>NW_022595246.1:460869-520987 GCF_009176505.1 Sitodiplosis mosellana
CCTTTGTCTTGATTATAGCAATAATGAAGTCATTTATTGGTCAAATGTGAACATTTTCAAGTATTTTATAATTTTGGATTCTATTCAGAAATGCAAGTTCGGTTATTTCGAATCAGCTCTGCGATAGATTGACAGAGATATTATAATTTTAATATACTTCATTTTCATTTGAATACTTCATTTCAATTTCAAATCCATATATTCAATGATATTTCTACTAAATTTTGGCTTATATTCAATGAGCACCGATTAAACCCAGATTAAATATTTCGCGGTTCTTCCGCAATTTTTCCCATGCAATTCAAATGGCACTGTATTGTCGACGAAATGAAGTTCGAAAAATTCGAAAACGGTTGCGGCCTGTGCGTCTATCGGGCAGTACCAAACTTCTGCTTAGTTTGTACCTTTGTAGTCGCGCCGTTTTCGCCATCTTTGCTTTTTCTGACGTATAACACTGTGGCTCATAAGTGCACAAGTAGCATCCAAAAAGAGACGTGAATATTTCGAAGTTTGACAAATCAAGGGGAGATTTTTTTGGCTGCGAATTTAAACGCTTTACGAAGAAAATTGTTTCAATTGAAGCCATAGACGCATAAAATTGGTTACAGTTTATCTACGAAAGCCACTAAGAAGTTGTGAAATTTTATCACATTTGACAAACACACAAACAAAGGAAACATGTCTGGAATCGCTGTTGCTCGACTCGGTGAAGAACGGAAGGCATGGAGAAAAGATCATCCATTCGTGAGTATTCTGTCGCAATTTCTCGATAAAATTATGAAAAAAAATGCTTAAAAAATTGTGTGATTATTTTTCAGGGTTTTGTGGCTCGCCCAACCAGAAATCCGGACGGCACATTGAATTTGATGGTTTGGGATTGCGCTATACCCGGCAAAAAAGGGGTAATTATATCAATAATTTTTTTAATAATATTTTGAAAATAAATGCGGAAGCAACAATTGCAAAAGAAAATGTCGATGGGCACGACAAACAATAGATTGAAGTGGCTAGCAACATGGCTATTCCGCAACATGGTGCAATACAATCGTACTTTTTTTTCGTCGTACACAGTGTATGTACACGGAATACATTGAAAGCGGATCGTATGTGTGTGTGTGCAATAGCATTCGATCTCGCTCGCTCCAATACGGTTCAATGGGGGAATCGAATCGGTTTCCCTGTCCAACTACCACACAAAGCTTACCAACGCTGTGCTTGTAGTTATTTCGAGCAAATTCCATTCTCAGTGTTTACTTTGTGATTTTTTTCGATTTTTTTTCCTGCAATTTTATTGCAAAATCGATAAATATTTGGTTTTTTTTTCGGTTGAACTAATTGATTTTGATTTGTTCCATTTTTGTTTCTTTCAATTTCATGAATATTCATCGTGTTCGTTAGACTCCATGGGAAAATGGTTTGTACAAATTGCGAATGATTTTCAAAGATGACTATCCAACCAGTCCACCAAAGTGCAAATTTGAACCGGCTTTGTTCCATCCGAACGTGTATCCATCGGGCACAGTTTGTCTGTCGTTGCTCGACGAAGAGAAAGATTGGCGTCCAGCGATCACAATTAAACAGATTTTGCTCGGTATCCAGGACCTGTTGAACGAACCAAACATTAAGGATCCCGCTCAGGCCGAGGCATACACTATTTACTGTCAAAATCGGCTAGAATACGAAAAACGAGTTCGCGCCCAAGCCCGAGCTATGGCTGCTACTGAATAAACTCCCCCATCTGTTACTATCATGAAAACAAACGCCGATCAAACCGAGAAAAAAAACAATCTTTTGTGAGCGTGACTGCTGATGGTTGACATGCAAATATTCAATTCTTCATAAAAACAACAACTGGATTTTCTAAACATTTATCTCCCTATTTCTCTCCAAAAAAAAATACAAATTCTACAGTGTTGACATTAGTTCCGATTATGACGCACTTGATAAAAAAAACATAATTAATAACAATAAAAATGCTAATTTAAATTGGAAAATGTCAAACGGCAATGAAAACACAAAACTGAATTGAATAACTTTGTGGAAAGCTAAGATAAGAAAAATAAAATAATCGATAATTTTACGAACCAAACAAAAAAAAGTGAAACGGAAAATTCAATCTCGACTTTATTTTTCATCTGAAAATTTCCAGCTCATTTTTTTTTTACTCCTTCTTCATTTTCAGAGTTTATTTTCAGTTTTCATAGAGATTAGACATTCAAACATTTTTGGTGATAAAACACATGAAATAAAGCACGCCAATCGCTTCGCTTGGTTCACCCCAAGTTGATTGACGGAAAATACACAGAAAAATGCCTTTTTATTTGTACAGTTAGAAGTCGTTTAGTGGTAATCAAATGGTATTTTCAGAGCACTTTCGAGGACAATGTTTTTTTTTCTGTGAGGAAAACGTTCTTTTTCAGCAAATGGATTCGCTTGGAATGTAATTTTTGGTTACAAATAAAGACCTGTTCATGAGGAAATGTGAAACCGAAACAGTGTTTTGGTAAGTATGACATTGGAATGAATGTCATTCGATCCATTTAGTCGGTCAGTCAGTCAGTCAGATAAAGAAATCCGAAAACGGTACTCATAAAAGAGTTCTAACCTATTGTCACACGACCGAACGAATCGGCATCAAGAACATGATTTTTGTACAGTCACAATCGTATAGACTGTTTGGTTCACTCGCTCCAATGTGCATAAATGATTGCAAACTGTCGTTTTGTTTATCTTTTTTGGCAACACTCATTAAACAAATAAACATCTCACGCTGCTGCTATTGTAGTTGTTGTACCGCTGTGTGGTCGTAACTGTGCATTAGAAGAGCTCATTCAATACCAATTGAATTGCGCACAAAACTTCAGAGACATATGATGTGAAAAAGTACAAGAGCACATTGTGTGCTGTAATTAAAACGAAATTTGTCCAATAAAACGACAAAGTTTAGGAATAATGTCGTCGCTACGAGATTTAACCGATATTCCAGCTAAATATCGTTCAATATTCTCGCCAATTCGTCAATTCAATCGCGTGCAATCCGAGATTTTCGATGATGTGTTCAGAACAAGTGAGTTTTGCATTATGAAATAGTTAATCGTACATTCCATGTGATTTTGTTTTATTAAAACAGAGAAGCACATTGTGGTCAGTGCACCGACTGGCAGCGGAAAAACAGCAATATTCGAACTGGCCATTGTCAATCTGTTGATGAGTCTGGAACAGACCAATTGCAACACGGAAAGTGTCAAAATTGTTTACGGTAGGTCGCCTCATTCTCATACTAAAACTAAAACACAAACACGTAACTGTAATAATTCTGTGTGTGGATTTTGTTTTCGTGTAGTTGCACCAACGAAGGCGCTATGCAACGAAATGTTTCAAAAGTGGCAAGAAAAGTTCAGTGCGGCAGTCGATTTGAAAGTGGCTTTGGTCACCGGTGACTCTGATCCAACCGATATGTCAGATTTGATTGACTTGTCACCGTATCAGATCGCTGTAACAACACCGGAAAAATGGGATTCCATGACACGTAAATGGAAAGATCATACGGAGATTGCAAACGCAGTCCGTTTGGTGTTGATTGACGAAGTGCATCTGGTTGGCGACACATCGCGTGGCCCAACACTCGAAGCCATTGTATCACGAATCAAAACATTTCCACAGAACCGACGCAACAATGGGCAAATACGTTTCATATCGGTATCAGCATCGTTACCGAACATTGAAGACGTTGCCAAATGGATTTGCGCCGGACAGCCAGACGATTCGGTGCGCACATTTAAGTAAGGATTCAAGACATACACATCATAATCGAAAGAAATGAATATTTTTTCATGATTTTTCTCTGGATTTTGCAGAATTGAAGAGAATCAGCGACCAATAAAACTCAAACGCTATGTACGCGGCTTCACACCACAGACAAATTCATTTTATTTCAACAATTACCTCACCAGTGAGTTGATCAAAATTGTGGACGGGATTCTTGCTCAACTTTCCACTGAAAAACAGATTTTGGTTTGTATCACGGTTCATTCATTGAACGTTGTATTGATCAGAACAGTGATGAAATGTTCAATTTTCCCTGTAGATATTCTGTCCAACACGAAACGATGTTGAGTCATCGCTAGATCAGCTACGCAACGGAGGCCAACTGCTCGGAAAAGTGCAACTGAATGGAATGCAACGATCGATTCTGAAAGATGTCTGCTCAAGGTAATATTCATTGTTCAACTAAAGTAATACACGTGGAAAATGATATTTTTCTTCAATTTTTTTCCCCTACATTTTTCCATAGGATAAAAGATGACAAACTACGATCAGCCGTTAAAGTTGGATTCGCATTTCATCATGCTGGCCTTTCGTATGATGATCGCGAACAGATCGAAAATGCATACAGAAATGGTGCTATTAAGATTTTGCTTAGCACAAACACACTCGCCATGGGCGTTAACTTACCAGCACATACGGTCATCATCAAATCGACTGAGGTAATTTTTAAGCCTTGGAAAAATAGTAGTGTTAGTGAAAAATAGGTTTGCTATTGAAAGAAAGTACAATTTTCATTTTTGATTCTTTTAATTTTTTTTATTTTTTCTCCAGCATTTTTTCAAGGGTACGACTCAAGAGATCTCTGACTCAATGATCCTGCAAATGATGGGTCGAGCGGGTCGCCAACAATATAACACCACTGGATGTGTTTACATCATGACCAAAGCAGACAGAAAAGTGAGTAAAAAAACGGTTCGTTTTGAATTGTTAGACAGTGTGGACGGTCATTTTGTTTTTATTGAGGAGACAATTATCGCACTTTAGAACATTTTAAAGACAAAAATATAACAAGATGACAATTAATCAGCGAATAATTTTTATCCTTGAAGTGGATTGGCATTATCTTGGAATGTCACTTTCGGCACGAATCCCGTTTCTTTGGCTACTGAGTATTCCACTGTCATTAAACGTCCGTCTGGCAGCCATACGGAATATTTTCCAGTCACCTGATGATGAAAAATTGCATTAAGCACACTTTTTTTTCTTCGTTCACAATGGGAGAAATTCACATATTTTTCGAAAAAATATCTTCGTATTTCTCAAAACAATCAACGATTTTACCTTTCCTGACGCGTCGCCAATTTCGTTTTTATCGAAAAATAGCATTTTCTCCGGATCTTTCACTTCGTACTGATATTCATACTAAAAATTGAAAGAAAATCAGAATTTCATTCCACAAATTGAATAGAAGCAATTGACGGATTTATTCAATTTTTCACAAAACTTCTTCTTTGACAAAAAAAATTGAAACAAATGCACAAAACTCAAAGAAAAATCATTACCGGCTCATATTTCTCTTGGTCTGCTGGCGCTTGTGGTGCTGCATAGGCAGCAGCGATGATTAAAACACCCAAAAACAAACCGATTTTCCACATGTTTATTGTTCAACTGTGAATTGAATCACGGGCACTTCGATGCAAAAGCACACGATCACTTTGTATGATTTATGAAAACAAAATTTGTGACAACGATCAATTTGCCGTTGCAATTGTTCTTCTCTCGGTGAGCGCTGTTGTTGCTATCAATGATGTAACACTATTTGCAATGTCGACAAAATCTCATGCTATTTATTCCAATCGAATGGGCACCAGTCGCGCGATGTACCAAATGCACACGTTTTATATTATTATGATATACGTATTCAATGCAGAAACTGAGAGATGCAAATGTCAAAGCTGAATGCGTTTTATGTTAATTCTCAATCACCCCGGTTCATTGACTAAAGTGATGGCGAACATGCAAGGTGGCTTATATATCGAAAATCGCTCCTGTCGATTTCCAGCTAAATGCGCTGAAAGCATCTCAGGTCAAAGGTAATTCGCGTAATAAAAGTTGTCACTGTATGCGCGCCGCTGGTATACCGAGATATGTATGCTCATTTGCTGTGCACTGAGCGTGTGTGCATCAGAGGCATTTAAAGCATACAGGCAACGGGGATAAATGGCTTCGTTCCAATGAAACACGGCAAACCGGCATACATTGAATTGCTTCGCTTCGAATTTCAATGGAAGGGACTATCAAATACATTTAATATATCGGCATTTGGCAACCATCTACATGGCATGTGTCTCAATTTCCATTGGAGATGCAATTCGCTTTGGTATTTATGATTTCGATAGTCAAATTTCGACGGCATTAAGTCAAACAGAGAGAGAGAGAGAGAAACGGCAACAACAACGAAAAGAAAAAAATCGACTGAAACACTGAAACCGATCAGAAAATTGATACAGGCATGTTTCATGAGCAGCGACATTTTTCATCAGCCCACAATAGTCCCAAAGCCAATATATTTATTATTTAGAGTGTATCAATTATATTGTTATTCGGTCGATTTTTGCATCGATCGGAGAAGAGGCAGAGGAGAGCAAATTGAATAGGCTAAACCAAATAATCAATGCACATGGAACATCGGCTCGAAGCGAAGAGCTGATGATATTTAACCTTCACAATCGTGTTGAGGCGAGGCTGTTTGAACTTCATTTGCACACGATACTCTTGTCCCATTGCCTAATTTGGTCCGAGAATTCAATACGAAAATTAGACATTTTTCAAGAGTCATCAAATCAATTGCGATTTTATGAGGAATTAATCGTTGACACATCAAGTTTTAGGTCGAAAATTTTGACTCGAAAATTCACAAATCTTGGAAAAAAAATTGCATCTTTTTTAAATTTCAAAGGAAAATTGCAATTTTTTTAATGTTAGAAAAAAATGATAATCTCTGACTTTTGGCCGAAACAATTTCTTTCCTTTTTTAGTATCTCATAAAAACTCCAACAAAACCTTCGCATAGAATTCACTTAAATATTGGAAAAGAGTAAATAGCCAAGGGGTTAATGTCGTTATTAGCCGCCTTTTTCTATTGTTATTGTTTTCCAAGTGAAACCATCTCATTATAAATCAACTGTGTTATAATTTTATTTTCATCACTTGATTCAATAAGGTGAAGAATAAGGCATTAACTATCGAAAATAACTTATTTAAATACCGGCTTTAATCATTTTCCTCATATTTGAAAAAAATCAAACGACTATACGACAAAGGAAAAAAAAAATACGACATTAAAATCTGTGTGCTGTTCAAGTGAATTCTAAGACCTGAGTGCCTCCGTTGTTGCAAGCCAGCAAGCAAAACGGTGCGAACAAATAATGCATGGAAAAACAGGCGAAAAAGAAAACGAATGATCGTGTGGAAAATCGTGATTGATGAAAATGTCAAGTGAATACCTTGCTCTATAATATACCATGCGAACAAACGAATAAAATATAATAACGAGTTAACCGCATTCAAATGCTCTAGAATGCACTTTGCATGCTCTTTCGATTCGTCCAATTCGATTCGGTTCGGTTTCGATACACACACACACACACAAATATACAGGCAAGTTTGTGTCTATGTGGAAAATTTATCTATCTTTCATGTGACCCGTGCGCCGAGAACAATCGATACATTTTATTAAATGATTTAAATGCTTTTGGCGTGCAATGCCTTGTTAGTTTAAGGGATTTTCGTACCATGTCGCGCTTCTTCTGTGTCTGTATCATAGCACAGCATACTACACCGAGTGTATAAGTGTGCTGGGAGAGACTGCAGACGGTTCAATTGCATTCATTGATGAGTCGCGTCGCAACCGATGAAATCATTGTGCCAAATTTGGACTGTTGGAATTTGGCATCTGGGTTCAAACGAGGCATCAAGCAGGACAAAGTGACTATTAGGGCCAATTTAGGAAATCAATTACGTTTTGGAATTAAATCAATTTGTAAAACGAATTAAATTTCCTGCCAATTCATGCCGTCATCCATACACACACGGCGGCATCGCAGCTACTGCTACTTAATAATGGGAATCCGTGACTCGAAAATAATAATTACCAACACTTTTTATTTGCCGATTTGCTCATTTGCAAACAATGAAAAATGCTTTTTCTGGCTGAATGATGGCAATGCAAAAATTGATGAAAACACACAACACACACACGGGTGCGCGGCATTAAAATTTTTAAAGTCACCTTCTCCCTGCTGTTGAATTGCTCAATAAATTTCAATCATAAACATATTTTTGCATATATGTGCCGTCGAATACGAGCAGCAAATGAACGCTTGATGCGCACTTTGATTATTTATTGCAATCAGTCAATTGATTAATGTATCGTGAACTGGCAACTGGAAATCGGCATCTTTCCCCTCGCCCGAATCGAAAACGAACACCGAATGAGAGATTCGAATGAATAAACAACCGGTCAGAAAAAAAAACTAATGTGTGCAAATTCTTCGCTTTTTTTTCACTGTATTAAACAATTTATTGTCATGTTATAATGCCAAACCCAACCACAAATGACTTAGGAGCCGTCAATTAGATGTATTTCATTTTCTCGATTTAACAAAAACAAAATAATAAACAATTATATAGTTTGAACCTTGGTGGCGAAGAGCAGCTTGGATTAGCATAAAATGTTACGCGTTCAGTAAAACAGAATACGAGGCACGTTGTCAACTCGGCCCCGGTAGAACACATCTTTTTTTATTGGTAACTCTCATGACATTTCAAATTAAGTGTGGTGTTTGTTTGTTTCTCCACTCAATGCGCGTCGTCAAATATGCACTTTTCGCCGTTTGTCACCCTTTTTGCATAAATTTTATTATTCCGTTTTTTTTTATTGAGCTATTATAACACACGACGTTACCTTTTGCGTTGCAAGATTGTCAATTCGATTCTTTTTCTCTCTCTATTTCATACAGGAATTTTACGAGAAGCTAGCCGTGGGTACCGTACAAATTGAATCGCATTTGAACAACAAGCTGGCCGAATTTCTAAATGCTGAAATCGCATTGAATACCATTACTGATAATGATGCAAGTGTAATGCAATGGTTACGAACAACGTTCCTCTTCACACGCACCACCAATCGCTCGGCGATGACCAAAAACTCGAACGAAGAAGCTGCATTAAAAGGTAGTTTAGAAACCATACGTACAAATGACTTATGACTGCAATTTTGAAACAAAAATAAACCGCACTCGATAATCTGTTTGCACTGTGTCGAAAATCCAGATAGAAATAGAAGAAGAAAAACTTAAACTGTATGATCAATTTTGACATTTTCAATCATCAACTTTTCATTATTCGGTTGTTTTTTTTCGAGATTTTTTTTTTGATGGGAATTCTCTAATAAAAAAATCCAATAATAATAGAAAATGACTCGAATGTATCAAAATAAATCGAAATTTTGCTCGTGCGCCAAAACCAATTTTCGAAAATTATTATTTTTGTTGCACGTGTTGGTTGCATCAAGCGTCGTCTCTGTGTATTGCCGCCTAGACATTTGTCTCTCTCTCTCTCTCTCTCTCTCTCTCTCTCTCTCAAAGCGTCTTCGAATCCATTTCAATAATCATCTTAGCAATTGCAATTGCTTGTTAGGTATATATGAATCGACCTTGAGCATCGTTTTCTTTTCTTTGAATGAACGAAACATGGAAAGCGTGCAACGACGATCAAATTCAAGACAATGTGACGAGAATACCGTTTTGCATGTGCATCTGCATATAAAGTGTACACACTCCTCAAATGGGAAGAAGCTCAAATTCAAACACCAAATGATTCAGTTTAAATGCACAATTCGAAGCGATTACCAAGTTTGAGACAGGCGGTGGCAAAGGAGAATGACATAAACGGAACGGCAAAAACCCGTACAGCAATTGTCAGTAGTTGGCAATTGAATTTCAATTATTGGTTCGTGTTACTTTGTCACTCCTTGTGTTGATTGCGACGACGATGTCTCCTCCGCCAACGTCAACTCACACACACACACACACACACCAATTCACTTCGCAATCGTTCGCATAATTTATGCAATTTTCATGTTATTAGCATATTAGCGCAGCTTATTCGTTGGCTTATTGCTTTAATTACTAACTTGACATTCGGATTATTGCGAGTGAGGGACTCATTAAAAGCGCTAAATTCTTCATGTACAGAAATGACGACTTCATAAATTATTCAAGAGATATCGTTAATTATTTGTAGTTGCAGCTAAATAATTTACCGCTTTCCTGCAAATATTCAATTAAAATTTGATTTGGAGGATTCGAAAAAAGCTGCAAGAAAAATGTCCATCATAATAAGAAGCTGCCAAAGTTTTTATAACAGATAAATATTGAAATCTTACTCAGAGACTCCGTATCATAAATCTGATGCAAATCGGTGTGATGAAAAAAAAATGCTGAAAATGATCACTATTTGTTTACATAATTGTTCGACGCGTTGTTTAATTGCATATCTTTTTCGCTTACCATTGAAGTGAGATAAACAAATTAATGTCCTGCAAAAATTATCATATTTGTTTCGCATTTGCATGGAGCTGCTGTATGTTGGCATCTAGAGTTGGCTGTGTTTTTTTCTTGCGTAAAAGAACTATGTTATTCACGATATCGCTGTAATCTCTAAATGCGAACAAAGAGTATGGCAGGCATGTTGTTGGAACGTGACTATTTCACGAATTTCATGAAGAAAAAAAATGGGATTTGTTAAGTGCGCGCGAGCGAGTGCTGCTGCTGCATCCAGTTGTCTAATGCTTATAAAAAAAACTATGTATGAGTTTTGAACATATGTCGTAGTTGTTGCTGTTGTCTGGGTAGTACAAAAGGTTGAAATGCATTGAAGTCGGGCGTTGAGTGTGTCTAAATAGTCGCCATTTACAATTCGACAGTGAGTGTATGTGTGTTCGAGTATTCACATGGAGTGTGCAGTGTGCACTGCCGAGCAACATTGATAGCACGGCACACAAGAGCAGCCAGTTCATGGCAGCCCGATATTTTGAAAGTATTCTTTTCGCATAATCGGTAATATTGTTTCATATGCACACAGTGCACAATTCATGCGGCGCTGCAATAACAGCATCACACATAAGCGAGCAAGTAAAAAGAAAAAAAAATCAACGAGCAACAAAAACCCAGAACGAACCTATTGGAAAATATGTGTTGTAATGGCTTAAATATCATCATTGCATCGAAACAATCTTCGGTCGCTCATGCGGTGTGGCTTTTTTTATTCGTTGCTCCTCTCGTTGTCTTCCCATCAATGAATTACTGCTAATGAATACAACGAAAAGGAACGAGAAAAAAAATTGAAACGATTTCGTTAAAAAGCAAAATGCATAATCATGTTAGATTTTTTAGCTACTAATGAGAAAAAGGTTAACTAATTCGTTCAAGTGACTGCTGCATACGGTTTTGCAAATTTATTTTTGCACTTAGCATTTTATGATGAATTTTTTTTTTGAAACGATTTTTTGTTGTTGTTGTTGCCCACTTATCGAAAGTTGAACTTTTTTTTCTCTTTTTTTCAGATTTGTGCAAGCGAGCGATCGAAGATTTGCAACGTTCTAAGGCAGTTGAGCTGAAGCCGGACGGCAGCGTTTCAACTCTTCCTTTCGGCGTAATCATGGCCAAGTACTTCTTGTCTATTCCAACCATAGTGGCATTCCAAGGAGTTAGTTATTCGAGTTTTATTCATTATTTTTTATTGATTTTTATTGATTTCTATTGTTTGTTTGACCAAATTTAGACGATAATCCAAATATAATAACACAAATACTCAAGTAAATATTTATTTCCGATTCAAATATTTATACATCAATTTCCTCAATTCGTCAGTTACGCGGAAGTGAGTCGATCTTCGGAATTTTGGATAAAATCGTTTGTTGTAACGAATTTACGGACATTTATGTACGTAGAAATGAAAAGAAAATCTTGAATGACGTCAACTATCGTTTACGATTCCCGATACCATCAATTTCGGCGGCTTCGAATCAAATGGCTATTCAAACGGTGCCACAAAAAGTTTCATGGTAAATATTTATTCGGGCCAATGTAAAAGATATTTTATTACATAAAAAATCATATTTTTCCAATTTGGATGTTAAATCACGATATTTTCCATATTAAATTATTAATTTTGGATGTTGAATGATCGTTATCGTTTTTTAGCCTTTTGCAAGCGTTTCTAAGTGGCGAGACTATTGAAAACTCAGGCCTTCTTGTGGATCAACGGCGAATTGTTCAAATCACTGAACGAATGACCAGCAGTTTAATCGACTTCTTTCAAACCAGCCAATTCACAAACGAATGTTTCGACGCAATTCTGGCGTCGACGATTTTGATTAAATCTCTTCGAACTAAAACATGGTCGGATCGCGACGTATTTGGTGAATTGAATATTTCAAAGGCGGATGCAGACAAACTCATTAAATCCGGTGTTAACAACGTTGATACTCTGATGCAAACCAAACCGCGTGAGATTGAAGACGTGAGCTCGAATAAAATACAGATTTTTTTCAAACTAATTTCATTTTTTACATATTTTAGATTCTAAATAAAGGAATCCAGTTTGGAAAGCATTTGATTGACGAAGCAGTGAAAAAGTTTCCGTGCTATGCAGTGAATGTTGATGTCATGGCTGGCCATGCGATTATAGTTCGCGTAGCACAGACTAACTTCGGGTACACTCGCCAATCAACTACAGTGGATACCGGATTGACCTTACTCATTGGCGACTCGTGCAATCGCCTCATTTACTATGATGATATGTGAGTATTGAAACGAAAAATGGATTTATCTCTTGATTTTTTGAGTAACAATAAATTGTTCAAATACAGTCAACCTGCTCTAAATGATAGCGGATGCTTTGAAAAGTTGCTATCAATCGAATCCAAAGCCACTGTCGTACGTGTTCATGTGATTCATCATAACCTAGGTAAGGCCAATTTGAATAACAATAAGCCTAATTTTCATTGGCTAAGACACAATTTCATCGATTTTCTTCTTCAGTTGGCGCTGATAAAATGGTTGAATATTGCATCGGAGAAAAGACAACGCCAGAGAAAAATGTGACGCCAGTGAAAAAAATCAACAAAAATGTTCTACCCAAAAACAATAAAAGGAACAGCAAGAGCAAGAAATTTTTTGCGCCAAAAACACCATCGGATAAGAGTTCCAAATCGACTGGCAAACAATCAACGATGTCACAGTATTTTGTGCCAAAAATGAACAAACCTGATCAAAACACGATCACACCGCAAATAAGAAGCGCTTTTGAACCGATAAACCGAATTTCAGCATCAAAAAAACTGATATTCTCACCGGATTTATTCTCTACACCAATCGAAGCCACGCAAAAGCCAGAGCAGCTATATAATTTTGACTATTTGCCAAGTTCAAGCAATTCTACGCCTCCCAATCAACTAGGTGATGTGTACATCAATCAATCAGACGAAGTGAAGCAAACACCATGTTTGGCGGAGACACCGATCCAAAGCAAGATTCAGGAACAACGAAACAAACAAGACGGATCGATGAATGGTTTTGTGCGAGCCAACGCAATTTTCAAAAATGACATTGTGAATGACTCCACCGTTGAAAAACCAGCTGACACTCGAAAACAGTCTTCGATTCATCATTTGTGTTTGGACAACATCGAATCGCTTTTTGCTGACTTTGATCAAGTGGAAGATGTTGACCAAGTGGAAGATGAAGTTTTGCAAATTTTGGGGCGTCTTGATAGTCCAGATCCATCAAATTCTCAAACAAAAACACGCGGCATGGCAGACGCTCCAATGCATAAGAAAGATTGTGACGAAAGTATTCAGAAAATTCTGAATGTGAATGTGAAAATTGATTCATCAGAAGTGATCAAAAATGACTTTGATGATAGCGATGAATGGCTTAACCAAGTCGAAATGCCACAATCCTGTCAACCAAGCGAATGTATAGATCTTCCCTCCGAATTTTGGAATGATTTTAACTCGGATGACAGCACAACCAATCACGTCGAAAAGGATACATATAACGATGAACCGCCGGCTAAAATCATGGCAATTAAAAATGTTGGTGAGAAAAACTCAACCGTGGTGAGAGTATCACCACCCAAGCAGAGAACGGTTTTATCCAGTCCAAACAAACAGCAGCCAAGCACATCAGCCTTGAGCGCAAGTCAGGTTTCTGCAAGCAGCAATGAAGCAGTATGCGGATCGCCGAAACGAAATGAGTCATCTGCTGAACTTAAGTCACCAGAACCATCCATCTCGCGGATGAATGTGAGTGAATTCGCATTTCGACCACCACCCAAAATGCTGCCAAGTACTTCACGCCAGACAAACATGAAGCGAAGTGCAAATTACACGGAACCTAAACCATTTGTACCGAAGAAGTCAAAGCTGATTGATGTCTTGATGAAGAATGGCGAGAAGAAGCAGAACGAATATGGGCGGACAATCAACAGTCTAACGTAAGCATTTGAAACGAGGAAACGATTCTTTTTCCTAGTTTGAAGTCTCATTGAAGAAGCATTTGATTTTACTTCGAAATTTTAAATTAAAATAGTTTCATTAATTGGGTTTGCTTTTGCTTTCAACAGAAATGGAAACGTGAAACAACAAAAGGTCGGAAAGACATCATTAAAACAGGTGTTCACTCGTATAACTCGAAATGAGCCTAAGCCGGATGTTGACGCAGATATGATGCTTGAACAATGCAAAGAACGACTAAAAACCGACGCAAACTACAATGAACATGACTTTGCTCGCGACTTTTGTAAATATAAAATTCTCAAACTGGCTCCACCCAATCCTCAGTTAAATGATGAAGAAGACACAATGTTCCCTGATTTGGATGAATTGACTCACGTCAGCTACGACGACAATACATTCAATTTTGCAACACCATCAAGTTGTTTGTCATTCAACGCGTAACTGGTGCAGTATACCTTGTACTGATTCGATCATTGTAGTCGTTGGATCGATTATTTATTAATGTTAAATTAATTTCTGTCGATTTCTATTTACATCACAATTCTGTCGAGTCAGTGAAGACATACAAGTGTCAAACTTCTCTTTTAATATTTTTATTATTGGTTCTTTTCCTAGGGTGTTCATTTTCGTAAAATATTCATCATAACCTAAACATGTACATATGTCGCTATTTCGTTCGAAAAAAAGAAGCAGAATAAAATGTTCAATGGTGAGAATAAAATCATCAATGAATACAAATTGATGTTCAAGCTACAAATCCATGATACATGATACATGTAGTGTAATTACAAGAGCAATTAAAAATTGTCGATGAAATTGAAAGTAATTATAAAATTGTTCAAGAAAATTAATTATGATTCTGTCTTTTTCTTTGTTTATTACTTCAAAGTAATGCGGGTCCAAAAATAGAAGAAGAAACAGAAAAGGAAAACAGCTCCAAAACTTGACTTGCATACGATTTGCTTTATTTAACATCAATGGTTTTTGTTTTATTGAAACGTAAGTCTATCTTCACACCCATACAATTAACTTGGTATTCTCGATGAAGGTTAGAAAAGAGAGAGAGAGAGAGAGAGAGTTCTTAAATATTCCAGTAAAGTAATTTATGTCAAATAAATATGTGTTTATTATAGAGTTGTTCGGTAAATATTGCAGTATTTTGTGCCTATCTTCAACTGGCCGCTTCATTTTTCAATCGTAAAATTTGCTATGGCATCCATTTTTCTGGAAATAAAGAAAAAAAAATCGTTACTAAATGTTTTTGTGTCAGAATATAACGGAAACTGTCACTAAATATGTTTATGCTATCTGAAAAATTCATTCAGCTACATGTGTTTACCTCTAAATTTGTCGCAGCTTTATTTTTACCACCATTCCTACCGCCGAGTGCGGCCAAGTTGATGATTTTCTTCCGTGCGGCGTCATCAAAAGTCAAGGAGGTGCGTGATTTCTTCAGCATACTGCTAAATAGGTGACGATCCCGTTTGTTAAAGTATGCGGAAAAACCCTCGTGTTTGGGATGAACGTGGCCGATCTTATCTGCCGATGAGTCGCATGCCGTTGATCCGGATGCGTTATGGCAATGACCATTCAGATGGTTGATATCAATGCCATTTCCATTCGGATGAACATGTACTTTATCGTGATCATCGCAACTGTTGCTTCGGTTATACAATTTCTTGACGCGATTTTTAATCGATTTGCGATGTTGACCGAAACGTTTGCGCAGATCAGCGAAAGTGGTTGACGTTTCATCTTTACCATTTTGCAATTGCTGCTGTTGTTGTTGTTGTTCCTTCTTCCAGCGTGTTATCTCGACTAGCGTATCAATGTTTATTTTGGAAAAGTATCGCCACAACGGGCTTTTCGTTGATAGCTCCGGTATATTTATCTGCCGTTTTTAAAGAGATACACATCGAGTTAGATCGTTTAAAAGTCAATAAAAATAAATATTCAATCAAACTCACTGGCTCATAAATATTCTCGTCGTCGTATTCGTCTTCACAACCATCAACACAGTCGGCTGATAGTTGAAGCACCTGCAGATAAACAAATCAAATTCATTATAACTGAGAAAAAACAATCGCAAACATAATTGAGTTATTATTTCTCATTACCTCTTCATAATCGCCGGAAACCACGTGAAAACTGTTTGGACGATCGCGTCGTTGAATAAATTCGATGCCGTGTTGTTCATCCAATGATTTCTTTTTCGCGCGATGCTCGTATTTATCTCTGAGATTGACAACCGCATAAATTGGTTCGCCGTCTTTTGTTTGGACTAGCTGCTTCGTTGCATCCGTACTGTCTTGAGTGCTACGGTCTTTGGGTGCTGTAAGCAATTGAAATTTGGTCGCTGATGCTG
Organism: Sitodiplosis mosellana; assembly: GCF_009176505.1. Classification (NCBI taxonomy): domain Eukaryota; kingdom Metazoa; phylum Arthropoda; class Insecta; order Diptera; family Cecidomyiidae; genus Sitodiplosis; species Sitodiplosis mosellana. Next base: position 477,588 of record NW_022595246.1, read on the forward strand.
TTGACGCATTTGAAACACCTGACGAACCCGAAGACATTGAAGATGAACAAGATAAAGATGGTGAGGCAATTGATGAGTTTGCTGACGTTTTACGCACGCAAACCGCATGCATGTTCGAATTTTTATCATTTTCCATCGAAATACGCTGAATTTGCTCTGCCAACGTGCTGAAAAATACATAACAAAAGGCAAATTAACGCAATTAAACGCATGCAAATACAAAACAATGTTTCTTTTCTTCGTTTAAAACACAATTTTTCTTAAAACATTGTATAATTCCCGGTAGCTAATGAAATCATTTGCTTAGTCACCAAACGCAGCATAACCAACGATCTACTTATTCACTGAACATCAGTAATTCAATTACGTCAACGAGAGAGAAACAACATGCACGAGCTAAAACAAAAAAAAAATCGCTTGTGTTTTTTTAAAAACGGAAAAAAATAATTCAACGACTTCTTCTCTTTTCACGAAGATAAAATCTGCGATAATATTATCCGGCTGTTGTTGTTCCTCTCGTTGTTTTGTCACGCATCGCTCGCACATCGAATGTTATTATGACAAAAATAAAATCACTCTATCGTGAAACACTCACACAGAACATACGTATTTACAAACGATTTCTAAGAATGCATGATTCAAAATGCTTAACAACTTACCAATTTCCGTTTTCAAAACGGTGCGTTGGTTCTGCATCCATGATTGTGATTGAATGGCGATTACTATTTTTATCAAGACCGTTATTGTCGGCGGCTGCCTTCAATTTGGTGATACACATGTGATTGTCGTCGGTTGACATTTCATTCACTTCCCTTATACGGTGATGATGATGATGGTGATGATGTCGGCGCCGTAAATGTTCATTCCGTGTCGATTTGCGTGGATCAACTAATTCACCGTTTGCTGTTAAAATCGATTTAGCACCGTGGTGGCTTTTACTGGTCACACTGATAGCGTTCGCGTTGAACATACGATTTATTTGATGCACTTCAAACGACTGATTTCCATGTGACTCGTTTGGATGCAGCCGAAAGTTTTGAACCCTAAAAATAACACATCAACACAACAACAAATTATTAAGCAGGCAGCGTGTGTATAGAAAGAAGACACTGAAAGAGAGCGAGAAGAGAAAAGAGCGAAAACAACACTCAAACGCTCGTTGTGAACGAGAACGAGAGAGAGAGAGAGAGAAATCCCAACACTGATATTCTAACGTCGGAGGCTCGACAACGGTGTAAAATATTCATGAAAACCGTGAAAACATGAAATTGTATGCGCTAAAGCGAGACAACGACCAAAGAGGAGAATGAAAAAAGAAATATGTTCTAGCTCGTGCGTAATGAATTTCATAGGGACTTAATAACAAATTTCTTCCATCTCTTTTTCGCCTTTTATCTGTGCGGTCGCATCATGACTGAGCAATGGTCTTCAATATGTGTGCTACACTTCAGTGCTGCTTGCTACTTCATCGTTGGAGAGGCGAGAGCAAAGAAAAGTGAATTTGTTCGACAGTGAGTTTGGTCATATATGGATGAATCGCAATTGGGCTAGGCGAGAGAGAGAAAGAGATTTCGTTTTTTTTTATTTATAACTTATTACCATGAAAAGTCCACACGACCGAAGCAATATCGTATAGAAAAAGTACGGTGTTTTGTTGTAATTTTGTATCCAACCTTTCTACCACCACACTGCCAATGCTTTGAGTTCACGCAATCATTAGGTTTTTTTGTCTGTTTCTGTGTGTTTTTGTTCTCGCTAGAAAAAACTCTGGGTTGATGTTCAACGTCTACATCAATACTGCGCAGCTCCAGGTCCATGCAATACGTGGTGCCTGCCAACGTTTTTTTTCCTTCTGTTATTGTCTATTTTTGTTCTAACGACTCACACATGCTATCAACAAAACACATAAAACTGGATTGAAACACTCGTTTACGTTTTTCCATCGATCCTGTGCATACATACGATTCTCTTTTTTCTCTGTTGTTTTAGCAAAATGAAACTTTTACCGAGGTTTTTTGGTTTTCGTATTTTTTTTTCTACATAAAATTCAGGAAATGACATCAAAAAAGAAAACAATCGACAAGCGCATGAATGGATGAACGAGAGAGGAACGGCGTCGAGATAACATCTATTTGAATAGTCTGTGTTTGGTTGGGATGATCGAAACCAAAAGAGATCAAATCACTATTACAACATAGGTAAACTAAAACTGTGCACCATCACATTCTAATGCACAGTATGCCGAAGGGATCTCAAACATGAACAAACACATTTTTAAAACATCAGACCAATTTCCTTCTTCTTCTCTCCGACGGTGTGCACTCTTCGATTCGAGTGTGAGTGATCGACTCTGGGGATGGTGTGTGCGAGCTGCTAGATTATTCATCGAAAATCCGAAACAATGGCATATGCACGGGCAGTACATCAAAAAAAAAAACTGTACATTCTCTTTGTCATTTTTCTCTTTCCAACTCTTCCTGTCTGTCTATCTATCTCTCTCTTTCTCTCTCTCTCTCTCGATTTTCGACCGCACTCAATGTGTTCATAGCTCTTTTTTCCCGATAGTTTCTTTGTTAAAGTTTAAAAACCGATTCAACTGGATAAATCGAGTATTTAACTTTTCTTCTCGGTCCGTGTATGGTAATTGTGGGTTTGGTTATTCTTTTTTATACCGTTGTCATCGCATTTGTTATTGTAGTCATCTTCGTATGAATGCACACAGTACACAGCTCCACGCGTATTGTGTGAGCGCCATCCATGTAGGATGGCGTTTGGCGATTACTTTTATAAAAAAGTTTGTAGGTGCTTTAAACGCATGCTATTTCATCATACATGCAGCCCATCATCATCATATATTCAATTGTATTTAGAGCACGGGTGTATCGAGAAAAAAATGTTTCTAAACGCAAGAAAAACAGTCTATCCATTTTGAACGCAATGAAAATCCACCTATCTGGTGAACGTAACGAAAAAAAATTGTGTTCTTTGTCGATAAAAATAGAAGAAAGAGTATGAGCGCATCGACCACTTGATGTGAAAATTTAATAGAAAAGATTCAAAAAAGCCACTCACTAATGTTTATTGCAGTGATATTCTAATATTGCCGCCAAACAATGGGAAAAAGCAATTCGAAAAAAGCCACATGATGGCCCCTATTAAGGAACTATTCGTCGGCGTATGGCTTTGTTGTCTGTCTCGACTTTGAACAATTCTAACGGATCCGCAGCAAACATAAAGATGCATTAGGTGTGACTTAATCAAAAGATTCACCGTTTATCGGTTGTGAATGCATTTTTGGATTGAGGCTTTTTTTCATCTTTTGATTTGAATGCGGTTGAGTAAGTTGCTTTTTCAAGTGGAAATAACTTAGTGAAATACTAACGAGTTAAATTGGAAAGAGAGAACACAACTGAAATTGCATCGTTCAAAGTCACCGATGAAATGGCATTTTTGTTCCTTGGATTTGTGTTGTTTTCTGTGTGCGGAAAGTGTGAAAAGATTTTTAGCGTCATTTCCGATGATGTTGCACATTGGCCACACAATGACCAACACTGCAATTGGCTAACCAATTAATTGACAATAGTGGCGATCCACAGTTACTCATTTTTAACACACATCCATTCTAATTGGAAGAGAGAAAACCTTGAATCGATTGAATGAATGACGTGGTCAAAATAGGGGGAAAACATTTCAAAAGAAGATTGAATTTTAAAAGAAGAAAAAAACGGTCTATTTCACACAAAAAAGGAGTTAATATTGTCTGCGTATTGTTGAATTTAATTAAAATATATGGTCGAAACGTACAATGTATTTCGATTAATTCGTTGTCATGGGCCCGTGGCTTGTGACTGAACGTGTGCACGTTCAAAGCGGAAACATGGTAAAATTAATTGATTTTCTTAATTGCTGCTAAATTGTTTGACATCAACTTGATGCAATACGTTGGCATTGTTTTGCCTTTTTTTTCTGTTGCCAGCCATCGAATTCAGTTTAAACAAATCTCGTGTAAAACAATGCCAAACAAAAATGCTTGTCAATAATTGTGGCTTTTGCCGCGTTGAAATTTATTCTCGTTGTCGTCGTCATCGCAAACATACAAAATCATTTGAATTATAACATTGGAAAAGCGACACCATGTAATTTATCATATACTTACTGCTGAGTCACTGCTTCCTTTTTCGCATTGGTGCCAGTTTTACTGGGCTGTGTATTTTGAGCACGTTCCAATATTCGGGCCGTATTCTGTGCCACTGGTAGTTTTGGGTTAACTTTAGCCTTTTGTGATCGATAGATGGAATCACAACTGCGCGACGACATAAACGATGATGCGGGCGAAGTAGACGACGATGATGATGCTGATGCTCGCGTCTTGGATAAATTCTCCATCGAATAATGTAATTTACACGATGCTCTTTAAACGTAGCAAAAAAAAATTCATCCATTCAGAAAATATTCAGGTCACATATTGTCTTGCTATTCCACACTTACTTTTTGTAGTCAGTTGACTGAAGCCCAAGGCTTTCGACTAGTGCTGATATCCATTCGGAGCATTCTTTGTTATTATCACAGCGCTGTTAATTAATTTCGTTATGCATAAGTCATTTAATTGGTTTTGGATTTTTTTTTCTCGAGAATTTTGGCTTCTGTGGAATCGGTAGAATCCAACACTGGATATGATGGTACTTACGTAGGTGTAGATGAGATTAGTCGATGTTTCGATTGTGAATCGCGGTCCTTTCGATGGTCGCACAACCGTTCCCGGCACTAAATTCAGAACGTCTTTAAATGGCGCCAACTTTTTCTCATAATCCTCTTTCGATGAATATGAAAGTAGCAATTGATTTTGTAGAACAAACCATAATTTGCGCCATCCGCCCATTTTCTGTTGGTCGATCCCGAACCGAATGAAGAAGATGGAAAAAATAGCGAAATCAAATTAAGAAATCTTAAAATGATAATTGTATGCAAATAAATCATTCGAATCAACGATTGTTTTGTGTCACGTTTATTAGAAGACCGAGTTTGGCGATTAAATATATGAAATTGCCGCTAATGCCACCAAATTAAATATATCTACGCATCTAAATATAGTGATTTAAAAGTAATTTTGGTTGAAGCAAGAGAAGAAACCGCTATTTAGCGATTCGTCATCGATTTCATTGGATTAAATTCGCAAAAATGTTTATTGAATATCCAACAATGAAATCTCAATAAATGATTGGATCGAGCAGTTGTTATTGAGATTTAATGTGATTTTCAAAAGGAGAAAACCGTCGAAAAAATACGGTTTTTTCGTAGGTACAATTTTTTTTTTCGTTTCTTTATATGGCAGTAGTGTTGCCAAAATAAAATAAAATCACTAGCAACATGCATGTTAATCAGCTTTTTGTCGATTTTCATTTTGACCATTGGTGGGCAAAAAAAAAATATAGAAAAAAGTGACTATTTTATCTGATCGTATTTTAAATCGAATGAATGAAGTTGAACAAAAAAACAAGCGAATTTACGAAGATTATGTAACGAGATGAATGTGGTGGCTTGTGTGCGGTATTTCGGTCCATACACGCTCACTCACTCCAGGCGAGATTATTTAACTTTAATTATACTCGAAAAATTTTGGTAGATGTATTTTTATACCGTTGCGATTACGTATATGTAAATGATGATATGATTTTCGGCGTTGGCCCAGTAAATCACTTGAATTTGAGTGGAAAATGAATTTCGAAGCAATTAAACGTGAAAAAAAGTCGAGATTATTATTATGACATGGAAAGTAAGGGAGGCATGGGTGCCAATAAAACAAAAAGTTTGTCTGCATAAATACACGATATTCATGACTTGGTTCTACTGGAATGAGTTCGTGCGGCTGTGAGTATGTATGTGTGTGACGTGAGTTACAAATTTCTCTCTATTTGACTAACGCTTTTAATTATACATTTCACATTTGGCTGCACAATATAACATATCTATCACGTTTTCGCTTACATTTCGTTTCTTCTTTAAATAACCGCTCATATTTAGGTGTGATGCGATGGTTGTGGGCGACGGTGTGGCTGATTTTGTTATTACCGCCGCTGCTGTTCCTCCTGCTGCTGTCGCTGTTTTCGTTGTCACATCTGATTTATACAATGCAGTGGAATCTTCGGTTGAATTCGATTTCGCGGTCGATGCATTTTGCAGCACCATTTTTTCACCAGTCGACAATGGTACCGAATTCACCTGCAATGGTAGTAACGGTTGACTCGATGTCGGTGCTAATGGAGCACTTTTACTTTTTTTCACTACGAACTTTTGCATTTTCCTTCTCGCTCACTCACACACTTTTCACACTTGTTTCACTGGCGGTGTGTTTTTAATGCCCTTTAAACCAACGGCGTGATTTACTTGTTTTTACTCTTCTTGTTTCACGTTTTATTCGCTGTTTGCTGTTTTGTTTGTAAATCGTTTCGTTTCGATTCGTTGTGTTTGTTCGAAAGTTTTCACTTGAAATGTGTAACAAATCGTATGGTAATTTAACACATTGTAAAATCGCCTATTATTTCCGATGCATGTACGGTTTTCTCTACACCATGCTGGTTTTCTGTCATTGCCGGCAACGACTACGACGATATAAGGACAACGACTCCCATCGGAATTGTGCTATCGTAGGAATTCAATGCAAGATTAAATGTCCATTGTCCTCGTTCGCATTTTTTGCATTCATTTTACGAACAATAATCGGGTAGCTGCGCCGTGTTTTAGCTGCTCCTCAACTTATGAAATCCACTGAGCGGAGAGTTTCTTTCTGGAAATAAACATAAAACGTACTTTGACATTGCCATTTTTATCTATTGTCATAAAACTATACTGCATGAGTATGAAAAAAATGGAGACAACGAACCAGTTCGTTGACTCACTCGTTTATCGCATTCGATTGTGTATGCATCATGAAGCTACTGCATTAGATGTTAGCATAATCGAGAACGAGAATATCGTAAAAATATATACATAATCAGAACACGCTCTGATTTGTCTAAAAGTCGGTGAAATATCCGTGCTGAACGCATAGATTAACATATGACCCAAAGAAAAAAACGCTTCAGTATTCAAAGCGGGCGTAATATAAATAAAACGTGACAAAATTAGCTTGCACCTAAACGAGAACGGACGTTCGGAATGAATGACTGCGAAAAGTGAAATGAACACGGTTTGACATTGTTCACATTGGGTGTCACGGCACTTTCTTTCAACGTTATCCGCGTATGAATGCGCGCGCCCGCGTCCGCTCGCTCGTGATTTTATAAAATGTTAATGGATTCATGTCTCTTGTTGAAAGCATTTATGAATTGTTAAACAATTGGTGCGATGTGTTTTAAATGGAATTACACTACAAATGAAACGATGTAAAATGAGAATTGAAATGGATGAAAAAACGCAAGAAAATTCGATACGCACACGTAACAACATTGAGGCGACCGGTTTTATTCAAAACACACACTCAAATGACAAACTGAAAACCACCATGTGATTAATAAAATGAAAACAAGAAGAAGAAGTAACAGTTTCAAGTTACATGCAATCGCTGGGTCGCGCGCGCACTTTGCGTGTGTGCCGTTTAGTGAATTATAAAATTGTAGTATGTAGATAAATATAAATAACGGTCGTTGCTCTGCTCATTCTCCCGTTTTGTCATAAAATACAGTGCACACCGTCATCGACGTCGTCGTCATGTTGTGTGCTGTCACTTTTGTGATTGCGCGCGCGGGGCTGCGGCTATGCAACCGAGAAGAAGCCGATTGTCATGCAAATGAAGAAGCCAAACAAGCTATGTCGACAATTTCATCGCCTGCTACCGGCCACTCCTCAATACACAAACATTCGCTCCACTCTCATTGATTTAAAGTGTATCTGTTTGAAATAAAATTCAATACTTTTTCGACCTTTCCATTCGTGCGTTAAGCAACGAAAAGAAAAAAAAAACAACAACGAAAGTGAAAAGACAGACTCCCATTCCATTTTTACGCGACTTCGATCTCAACACGTGAGCATGATAATTGTTGCAATTTTATCTCTCTTCCTATTTGGTGACAACGTAATTTTAATTTCATCGCTCTTTTTTGCTCTTTCGCCAGATTCGACAAATTGATTTATACTATCGCTTATTTGGAAAGTTTGCAGCTTGATTTTGCGGAAGCAACATCAACTCTATGCTGCACACAGCTTTCACCACGCAATATGTACGTTTTTTTTAAATCGAGTGGGTTTCGCGTGACATCACTTTCGTAATTTAATTCTCTTGTGTCGCGGTTTTTTTCCCTATCTGTTGTTGTTGAGCAAGTGCATACGCTCGACATGCTCGGTGTCGAATTGAGTGATTCTCTCGATTAATAAATTTTCATCTGACAGAGATTCGACGGCAGCACAGGAATAATCCGCTGTGGCAAACACAAGAAATTAACTCACAAGATATACCATACACATAAAATAGATGCAATTAGAATGAATGGAGATGCGCCTCCAACGGAGATGATAATGGGCAAAATTGAATTCGTGCAGAATTTTCATGGCGGCAGCGACGACGGCAAATTGCATTCCACAGACGAATCGCGCGCGAAATAATGAAGCAGATTTTTCGAAGCGCAACTGATTCAGTTAAGATCCACACTTGAATCCCGTAAGCAGTGATTCGAATGTTATGATTTCTTTCTGACGCGCGCTTTGACTGCTTTAAAAACGCAATTTTCGTCGTCAATCACGTCTATTTTGCATCAAGTGGCAAATTGTCTGCTTTATGTTCTGTGTTGTATTTTCGTTCATTATGCGAATTGTGCATCCGAGACGGCATAAAAACGATGAACAATAAAGAAAGAAACTCTTTCATCGCAATTGTTTCGGTAGAAAAAAAAGAAGAAATTGTCAATTTCGCTTAGTAGCCGTACTCAACTTTACATAATATGCATACCGAATCGAGAACACAGAAACATTCCAGACAGACTCAGACAAAGTCAAACAAAATAGAGTCTTTTGCTTGATCATGTCACTCAAATGGAATCATTCGCAATAATTGCTATTGTGTTTTGTATGTGTGTCGTTGTTGTTTTTTTTTTGCTTCATCTTCTTCACAGCGGTTTGCGGTTCTTGTGTGCTAACTGCGTATTTCATGTTAGTTTTAAGTAATGTTGCCTGTGGATTACCATGGCTGTTCACTGAACATACAGATTCTGTTAAATAAATTGACTACTGGCGAGCAATAAATTGACGGAAAATTTGAATGTCATTCGCATAAGCATTACAATTATGATCGTATTATGATGTGAAAACAAACATAGGCCTTTTTTGTCTCTCTGACTCAAAACAGATCAACTGCTCATCATCAAAGCCATTTTCTCGCGGTATTTGGTCATTTGTTGCTAATCATTTGGTGGATCTACGCTTAACATATTATAAAAACGTTGTTATTTTCTTTGTTTCAACACTTGGGCCCGTCACCACTTTTATTCCAAACATAACGAATATTTTCCGTGCGATTTTTTATCGTTCTTCGTTCTTTTTTCTAAATACTTCTATTCATCTGATGATATTCTGAAAGATTCACATCAATTATACGTTTTTTTCTGTCTCAAATCTTTCCGATGAGATTCCTTGAATATGACGCAAGAAACAAAGTGTTTTGGTTTTTTTGTGTTTGTACACCTGTGAGTATGGCCGAATGAAAAAAAAAATCCGTTGATTACTATTTCATCGATGGACGGCCAATTACTATTAATGAATTCAACTTGTTTGTTTTTAGTGTTCACATTCGCTTGCCTGGCGAATGGCACCTGAATCGATTTCTGGACAAGTAAGGCAATATATGCTGCTGTGCCATGAAATTGCCCAATCGCAACAATTTGTAATAATAATAAAGTTTAATGTTGATATGAATGCCATATTCGAAAACGTAACGATGGGCCCATATTTGAATGTACACGTGAAATACACGTCGGCGTACCACAACGAATGGCTCATCATCTGTAAAGAGCATAATAATTTCGCCCGAGTGAAAAACAATAGGAAAATTGTCACACTTTTTGCCGACGCCGAATTGACGATGTTGATGATGATTTGAATATATAGTTTTGTGTTTGTGATGTCATTGTTATGTAAGTAGAACGAATTTCTTGCTCCGTAAAATGTGTACTGCGTCTGGAATTCAAATTTGACGATGAAACCGTGTCGAATATGCTTTGTCCTATGGTTTATTTTTTTTCTTTTTCAATAAATATTTTATGCTAAACCTTGCGACATTGCATTCATTTCTAAGGTATGTTATGCACAGAGCCGGCTCCCGCAACACTGTACGCTACACACATAAATATGATTGCAACATGGTGAAATAAAACACAATACGAGCGACATTTCAAATGGAAAACGGCTACGCAGACGTATCATACCAAAAACGGTTTGAAACTATAAAATAGAGCAAATATTATTCTGTATCGGAATGTGACAACACGTATTGTTTTGAAAAGCACAAGTTTATCGTCATTTTCCAAACCATCCTCCGCTTCGCATTGTTACAATGTTATCGCTCGATCTATGACAATTTTCATTTTTTTTTGTTCAACGCAGTTCTTGCTTTGTTCGCACCGATGTATTGCAAACGTTGACAATAATAAAATCGAATGCGACTCTTTTTTTTCGAGGGATTTCAACACCAACACTCACCGAGATTTGCTGGAACTTTTCGTATGGACAAAAAAGGTTGTGTTCTGACGGCTTGAAATCAGATGAGATGAGATGAGCTACGAAACTGACCAGAGATAGGCTTTTTAACACCCACAATTGAGTGAATAGAACGATCGACCAAAGTTTCACGAAAACAAAGAATAGCTAGAGAATAACGTAAAATATATGGATAGACACAAGGCAGAACGATATAATTAACGTCACATATTATATGAAACTCTTGTGAGATCGACAACAATTCTAACGGTATCACACCTCTGAACACTTAATGCATGCGTCAATGTGGTTTTTACTTTTTATTTGTTTCTTTTGTATGCTTGTGCGTTTCCGTCGCCTTTTTTCCGGTGTCGCTTTTCCCATTTGACATCGATTACACGTAAGTTGCTATGCTAATTACCGTAGATTATTTACTTTTTTTATTGGACATTCTCTTCATTTTTTTCGCACTCGTATTGAATCGCTCTTTGTTTTTTTCCCTGGTATCTAAACAGGTGTTTGACTTTATTCTAGTTCCCGTTGCGAGATTAGTGGAAAATCTAGTATAAATAAAAAAAAATGGGTTCTATTGATGGTGAGAAGAAAATAAGAAATAAGCAGCGACTGTTGCTGCAACGACGAAAACGAAAGATAGCTGCTGTTTCTTTTCTTATGCATTTTCAATTATTTAATTAATCATGCTGGGTATGCGAATGAGTGTGTGTATGTGATACAATGGTTGCTACTGGTTATTCGAGCATTATTTTTCACACATATTTCTTGTGTCGTCTATTGTTTTTCTTTTTCGCTCGTGTTTTCACGTGAATGAGAGAATTTTCGACGGGATTTCATTCCATTTGAATACTACATTTTATTCCCTCCGTAAGTCGTTTTTTATGGCTTCGGGCAAATCGTTTATTTATTTTTTGGTTTTCGTTTCTCTCTGTGGAAAATTCTGTGAAAAGATCAATTGAAGCGTTTGTTCCGAATTGTTTTGGTGCGCAAAAATGTGCAACGACACATCTATAAATATGTTCTTTTCATTCCAAAAAATAAAATAAAACACACACACTCACACAGCGGATATGACATCATTCTAATGTTGTGGAGCGGCAGCGAAGAAAAAAAGACGTTGAGGGTAATTACTGGGCTTGCTTTTTGATGGCATACCATAACACTTCTATTCACAATGGCAAACAAGAGATAATTTAGTTGTCCATTGTTTGTGCGAATTTGCGTCGTCGTTTAAAATACAAATGAATTGGTGCCAAAAAGATTTTACTTTGTTTTGGAAATTGAGAGGGCGCAAATTGGGCTAGAATGTGAATTAAACTCGTCAAAATTACATCGTTGAGCTAGAAAAACAGTCACAAACAATTTCCAATTCGGCTCGAGATCATTGCTTAACAAGTAAAATCAGTCAGTCAGCCTCCCATCCGGCTTTGCACCAGCCAAATCCAATTGCCTCTCAATGGAAAATAGCCATTTAAATGTCGCACACTATTTAAGCAACGATTTACGCGCCAGTGAAACATGTCAATCACCAAGAAATGTCTTAATGGAATAATAATCCTTTGTTTGTCAACATCAACTCATACACACAGTGTGCTGAAACACTGTAACGAAAGTGCCAGAACATAATAACAATAAAAACGGCTCCAATGGAAAGAGAGAGAAAATAACAAGCGTTCACTCCATGACTGAACATGTCGAAGTTGTTTCTACAGAAAAAAATCGTCATCGTCGTCGTCGGCGGCGAATGGAAGATAATTGTTTGGCAAGATATAGAACACTTGCAAAATACAAGCAGCTCGGTCTACAATATGCTCGCTTTACTTGACAACAAAACACTAAGTTCAAGCACTTTTACACGTTCTGAATCATTCTTTTGTTATATTCACTTTGAACGAAAAACAAAACAACCGAGTTTTGCCGGTGGTTGCAAACTCGACGCGATTTCATTTAACATCCGACCAAAGAACAAACAGAAGAATGAAAAAAAAAATCCTCACTCATAAGAGTTAACGACTCGATTTCTGTTGAAATGGTAACAACAACAGCGAAAAAAACAAAATAATTACCAAGGATTTAGTAAAAAAAAACACTCGATTTTTAAAATAAACAAAGCACAATTTAAAAATGACCAGTTACTTTAAATCACTCTGTCTTTTAAAAAAGCAAATGTTGTTCGTTGTTTTGTAACGTATTTTACGGACGAAACACGCTGTCGATGCTCACTTGTCGGCAGTTTCGTTACAACTGATCGCTTGGATGGAAACTGAACAATATCAGATACGAATGAAATGTTCATTATTGTTGTGCCTCGCTCGTGAGTACATTGTGCGCGCGGCCGTTTGTGTATGGGTGATGGTGCAAAATCTCTACTATGCTGCTGCTGCTGCTGCTGCTATTGCTGCACGATATTCAGCTGAACGCCAGTTTATCCAAGTGAATCGTACATACTCGACGGTATATCCCATATGCTTATCTTCATCCAGCCACACTATTTTCTGTTTGCACACATTGTTTCTTCTTCTACTTCTACATCTTCTTTGAATATATCCGTGGCAATAATTCATAGTGCGTTTTGTTTGCGAGCAAAATTCGTGAAAATAAATCTGTTTATGGATATGTTTTGATGGGCGCTTGAAGATGACGAGTGTGGGCTCTACGATGCACAGCGAGAAGAGAAATTAAAAACGGAACGCATGAAAGCCCGCATTATTGCCTCTCTCTCTCTTTCTCTCGTACATAGTGTATGTATATATGGTTCGATGGGAGCGTAAACGTGTGTGATATATGTGTTGTGTGTATGGAAGCACGGTCTACTGCATTCGAAAAATATACTCGAAATGCATTTGAATCGTTTGAGTGCATATTTCCTGGCATCCCGTGCCGCACAAATGACGTAACAAAACAATTGTACGAGTGAAGCCAACAGGTTAGTTTCAGGTTCACCACCCGGTTGAAGAATATTGAGTTGGAGAATTCGGTGAAGAATTTCGGTCGCATTTTTTCCATTGTCTGCTAACGTCTCGTTCTGAATGCAATAACACCGTAATGGCAGTCATTGAAAGATCAATTTCAATGTTAAAATGCATCAGACTCCCAAACGAAATGAAACGAAAAAGTAACATAATGCACAATTCCATTGAATTACAGTGAAATTATCGCGTAGAACAATACAAAACCACATGCTGAAAATGATGATGAACATGACTCGAACGAAGAAGTAAAAGACAGAAAACAAAAACTATATTCAATTTAACTCACTGCAAACAGCACGAATATACACCTCACGACCATAAATACAAACGCGCCGTGAATTATGTGAAATTGCCGTATATGTAGAATAATTTCTTTTTCTCTCCTTTTTTTCCGCCGAAATTGAAAGAAAAACAAGAGCTCATTCTTTTGTTTCAGATGTGTTTTTCTCTATCTCTCGCTTAACATTGTGTGTTGGATCGTTGTAATTTCAAATTCCTCGATAAATACGAGCATTAACTCGCTTTACACACATCACATTTCATTTGAACCAGCACACAACCGTATGCATTTTTACCTGTTTCATGTGTGAGAGAATATAGACTCACAAGTGCGAACTATGTTCCTGTGGCAATTCTTCTCATCATATCAAAACATTGCGATGTACTTTTTTTCGCCTCTCGTTCTTCTTCTTCCGCCGCTGATGCGCCGCACAAAAAATTTCGTTCCCAGTGTGAGCGTTTGAATTACATGAGCCCTTTTATCGTTTTAACAAATTTATGGAATTTCAGTCAGAACAAATCGTGTGGTATTCTTTCACGTGCACCAGATGCGATATGAATGAGCTATCGCATTTCATATGTATCTCTCTCTTTCTAGCTAGATAAAAAACGAAAATATCTGTAAAACTGAGTGCAGTTATTCGCACGACCAACTCAATCTCTATCTCTATCTCTCTCACTGAGACTGAGAGACTCTCAGTATAAACGATCGCAGCTCGGCTATGGAAAGATCAAGAATTTTCTTTCGACTTATGAAATGCACAAAATCTTTGTTGTTTGTGAATATGTTTCTGTGTTTTTTTTTTCTGTTTACTTCATGTTTTGCAATACAATAATTTGTTTCGGGAAAGAAAAAAAATTATGGAAAGAACAACAAAATTGCTTTCTGATTTGGCTTCGGCAGCTAGTTTTTTTTCCCTTCTTCTCTTTACAAGTTTAACTAAATCGAATCGACTTTATGTGGAATACAGCAACCAAATCAAAATTAATGATTTCCTTTTAGCGTAATTGCTATTGCAGGCCACTAGTGCAATCATAATAATCCAATACTCTTTTGATGTTGTTGTTGATGCTTAAATACCCATAATAAAACTAATCAATTACACACATTCTCATCAATTCAAGTGTTAATGCTGCATAAGTCTTGCATCGACGGCGGTGGCATATGGTTTTCTGCGGTTTTAATTGAGTTCGGTTTTGTTTTCGTTCGCTTTTTAAAAATGCGAAACGAGAATGAACAGGCGCAACAACCGACGAGTTGAAAGGTATTTCCAACGGCAAGTGCTTCCTCTATATTCTCTCTCTCTCCATCTCTCTCTGTTAATTAACTCTTTCACAACATGCAGCACACGAATTTATGCGTTTATCTGACGGCGGAGCTGAGTGCTCGGAAAATGCTATTTTTTTTCACTCATTGGAATGTTAGAGCAGACATTTCTTCATATGTTTATGCTCTTTTCAGGTAAATTTCGGCAATTAAAACAAAACTACTACGGTTGGAACATTTTCATTTGCGAATGACGAGATTTCGAAAATATTTGGCTTTAATCCAATTTACAACTCGGTCTTGGTTTTTTTTGTCGGTTCAACAACAAGTAAGCTCAAGTGTAGTGTTCTTTTTTTGGGAAAATCATTTCATATTACGAGAAACAGTTTACTAAAAGTTTAAATTTTAGCTAAGCTTAACTTGACTTAAGTTCAGTTGTTATCAGTTAAATTTATGAATGTCGCTTTTATTTGGGCTTAATACGCCATCTAGCTGTGTGGAACACAAACTTTCACATTGTTCGCCTGAAGTTTCTCTTCTTTAAATAACACATTATGGATAAGAGACCCAATTTGGTGTTAATTCAGTTGTTTTCGTAACAATATAAATGTGCGTGTATATTTTAATAGTTGATGAAGTGACAAATCTTCCTATTTTATGGTTTTCTGATGATACGCGTTTCTTTTTACAAGCATTCTTAATCTGCATTAAATCGTTTCAGGCTCTTCATTTGGTCTCATTGATGAAGATGATTCTGCAACGTCACCAGATAACAATCCATTTATTTGGTTGGTATTTCCCCGAAAAACGACTTAGTGATAATTTTGATAATTTATTATCATTAATAATCATTGATTGTCTCACGTTAATGTGGGACCCCGTGTGAAAATATTTTGACTACAATGTAACTATTCGGCGTCTATAACTGAAGTTAACTACAGTCGTTTATTTGGTTCGACATAATTTTTTAGTTCAGTAGTCAGCCAAAATGTCCAAAATCGGAAGCATATTCCTTATTACGGAGAAATCAAACATATTTACACAAGGGAATACGTTCATTGATAAAAATTGTTCATTAGCAATTAGCAGTTTAATTTATTTAAGAGCATAACACACTTTATGTGTGGACAAATACAATTTGATACAACTACACTTTACCGCTTTTTATATTTATTACGCATCGGGGATGTTAATACGTAAAAAAAAATCCCGTAAAGATTAAATCAAATTTGTATTACAAGATATTTAAGCAGTTGCAATCACACAGCTGTGTTCAGTAAACATTGAACAGACAGGCAGACAACACAAAGTTGAGAATTGTGCTGCTGAAGTAGATTAGCAAATTATTCACATTTAGTCATATTTATACACGTCAATATAGGTCAAACAGCTAAACTAATACAAATCTGTTCATACGCCAAGTGACCAGCAACTGCAACCAGTAGCTGTTTCAAATCCATCTTTCCCGCCTTGCTGTTACAGTAGAACCTCGATTATCCGTCAGGCACCGGACCAGCGCATTGACGGATAATCGAAAAAGACGGATAATCGAGACTTTCATATAAATAAAACAAAATAATCAAAATTTCCATACTTTCTAATTAGTTTATGATGAAAAACAAGGTGATGTAAAAAATATATAATAGATATGAGAACAGATTTGGTGCATTGTCCAAAATATTGGACAATCTTGTATATACGAGAAGTGTACCGAAAACGCAAAGCCTCTGATTTCAAATCTTATTGTGCGAATGTACAAGGGGCACACAATTGATTTTGATTATGAAAGTTAGTTGGCAACTTTATTCGTATGTTCAAGTGAAATAAACTGAAAAATGAACTGAAAAAAAACTTTTCCACCTTGAAAAGGTGCGACGGTTAACGGAGGTGACGGGTAATGGGAGGACGGATAATCGAGGTTCTACTGTATTCTATTTTTGATACGTTATCGTTATTTTAATCACTCGAAAAAGGCTTACACTAACGCGCACACTGATAGTGAAGCATATGAGAATAGCTCAACTATCTCGTCAAAACCACATGGAAAGTGTGTTGAACACAGTTTATTTCATAGTTCACAGAAAATAAGTATACAGTTAAGGCCGAAAAATGAAATACTCTGCGATTTGTGTCGTAATTACCTTTATTTTTATGATGTTTGTAACCAGTGAGGCATCTATTGAAGCAACAAAGTACAAAGTAGTGTGTTATTTCACAAATTGGTCTTGGTTTCGAAAAGAAACTGGAAAGTTCCTACCCGAAAATATTGATACAAACTTGTGTACACACATTGTGTACGCATTTACTGTCTTGGATCCAAATTCATTGACAATTCAAATACGTGATCCGCGCACTGACATTGATAACCAGTTCTATAAGTGAGTTACTGATTTCCGTCAAAAAGGGATAAAAGTGATTGTTTCGATTGGTGGATGGAATGATTCGGATGGTGAAAAATACGGACGCCTTCTTGCCAATGCAAGCGCGAGGCAACATTCATTGCAAATGTTACGGATTTCATTGAGAAACATAACTTTCAAGGATTGGATCTGGATTTGGAAGTAAATTTTTCAACACAAGACTTAATCAAGTTCTAAATTTTAATTTCAATTTTTATTTTTTTCAATTTTTGCGGGATAGTATCCGGTTTGCTGGCATGGAACATGTAAGCCTGAAAATGCAGCACAAAAAAGTGACTTTGCCCAATTCGTTCAAGAGCTAGCGCAAGCATTCAAACCCCGGGGATGGCTACTATCGGCCGCTGTATCTGTGAACAAGAAAGTTATCGATACCGCATATGACGTTCCAAAATTGGCTAGACATTTGGATTGGATTGGTATAATGGCATACAATTTTCATGGACAATGGGATAATAAAACCGGTCAAAACGCTCCACTCTTCAATTATCCCGGAAACTCCATTTATTTAAATTCGGATTATATAGTCAAATACTATATCCAACAAGGTGCTCCTTCAACAAAACTCGTTCTCGGTGCACCTCTGTATGGGAAAACGTATACTTTAGCAAATGCTGCAAATCACAGTTTAAATGCACCAACAACTGGCCCGGGTCAAGCAGGCCAATTCACGAAATCTGCCGGAATACTAGCGTATTATGAGATTTGTGACCGGATCGAAAATCAAACATGGACTGTTGTGAAAAATGCCAGCATCGGGTCGTATGCTTTTCTTGATAAACAATGGATGACTTTTGATGATGTTGAAACAATGCATGCCAAATCGAAATATATTCGCGATACAAAACTTGCGGGTGCCATGATCTGGTCTTTGGACCACGATGATTTCAGAGGAAGTTGCGGTGATGGAGCTTATCCACTCTTGACAGCATTGAATCAAGAACTCCGCAACTAATTTTATATTTGCAAAAACACACGAATTTTTAATAATTCTTTTAATTCTTATTTCTAATATTTCAATGTCTTCTTTATGCATATTGGATAGAAAACATCGATAGATTATGACGCGCAGATAGAAAACTAAAACATACATCATACCTAGCATCATTCATATCACGAATTTTCGCTCATATTTTCTGGAGTAGTGCGTTTTAACGTCATAAGTCTAAGTTTAATTCAGAACAGTTTTTTTTTAGCTGTGAAGGCAGTTACAGCGCCATGTGATGAGAAAAGTCATCCTTTGAAAATCGCTTCATTTGTTCCGTGCAAGGTGACATTTTTGATGAAAACTCAATTTGCCCACTTGAGATATCGCTGGAAATTGTCTGAGAGTCGTGTTTCATCTGGCTGTGAAGGGAGTTATATCATCTTCCTTTCATCACTAAGATATACTCCACTTAAATTTCTAATATTCAACCCTCTAATGCATACAACCGCCTCTAGACGGGCAACATTTGAACGCTTGCATAACGTAAACCGTACGTCGAATCACATTGCTTCAAACGACATTTTTGTTCTTCAAGATGTCCTATATAATTTAATCTTTTGCACTATTAGTATACATCAAGTGGTTGTCGTGTTATAAACAAAAATGTGTGCAAAAATAAAAATGTCAAATTTTAAATTTGACAAAATAAATGATTTGAATCACACGTTAGACAATTTTCTGACACTTTTAAACAATGGATTTGATTGTTCGCCGATTTATGTCAGTCGCATTTCCTGACTAAACCACGAGGAATCTAGGATTATGAATTTTTTTTTTTAATTATTTACGACCAAAAATCAACTAAACACCAGTACTCCCAGCCCTGGAAAAAATAATGCATTAGAGGGTTAATACATTTGCATGTATGAATGTTGATTTTCAGTTTTTAAATAGAATAGAGAATAGATAATACGAGAAAAAATATTTATTTCTTTTTTTCTTTTTTACGTATACAAAATATTGTTCTAGTGGTCGGTATTTCCAAATTTTTCATGAATTGGAAGCGGCTGAGCTCCGGCCATAATCTTCTTTCACTAATTCCGAACACTTTTCGCCTACCATCATTGACACAGCATTTGTATTGGCGCGCATACTATCCGGAACACTAGAAGAAAAATTGGATAATGAATGGAACAAAAGTAATTTTTGGCAAAGAAAGCGTTCAATGCTTACATTCCAGCGTCTATCTGTCGCAGTCCCTTGGTCTTATGAACTCTACATCTTGAATCAACAACAGCATTTGTGCCATTTCCCATGCGGCTTGTGCCAACCATATGCGATCCTGGGAAGCTGAAGTATGTAATATAGCAGTCCCAATATGCTGCCGATTTGAATTCCAAATGATCACATTTTTCTAGTGGAATTCGCTGAAGGGTTGCACCAAGTTTCTGGAATGGCTGTGTCTCTAACAGTGCCACCTGATGTTGTATCGCTTTTATTGCTCTTGCTCTGTCGTCTGGATCGCTCAAATACTGCGAATCGATTAATACTTCTTGACACGAAGTACAATTATTAAGTCGGATGGTACCAGTTGATTTCGGTTTAATTAGCGTAATAATCATGCTCAACACATCAAACTGTGCATTAAACTTTGCCTCTTCATCTGTCCACTTTTCTATATTCATTACTGTATTGAGAGTTTTAATGGACGATGCTGTGGATCCTTTTGGCAGAAGCGCTAAGATCAACTGGTGATCAGGTGGACCATCTGTGTTGTTCTCCGTATTTAAGCAACCGGATAAAATTGGGTATGTTGTTAATGCTCCTGAATTATTTTGTACGTATTCATACAAGCTGTCAAGTTCAAATGTTGGTGATATCGATGTCGTACTGATATTCAAACTGATTTTCAATACGATACACGGATGATCTTTAAAATTATCACCAACAGGCAAGTCAACCCTCGGTTGAATGTTTCGTTCTTTGAGATGTTTCTTTGGTCCAATGCCGGATCGCATTAAAATGGCTGGACTCAGAACCGTTCCACCCGAAATGATGACTTCTTTCTTCGTTGTTGCCGTTATTTTACGGCTACTTTTGTACGTAAATTTAACTCCTGTTGCGCGATTATTCTCATCAAGCACAATGCTATCCACGTGAGCATGTTTAACAACATGCAAATTAGGGCGACCTTTAGCCGGAACCAAAAAAGCTTCGGCTGTGCTATAACGAGTTCCGTTATATGTTGAAGACTGCAGTAGTGTAATTCCAATTCCTTCATCAGCATTTATATCGGAAATAATTGGAACACCCGATTCTCGATAAGCTTCTGTTATTGCGGTAAAAAACGACGAAGGTGTATTTGATGTGATTTTCACCGGTCCAGTGGCGCTATGATACTTTCCACCATCGTAATTAACTAGACTTTCGTTTTGATTGCCTTCAGATTTCTTGAAAAATGGCAAAACACCATCGTAGTTCCAGTCTGGATTCCCAAAACTGGCCCACTCTTCGAAGTCTTCTTCCACACCGCGTACATAAACCATCCAGTTTATCGAAGATGATCCACCAAGCATGTTACCCCTTGGAAGATAACATTGGCCGGGAACAGAAGCATACTGACACGCCTTGGTTACGTTTATACGAAAATTATAATCCGCTGGAGATTGTAGCAAACTCACTGCCAATCCGGGCACCTATGCATTATTGATGGAGAAAAAACGAATAAAAAAGATTTCAACAACAATAATATTTTCTTTCTTTGAATTAGAACGATAAATACGTTTGGAATGAATTGATAATTTGAAGAGACCTTTCATTCCATAAATTTAGTTGCTAGTTGCTTGAAGCAATCTTCATCTAATTGACACTTACGACTGACTCAAAGGGTGGATCTCCACCGTTTTCAAGCAGCAAAATTTTCCAATCGGATATTTCACTCAACCGACTTGCGACTATAGCTCCAGCTGAACCCGACCCGACCACAATGAAATCGTAGCCATCCAACCGTCCTAGTGAAAAATTCAATTTGATCTACATTTGGTTCTATAAACAATCAAAATTTGAATAGTTACCATTTTTCAATCCATCCTCTCCATAATCTCTCGGCCAACGATTGGGCCCAGCAATGGCACACTGTGCAGAAGCAAATATTTGAATCAATGTAATAAACATTGAATTTGCTACGCCAATACTTGTAGCCGCACATTGAGGCGACGTACAATTTTGACTGAAACTCGACATTTTACAAGGAAAATTAATCTTCTCCTCGGGAATACAGCTTCAGTTGTGGTGCTAAAGTGCGCAAAATTGTGGTGGTTCAACAGATGAATACATCTCCTTTTATATGGTATTCACTGTTTACAATTCTTTTTGACAAACTCGGAAGCTAGTTTGCACACGATTGGAATTTGAAAAATGGCAGAAATTGTAAATAAAAAACAAGAACTTTAAGTAAACTGAAAATAAATTAAATACTTTTACGTAAAATAAGCGAATCGTTAAACCATCAAAACAATTCAATTATTAAAGCTAATCAAACAGGCATAATAAAAGATAAACCACACATTCCGTGTGACTGCATATCGAGCTGAGCTATTTACAAATAGCTGGCTGTTTGGTACAGTTTGATTTTGTGAGTATCGAGCCATGCAAATTCATGTGAGATGATAAATTTGGGACACCTTTTTCATTCCTTTCCATGATTTGTGTCATAAATTTATCGTTAATTTTCTACAAAACAATTTTTATATCATATTTGGGAACAACACGAAAAAATCTTCCGATACGAATATATAACTTAATTGTATTTTTTTTTAGAAAAGCGGTTTAATCTGAGACCATGTTACGATTAGAATTATGTTACAATTTGGATGGTTTACGATATGTCGGTTTGAATATTCTTTTGCATGTTAGGCTCTTATGCCAAATTATGCGAAACTCATTTATCGTACCCAATCTTTTTTACTCAAATGTACACAACGCAATCACTGATCTATATACTCTGCGTAAAACATCTAAAATGTACAGAATTTGCGTAAATCAAGATTTGTTATTGTTTAAGCAGCAAGATGTTTGCACATTTGTAGAAAATATTGAAATTATCATCACAATTTAAGCGGTTTCAAGGTCAATTTAGATTACAAACTGTACAAATAATTAATTGGAACAAAAAGAGATTTTTCAAACTTTTTTTCATGTTTGGACTGGAAATTCACATATGAACATGATTTTATTTTCGTGTGTATTTAGGATTTAAAAACCCGTTGCAAAAGCTCGTGATAATAAAAAAACATCCTTTGAAAAAATTCCGTGAGCCATTTCTTAGTTATGATATCGACTCCACCATGATCAACTTGCATGCCGTTCCACACTCCCCAATGACTTAGCATGGAACAAAAGAATAAATTTTCAAAGAATGACTTTTCTGATCACATATGGCGCTGTAACTCCCTTCACAGCTAGAAAACCGTTCTAAAAATTTAATGTCAGCTTCATGACGACGAAACAAGACTCTCAGCCAATTTTGAGCGATATGTCGTGTGGGCAGATTTAGTTATTATCAAAAATGTCACCAATCATCGAAAAAACTCGAAAAGTGATGACCAATAAAAGACAAAATATGTTAGTAGCAAGGGAGTTGACCTGTTCAGTCCAAGTCTTCAGAAAATCAACATATTGAGAATCTCTATTCCCAAATCGAAGAGAATGTGATTTTCTACCGATTTAGACACTTGCATTACCTCCCATCACCCATATGGTCGACCAATGTCACCTAGCATGGAACAAACGAAGAAATTTTCAAAGAATGACTTTTCTGACCACATATGGCGCTGTATCTCCTTTCGCAAATAGAAAACCATTCGGAAATTCCAAATGTAGCTTTACGAAGACGAAAAACGACCTCAGTTTGACATTTTGACCAAAAAAAGTATTTTTAAAAGAAGCTGTCTCCTGACAAGATTTTTAATATCATTTAATGATATTTGATTTTAACTTTTCTTATTCTGATACAAAATACGTATGCTGTTAATTTACGCTAACGTTTCCGGAAAACGTGTTTCCGTCATCAGGCGAGTTGAAGAACTGAACAAAATACAAAAATCTTGTCAGATGGCTACTCAATTATTCAATTTGAAAGATACCAAAAAACAATCATCGGTCGTTAATGTTTTCGAAAATTTGTGTAGAGCCGTTTCGACCTGCGCTCTTTGGATGTTCATGTTATTGCGCTTAGTTTTGTAAATGTACAAATGAATGAGCAAGCGGAATAATGAAACGTAATTCTTTTTGTAAAATGAAGAGCCCCCGAAAAAAAATTTCAGTAAAAGTGCCCCACAAAAATATTGTCTGAATAAACGACACGTGAATTTATTTATTTATTTATTTATTTCACCGTCTAATCACAGACTGAATATCATTATATATTTCATTTACAATTTGAATTTTACACAAGTAGTGAGACACTCCCGAATCGAAAGGCCCAGCCACCAGCCCTAATGGCTTCGAAGTGGCGTTCTGCGGCCCTCGACCGTGTTCACCATCATTCACTGTACATTCAATTCTTCGAAAATACTGTTGTCTAAGTTGAACACGTTTCTACTAAATATTTGCCTTGATGCTGAGTCTAAGAACGATTGCCTTACTTTGTTAAAATTTCTACACGCTACAATAAATGGCTGATTACGAGCATAGTCCGTGCCATAAGTTTCAATTCTAACTAAATCTCTATTTCTTACATTTCTTTGGTTTCTGTTGTCTAATCGTCTTGTATACACAATTCTTTCTCTGAGTGCTGTGCACATCAACTTTCCTAGGAGGAGATCATAGATTAATAATACTGAGGCATTTATACGCCGCCTCCAAAGTGGTTGAATATTCAAATTATCACATCTAAATTGATACGATGGCAACCTGTAATTAACATCTCTTTGGTAAATTCCTCTAAGTGCCCAGATTACAAAGTCTTTTTGAACTGATTCAATTTTGTCAATATAAGACTGGTGGTATGGATGCCACACTACACTAGCATACTCTAATTTCGATCGAACTAATGCACAATACAATATTTTTTCTGATTCTATAGTAAACTTGTTCTTCAATGTTCGCTTAATAAAACCTAGTGCACCGTGTGCGCTAGCTACTGTCGTATCAATGTGAATGGCGAATGTGAGTTTCACGTTAAAAATGACACCCAAGTCTCTGTGTGACTCAATTCTATCGAATTTGTGCTGCCCATTGTCTATCGTGTATTCATATTTCCGTACGGTGATGTTCTTCGCATATGTCATAACGAAACATTTCTTCAGATTCAAGTAGAGCTTGTTGATCCTACACCACTCGTACAATTGGTCAATGGCCATTTGGAATAAGCGGGCATCGTTCGGCGACGTGATTCTCAATATGAGTTTTAAATCATCTGCGAACAACAAAACATTCAATTTCTTTGCGTTGTGGTAAAATTCCATACAAAACATAGGGAATATGACTTTACAGATGCACATAAAAAAGGAAGCACTGGAACCTGGTCAAATCCTGAGAATCCATAGATCAGCTGAAATTTCACCGGATTTGTATTTTAGGCCATCAAACCAGCCGGGTGTTTACACTCCCTTTGGGAGTGATATCACGGTCCATTTTGCCGATTCATCCAGCCGTTTTCGAGATATTTCCGTGTGTACATTTGGCCATAGAAGCCAATGCAATAGCAGCGGCGCTCCGAGGTTTTCATACAAACTTCCCATGTAGACGGTCTAACACAGGCAAAATCGAAAAAAAAGTTTAAATTTTTTTTTTCGATTCTAATACAGTATTTTTTGTGCCCAATCCATTGATGTTATCGCCACATCGAAATTCGAGCTCCTTATCAATTAATTAAGGAGCTGAATAATTGTGGTATTTATGCAGCTTTGTGCACGGGTTGTAATTGGCAGCCAATTTATTTTGTTTCATTTAATTCTCTATGTTTTGACATTGCACAAAAAATATTGCTTATACAAGTTACATCAAAAGGGTAACTTAATATTAAACTTCCTCTATATAGGCCTCTACATCACCCAAGAAACATGAAACTAACGGCGTAGTGCTTGATTCAATGCTGATAAAAGTGGATATTTGCCAGCACCACAAGTTCCTTTGAAATCATCAAAACTGAAATTAAAATTGAAAAATTAGATAAATATTCATATAAGGAAAGAAAAAAATCAAATAAAAATTACTCTAGAGTCCAGATCATGGCACCCGCAAGTTTTTTATCGCGGATATATTTTGATTTGACACGCATTGTTTCGACATCATCGAAAGACGCCCATTGATTGCCCTTGAACGCATATGGGCCATACTGTGCATTTTTCACAACAGTCCATCCTTGATTTTTGATATTGTCACAGATTTCGTAATACGCCAATGATCCGGCAGATTTCGTAAATTGGCCAGCTTGGCCCGGACCAGTTGTTGGTGCATTTAAACCATGATTTTGGGCATTTGCCAACGTGTAAGTGATGCCGTAGGTAGGAGCACCCATAACCAATTTTGTCGATGGAGCTCCGAGCTGGATCCAATAGTTGATTGCATAGTCGGCATAATTATTCAGCTCATTATCGGGATAATTGTAGAGTGGTGCGAGTTGACCGGTCTTTTGATTCCATGTCCCATGAAAATCATATGCCATCACACCAATCCAATCTAAATGTTGGGCCAATGAAGGAACGTCATAAGCACCATCAATAACTCTGAAGTAAGCATTTACAGCCGCCGACAACAGCCAGCCACGAGGTTTAAATTCCTGCGAGAGTTCCTCAACGAATTGGGCAAAGTCGCCTTTTTGTGCTGCATCTTCAGGCCGACAGTCTCCATGCCAGCAAGCCGGGTACTATTCCGCAAAGAAAAATATAAATCGAAAATGAACTTAAGAATATGCTTGAATCGTGTGCTCAAGAATCTTACTTCCAAATCAAGATCCAATCCTTGGAAGTTGTGTTGCTGAATGAAATCAATTACATTCGTAATGAAATTGTTTCTTGCATTTGCATCGCTGAGAAGGCGTCCATATTTTTCACCTTCAGAATCGGCTCCACCACCCAGAGCAACGCTAACTTTAACTCCTTTGTTACGTAATTCGGTAATTCGTTCATACAATTGGTTATCGATTTGCGGTTCTTGTACTTTAATTGTCAATGAATCTGAATCTAAAACAGCAAATGAATATACAACGTGCGTGCACAAGTTCGAATCGATATCTTCTGGGACAAATTTTCCATTTCCTTCGCGATAGAAAGACCAATTTGTAAAATAGCACACCGTTTTGTAAAATAGCACACC
Organism: Sitodiplosis mosellana; assembly: GCF_009176505.1. Lineage (NCBI taxonomy): Eukaryota > Metazoa > Arthropoda > Insecta > Diptera > Cecidomyiidae > Sitodiplosis > Sitodiplosis mosellana. Next base: position 504,468 of record NW_022595246.1, read on the forward strand.
ACTTTCAATCTTTCTGGTTTTGCTTCTGCTTGGTCGCTGAACAAAACAATCAGAACAGCAGAAACGATAACGAACGTTGCAAAGTATTTCATTTTTCACCCTTATTTTCTTCAAATTAGAAATATTTGCTATTCAGCACAGTTCCATATACACACTGAACGAGATGCGTCGAAACAAAGTCATTTATATAGCGAAAAAAATAACAACTTACACACTCAATAATTACATATACATTCAATGCAGATATCTGCGTTAAAAATGAACTTATTGGTGCTACACATTAAAACAGTAAAACCTGTCAATAATGGAATCCCGTGGGGAATTTTTTTCCCCACTATTGACAAGAATTCCAGTATTCACAGGATCCGTTATTCAGAGGATTTTGAGCCGATTCAAACAAGATTTTCCATTATTGAGGGTAAAAAGAAACAAAACATACATTTTTATGGGTATTAAATTATCAAATCAAGTGATATAATGAACGTGAAAAGGAAAAAATGAAATAAAAGTATTTTTTTTACTAAATGAATGAAGGAAAAACGAAAGTGAAAAAACAGTGAAATTCACTGAGTGAATGACAAACATCACTTTTTAAAATAATCAAATAGTCTAAACAATGAATCAAAATGGGAAGGTAAATGATACTCATTTTTTTTACACTATCAATTTGGCAGCGATGAATTCTGCATTTCATGAAACGAAACAATGATTACCAAACTTAATGTAAATGCACTGATCGAGTGAATATGTTTTTATTGGGAGCGTCAAAAAATTTGTTTGCTTGAATTAATAAGCAATGATTTTGGCAGACAAAAGTGAAAACTATCCCCAGATGGTCTAGTCTCAACAGAATGAATAAATGAATAAAAATCCTTTAAGGTTAAGTTAATATTCAAATACTGATCTTTCATTGCGCTATCCGCTTCTTTTATATCAAAAGAAGCGGAAGCGAATGAGCTTTATTTATAATTCTACCCAAAATAGGAACTTGACAATGGTTGTTTACATTTTAATAATTTTGTTGAGCTTGTATGTTTACTTGCGTGAACAATAATACTGAAATGAATGTAATGTAAATTGTACTGCACAATTTTTATGATGATCAGTGGTTTTGATATAGGAAAAAATTAGTTTTATATGAAAAAGAGATGAATAAAAGACGAAAAAAAATGTCGTCAAGAAATTTTTTTCCACTATTGACACGATTTCCACTATTCTCAGGTTCCGTTATTGACAGGTTTTACTGTACCATTCTTCTACGCACATTTTTGCGTTATAGCTCATAATTAATAAGTACGTTTGTGTCACAAAGCAGAATCGAGGAATATCCGCACAAAAGGAAATGAAAAACAAACACAAACGTACCTATAATGCAAAAATGTGCATAGTAGAATGGTTTTAACGCGCACTACCGATAAGTTTATTTTTAACGCAAATATCGGCATTGAATGTGTTTGTAAATGCTGTGATTGTATCAACAACTATTATAACTTGCGAAACTCTCATAAGAGTAATATATCTATGCCCTTTATCAAATAATAGAATGGATTGAAATGAAACAGCATTATTGAGATTAGTATAAAATTCCCGATGCGTCACTTTCACATATATAATATAGAAAATGGTTTGTGTCATCCATGTAATGTCGGGAAAATAATTTTCTCTCTATTTCAAATAATTTTTCCGTTTATAAATGACCATGACAAAATTATGAAAACACATGGGAGTTTTTTTTTTTTCAAATGAGAGGAATTTCGGAGAAATGTTATCTTTGGCCAGCAGGAAAAACCCATATTTTTGCGACGAGTAAGAATGACTAAATTTTGTTTTTATTTCAAAAAAATATCCAGAAATACGATTGGAATCATAGTTATCTTACAAAAACAAAAATGAAATGATGTGATTAATTACACCATGTGTCACATGCATGAGCGATTCTCGTTGAAATATAATCCTTTTAACAAAATTAATGGGGCACAACCTTGGGTTTCAATACAAAATCCAGGCTTATCAAAATGATTCATTGTTTTTGGTCAGCGTGTATAAAAAGACGGCCGCACATAGGAATTTCGTAGTCCAGTAAAAGCAATTGCGCAGTTAAAACATAAAAAATGAAATTCTCTGCTATTTTCGTTGTCGTTTCTGCTGTTTTGGTCGTTTTAATTAGCGATCAAGCACAAGCGGAGAATTATAAAGTCGTGTGTTACTTTACGAATTGGTCATGGTATCGAAAAGACAAAGGAAAATATACACCAGAAGACATCGATCCAAAGTTATGTACCCATATTGTATACGCGTTCACTACTCTCGATGCAAATACATTGACGATGAAAGTATTCGATTCGTGGGCTGACATTGACAACAAGTTATATCAAAAAGTAACCGATTTCCGGAACAAAGGAGCAAAAGTTACGGTGGCTCTTGGTGGATGGAATGATTCGGTTGGTTCAAAATACGGTAAACTACTTACCGATGCTGGTGCAAGAAAGAAATTCATTGCGGATGCTGCCGAATTCATTAAGAAATACAATTTCCAAGGATTGGACCTTGACTTAGAAGTGAGTTTTATTTCAATATTCAGAAATTTTACAAAGAATAAATTTAAATGTTATCATTGCATCCGGAATTATTTCGTTAAATTTTAATCTAATTTCCGATATATTTCCAACTAGTATCCGGCCTGCTGGCAAGGAGCTTGTTCATCTGCAGATTCAAATCAAAAAGTGGGCTTTGCCCAATTGGTTCAAGAACTCTCAAATGATTTCAAGCCCCGTGGTTGGTTGTTGTCGGCAGCTGTATCGGCAAGCAGTTCAATCATCGATGCCGCCTATGACGTTCCAAAATTAGCCCAACATTTAGATTGGATCGGTGTAATGGCATACGATTTTCATGGACAATGGGATCGTAAAACCGGCATAAATGCCCCTCTTCACAATTATCCTGGAAATTCCAATAATTTCTATGCTGATTATGCCATTAAACATTGGATCCAACGCGGAGCGCCATCGACAAAACTGGTTCTGGGTGTACCGTGCTATGGGCAATCATTCACTTTGGCAAATGCTGGAGATCATGGTTTGAATGCGCCATCAAATGGTGGAGGCCAAGCCGGTGAATTTACCCGAGCTGCTGGAATGTTGTCATATTATGAAATTTGTGACAATATCAAAAAAGGATGGACTGTTGTGAACAGCGCGGAATATGGCCCCTATGCATTCAAGGACAATCAATGGGTATCATACGACGATGTCGAAACCATAGGTGTCAAATCAAAATACATTAAGGATACAAAACTTGCAGGTGGCATGATCTGGTCGTTGGACTTCGACGATTTCAAAGGAACTTGCGGTGCAGGCAATTATCCACTTTTGAAAGCATTGAATACAGGACTAGGCCGATAGCTTGATGGTTGTTCACAAAAGATAAATTGATTCAAGGGTTTTTCAATGTTCATCATGTCCGTAAACTTTTTTTGATAATCAATAAATTGAAGGATTTCCATTTGTCCTAATGCTTTTCTTTTCATTTTCGAGGCTTTAATCCAACTTATGATGTTATATATTTATTTTTGGCTTTTCCTTTTTACGCACTCCTAAACCACATTTGCATCTAGCATCAAAAATTAATTGCCCTGAACATATTCTTTGGTGCAGCCCAACCACTGGCTTTTGTGGGTGACGGTTTGCAATTGCCAGCAAATGAAAGCGTAGATATGCCCAACAATGTGAGAGTTAATTTAAACATGTGAACTAATCAATTCATAGTACGATCCTGGTTTATCAGCATAATCCGGAAAACAAGCATGCTAAGCTGCACAACTAAGGGTTAACCACACATGTTAGATAAGAATAGTAGTCAAAGGAATTTCCCACAAATGAATAATTATTTTAAAAAAAACCACTGACAAGATAAAACTTGGGAAAAACCAAAATTTATTACGAGAAAAATGTGTGTAATTTTATTTCAACAAAGCCGTGACAATTAAGAAACAGTGGGTTTAAGCTCACTGCAGTAAAATGTGCATATTTTGTGTCGTGAATTATATAACTTGGTTTCCATTATTTGTGATGTTTCTATTCAGAATTCATGCCTGAAATGTTTCCTTTTAAATGGCCTATATTTTAACTGAATCGATGATAAACAAAGATTTTACTTCATTGGCCCATGATGGTAGCCATTGTTCACGACGCCTCCAGAAATCCTTTGACGCTGTATCAGGTGATTCGTTACTCCATGGCTTGTTGGTTTCATCCGAATCCGAATCCGGGAAAAACCCTGAAGTACCACCAATCGCCAGGTTTATGAGGAGGTAATACTGTGAGGAGCAAATCATTGCAAATGAATGAACGACGAACAAAACAAATGAATGTAAATTTAAATACAAAAAGAAGACGAAATGAACTCACTTGTTGATCAAATGGTGCAGTGACAGCACCGTTTGCCCAAGGATTTGCCCCAGGCAGGTTTGACTGCTGCCAATAACCATCTTGCACCGGAACGGATCCAATTTCTTCGTCATCAATAAGAAACTTGATTCCGCTGTCATCCCAAATCAATCCAAACTTGGGAAAAGCTTCGTCGTATCCGCGTTCATTGGTTTTGTTGAATGAATTGGATGCATGATTCTCATTGGCTAATTGACCGTAATGTAATGTTGATTCGACATCATTGACATATTTACGGTTGCCACGAGATTCCATCACATCAATCTCGCCATTCCACCCTTTGTAGTTGTCTTCGGCAGCCAAAAGCCAAAGACCTGATCAAAAAACACACAATTTGAAATTTAGTGCAAAAAATTACTTCAAAAGACAAACATGTAGAAGTGACCACATCCAATCTCCGATGGGTAATTTCGCAATGAACTCAACGCGTCCGTATTTGAAGGTGAACGAATTCTGCGTATTCAAGCGAGCACTGCGTATGGGATTGATTATGGTGTCGCCGCCAGCCTGCTTGTGGCAATTTTTTTCTGGATTATTTTGGTCGGTACAGTCTTTCAAATCAACGGAACCATGTTCCACATCGTCTTCACCGATTTCATGTGACGTTAACGTCGGTTTTATGTGTAGTTTTCCATTTTCAGCAAAGCTATTCTCATCATCAGCCACGTACCATTCGAATTCGTTGTTCTATGAGAGAAATGATGGAAAATAAAAAGAAAAAAATAAAGGAAAATCATTAGATTGAACGAAATTCCATCAGAAAATATATTCAGAAAATTGTTAATATTTGGATATTATTATTGTACTTACACCGCCGCCTTCAAGTGTAACTTCCGGTTGCCACAATTGTTTGTCCAAAGTGTCGAAGTTTTCGTCCAAAATCAATTGGCCCGAACAGATCTCGCTTGGAGCATAAGATCCTCCAACAGTCGTAATTGACGGTGTGCAGTCCTGAGCATGAGCACAGACTGAAATATTCAACACAACAACAAATAGCCTGAACATGTCGATTTTTTAATGATTCGTTCTGCTCGGCGCAAATCGAAGTGATCTGGTTGAAACTAGCACTGCCTTAAATACTCATTGATACACAGAAGTTTCGTGCTTATTTATTCCCAGATTATAACCGATATGACGCAGTTAATGCAACGCAAAAAGATTAAACGCAAGAATCGAAGGGCTTGCGACGAACAAATATATATGAAATATCTTCAAATATATTCAAATATGCCAAATATTTCAAATATTGAAGCATTATTTGTTTACAAAATGCATCTTGATGTGTATGTTTGACATATTTGGCTATATTTCAAATATTTCATATATTTGAAAATTGAGAGAAATATTTCATATAGATATAGTCAAAATAATATCGGGTAATACCAAAAAATGTCAAAATGTGGCTTAAATATGCCTTAAATTTATCAAATATTCCAAATATTTGAAATATGACTGAAATATAGAATTATATGAAAATATTGCCGTATTTCAGGCGCCGCAAGCCCTTCGGCAAGAATTTCTATAGAATGCCGGAAAGATAACGAGTCATGCGCTTGTTAAGTTTTTTCTCTGGGATCGCACTCAATATTATAGCGACATCTATTATTAAAATAGCTTGTAGTAAACGCATTCATAGCATTTCACTGTAGTTGCGATGTTACCTAATAAATTCCCCTGTGGTATGTAGTTAACAAGTGTCAAACATGAATGTGTCAGTACTACAAGGGAATTCAATAGGAAACATCGCAACTACAGGGAAATGCTATAAATGCATTTACTACAAGCTATTTTAATAATAGATGTCGCTATAATGTTGAGTGTGATCAGTAATCTATTACATAAATCATAGTAACAGTTGTGGCGGGGCAACAAATTACATCTCACTTGTTTTGTTTATGTTAACGAAATACATAATATATTGTTTTATTGGAACATTAAATAATAATAATCATTATTATTATTATTATAGCAATTATAATTACTTTTATATATATAATCGATTCAAATCTACAAAGACAGCAAAATTTTAATCAGAAATCTCAACCTTTCAATTTTACAAGGAATCAACTGTGATATGACGTCATCTCACAATATTTTTTGCAAACAATGTTTACCGCCTGGCAAAGCTTGTTTTATATTTTTGTTCCAAATTCAATTGTTTTGATTTCGATCCTTTGTTACCTTCAACAGAAATTACTTGATGAGATTTGAATCGATCAAGGACCAATGCTGAGCAATTGCTCAAGAAGATATAAATCACTATGAACATTTCTTTGACGCTTCAACTTTCTTGGGTCAAATAAAAAACTGGTGAAGTATCCACAGGAAGTTGTCGCTTGAAAACATTTCACCATCCGAAGCTAGCCAATGAAAACAAATACAGCATCAAATGCTCTGTTATGTTTCAAATCATGGTTTAATGATAAACTCAAACCACTCTACAATCAACATGGATCTGCTCAACCGACGTAAAACTTCTCGTCAATTTATCTACTGTATAAATTGAGTGACGACCTTTGCAGTCTCAAAGTCTCAAATTAAACGCGTAACATTTAACGCTCCACATAGCCTTTGTCCCTTTGCAAACGTTTACCGAAGGTTATTTTGGACCGTTTGCTATCTGACTACTATCAAGCATTTGCATCTTGGTTGTATGACTGTGTTTTTGTTTTCATGTCCTACTTGTGTAAATGCTGAAAAGATTACGAAAAGAGTCAGGTTTTTAACGAGGCAAGAACTGATAGTTACTGCTATTGTTATTATTAATCATTGTAAAAAAAATTGATGTAACAGATTGGTAGACTATTTGAGCACTTAGATAAGTCAGGGGGATTGCAGATTGACAGTTAAGCTACATGATATATACTGAATGAATAGTTCTGTAGCTTGCCGTATATGATATTGTAGGGCAAACTGCGGCGCTAGTGTGCTTGTGTTTCAATCTACAAACCCCCTGAGATAAGTATTGAACAATGAAATTAATAAGCATTCTTTCTGAAAATTTCAAGCTCAAAACAAAATGTGCCCAAAATTTTCAGTTCATAGTGAACCAATAGTAACTATTTTTGTTCAGATTATTTACATTTTTGGCTATACCATTTGTTTTCATATTGACAATTTGGTTGGTTACAAACTACACAATTTTCTATTTTGTGCGATTTTGGATTCATCTGTTTTGATAAAGTCAATTGAAATTGGAAGAACCTATTTTAAAAAATCACCGTATTTGTTTCGTTCATTTCCAGTGCATTTCGAAATTCGGTGATCCAAAATAAATATAGGTGTGTTTCCGCTAAAATATAAGAGTCAAGTGTTTCCATTGAATTAAAAACCCTTAACATGCTTGAAGATTCGAAAGAAATTAAGCTTATGGGCGAATAATTACATATCAGTTATGTTGCTGATAATAAAAGTGGGAATAACAAAAAAATCATATTCAAAATTTACATTTTTTACATTACGTACCTATCGAAGTCGTGTGGCGGCTGTTGAACGTCAAAGTCATTTGAGGCGACGCGAGCGCCCCCCAATTTCAAAGGGCACATTAATGTAATTTAACATTTCAAATCGGAACTACACAGCGCGCCAATTCGAAATATAGGAAAATATAGTGTCAACAGCCGCACCATGATCGAAGTGTCGATTCATGTAAAATTCTCAAGAAACATGTTACGCCTCAGTTCAAACACTTCTGTATTGACATTTTATTGGATCGGTTTGTTTTTCAAGTTCTGCATGTGCATATAGTATTATTTCGGCTAAAAAGCTCCCATAGCAGCTTCTATTTGTAAAACACAAATTTAAATATTTACTTAAGTCAAGATAACAATGCGTGCTGTTTATCATGGTAGAAACATCTGTGCACGGGAATAAATAAAAGAGACAACTTTTCTCAGAATATAGAATGTCATGTGGGGTCAAACTGTGCTTTTGACCGGCGCAAGATAGCGGTGGCGCCTATTCGCAATTTTCGGAATTTTTAAGAACTATCAATACTTGTTGTTGTTGTCATGAATTTCGCAACAACAAGAAGTATTGATAGTTCCTTAAGTTGCCGCAGATCCTATTTTGGCGCTACCGCTATTCACTGTCACGTCAAATACATTGGTTCTTATGGGAGAGAAGCACAGGTTGTGTGGGGTAGGTAAACAAAGAAAAGAACAGGTCATTTTTCAAGCAGAGAATGAAACAATAATGAATTTCAAGTAGAATAATTTTCATTCTAAAATTAGATTTGAAAACATCAGCGGGTTTTTCGCTTGAGAACGCAAATAATCGTATTGCGGATAGTCGGCGAGTACTACGCGAATACTCTGAAATGCCATGCGCAGCCAACTTCATGTTGGAATCGTACTGTTGTTCGCAGCGCGAACAATTGCAGGATATTCAGCGATAACATTTTGCGGCAACCTTTATTATGGATTCCTATTCGCATTGCGAGTATCCGCACTTTAGAATGGATATGCGACGGAGTGTCGGCGGACACATATTTTACCGCAAATTTCTCGTCGGGATGTGAATAAGGTTACTATGTACAAAAGAAAAGAAGTCAGATACACTTGTTATCTGGATAACCGATAACATGTTTTTATTTAAATTTTGGGCCTGATTTTCTCTTACTGCTTTACTTCTAATTTTATTTTGGTTGTCGTTTCTAAGGTGCTTCGGAGCGTTTCATATTTTTGTGTATTTTATTTTTTTTCTCAGAATTTTACTCATTTTTTGTGTTTCTTTGTTTAATGGGATACATTTTATGTCCTCCTTATCAAAATGATTTTACCACCTCGTGTAGAAAAATGGGGTCGTGTAGAATGTTGCATCATAAAAAAACCAACAATTTATCAATATTGTTGCCAACCATCGGTTTGACAAGTTGAAAAAAATGTCAACCGAGTTGTGTTTCAAGATTTGCATGTACAATATGCGGGTAAGAAATATGCACGAAATCTGACGCAAGAAGAAAATCAACAATGCGCAATACATGGTAAAAAACCTCAATTGTGCTGTGAAGGAGACACCTAGTATGATTATGATATCGTAATAGCGGAACAAATCATTCGGACTATAAGCCTCAAAAGATTACGATAGGTGTTGTTTTTATAACAAAAACATCTGCGTATGCAATTAAAACATAAAACACTTTTCTCAGAAATAATAAATAAAAGTACAACAAAACAAAAAAGTATACGGGTAAAGGAAAAAAACCTTAAAATAATACATCAAGCAGATAATGAAACAATGTTGAATTTCAAATTTAATGAATTCTATTTAAGAATTAGATTAGAAAACCAACAACTCAAATGTTTTTCACACTTTATCACACAACCGCTGACACGTGCACTTTTCAGGCATATTGCGTAACATCAATACTTTATTGAAAATGTATGATCCAAATCCATGTTGGAAATATGTTAAAAGAAGGGACATTGAAAACTCATATTACATGAATAAGAGTGTTTTCTTTTAAACTGTGGAACGTGAACCATATTGTGTTTTGTTGGTCGTTTTCAAGATATCTTTTTTATTTTTGTGTGTTCTATACATATTTTCTGCGTAATTAAATATTTTTTCTCTCCAAATATCATTTTTTTTTCGTACTCTGCCCGTTTTGTTAGGTTCATATCGTTGGCCCCACCCAAATTTGGTGCTGGCTGATCGAATGCACTAGCATTTGGTGCTTCTTTAGTGCTGTCGATTGTCACCTACCACGACTTTGGTGCTGCTTCCCGAGCACAGCACCAAAATTTTCAAAATTAAGAACATAATTACGAAAATTACGAAAACGACATGGTTTTAATTTTGAAAATTTTAGTGATGGGCTCAGGAAGCAGCACCAAAGTCTTGGTAGGGACAAATGGACAGCACCAAAGTAGCACTAAATGCTAGTGCATTCGATCAGCCAGCACCAAATTGGGGTGGGGCCAACGGCATGGACCTCGAATAGTTTGCTTAGAAAAATGCGTCAAGACACTTTATGATACACATTGATAGCCGGCTTCATAAAAACATTTGTACCTCCTCGTATATATAAAAAGAAGAATCAATTCATTCTTCATAAAGAATAATTACACAGTTGATACATTTCAAAAATGAATTACTATGTGATACCTGTCCTCGTTTCTGTCATTTTGGCGGTTTTCGTTAGCGATCAGGCGCAAGCACAAAATTACAAAGTAGTGTGCTACTTTACAAATTGGTCTTTCTATCGCAAGGGAAATGGCAAATTTGTCCCAGAAGATATCGATTCGAACTTGTGCACGCACGTTGTATATTCATTTGCTGTTTTGGACGAGAATTCATTAACAATCAAAATATTTGATTCGAAGACCGACATTGACAACCATTTTTATGAACGAGTGACCGACTTCCGACAAAAGGGCATTACAGTGATGGTTGCAATCGGTGGATGGACTGATTCAACATCAAAATACGGGCGTCTTCTTACCGATGCAAATGCAAGGAAAAATTTCATCTCAAATGTTGAAGAATTCATTGAGCAACACAATTTCAAAGGATTGGATCTTGATTTGGAAGTAAGTGTTGTTTACAATATTGAATCATTTTTCAAATATTCTTCTCCAGTTCTTCATTTGTACTGAATAATTTCTTTGAATTTCAATCTAATTTACTTTATATTTCAAAATAGTACCCGGCCTGCTGGCAAGGAGCTTGCTCAACTGGAAATCCAGCGGAGAAGGACGGTTTCGCGCAATTCGTTCAAGAATTATCTGAAGCTTTCAAGCCGCGTGGCTGGCTACTATCGGCTGCTGTATCTGCAGGCAGTAGCACTATTGATGCCGCCTATGACGTTCCAAAATTGGCACAGCATTTGGATTGGATTAATTTGATGGCTTATGATTTTCATTCATACTCGGATCAGAAAACTGGTTCAAATGCTCCACTCTACGATTATCCCGGTAATTCAAATAATATGTACGTTGATTATGCCGTTCAATATTGGATTCAACTTGGTACTCCATCGACAAAACTCATTCTGGGTGCCCCGTGCTATGGCAAATCTTTCACTTTGGCAAATGCTCAGGACAATGGAATGAATGCGCCAACAACTGATCCGGGCCAAGCTGGCCAATTAACAGGTGCGGCCGGAACGTTGGCATATTATGAAATCTGTGATAATATAAAAAATCAGGGATGGACGGCTGTGAGAAATACCAGCATTGGCGCATATGCTTTCCGTGATAATCAATGGGTGTCTTTTGATGATGTCGAAACCATGCGCTTCAAATCGAAATACGTTCGCGACTCGAATCTCGGTGGAGCAATGATCTGGGCATTAGATTTGGACGATTTCAAAGGAACTTGTGGTGAAGGCAATTATCCACTTTTATCAGCATTGAATGAACGATTGCGCAACTAGTTAAATAGTCTATTTCACTCCAAAAAGATTTAATTGATTTGTAATTTTTCTAACTAGACAGATAGATTTCTTGCACTCTTTTTTTTCGTTTAGCCATTTATAGAGTTTAATAAATGAATGAATAAATGTATTTTATATTGCCAATCAACTCTAAATGGTTCATATTTTTTTCTATGAATTAATTTAAAGCACCATTGTTATCTTCCACGATCATGAAATAATAGTATGAATTGTTGAGAATAGTAGGAAAATTTTCAACCTCATCACAGAATGCAGGAAAATAATTTGATTTTGATCATTCCATTTTTAAAATGTTTTCATTCATTAGATCCGTATTTCGTTTTGACGATTCAACAGCACTTCATCCATAAAATTCATTGTCTGTTTGCAAAAGTTTGAAATTAGATAAATCTGTTATGTATTTACACTTGAGCATGTGCTTGGTTAAGCATTCTTTATCTATTTTTGTGTTGTCTCTGTGTGGAAAAGTCAAATATTTAAGTCACAATGTGAGTACGTACAATGAATACGTACAATGATCGCACTGACTCTCAGCAAATATCAGTATCTTACTGCGTGCTGGTCAACGCACATACAAAAACACAACAAATGATGAGCATTTCAAACAACACCATCGACCGAATTTTTGTTAGAAGAGCAAGACGATGACAAAAACATCGTCACAGCTGATTTCACTGAACACACACACACCGCATTCGTGCTTTAGTTTTAGTTTTCGTTACATATTCTTTCTTCTTTTTGTTCTTTTTTCGTTTCTTTTTTTCTACTTCATTTTTTCTATATTCACTTGTCATACCGACGCAACTTTCGAATTCTTCGTTGAAAATTAGTATAATAATGACCTGTCCAAAATTGAATCAAGACTTCAAATGGTACTCAGATTGATGTCGCTGATTAACACTATGACCGTTTCTTGGGCACCCAGGGCCCCAAGCGAACTTTAAAGTTGAATAAAAATACTAAACAGTGTATAAACCAACCGGAGTTAAGTCTCATTGTATAGATTTCATGTTTATACACCAAAGTTGAGCGAAATCGTAGAGGTGAAATCCTATTCTTGTTCGGTTTCGTGTGGAATTGTCGATATAAGAGAAAAAAGAACTGTGATTTGTTTTGAATTTGATTTTATTTTGTTTCGTCTTTGAAATTAATTTAAGAATTCAACTGTGATCCCATTATGATTATCGTGTTATAAACGACTTCAGATGTTTACACAACATCAATAATTCAGCCCAAAAAGCATTCGAATGTGGGTTTTATTCAAAGAAGTGACATTTTCATTAATGTAATGAGAGGTAAATGTTCTATTTCATGCACAATGAATTGTATTGTTTTCACAATCCCTGAGGATGGAACGCAAATACGCGTCCGAAACGTCGGAACAACAGTGAAAAAGAGAATAAACAGCCGATAGCCCCACAATCGAAATAAAAACCTCGTTTTTTATTCGATTATTTTGCTTTTATCTTTTTAGCTCTGCGTAATGGTGGTCAACTGTAACCACGCTTCATTGAATTTTTGTTGGCATTACCCTTGGACTAACCTAACTCAAACATATAATGCACGCAGCCTAGAATTTGATTAATGCCAATGAACTCGGTTGTTAAACGTTCAAAATTAAAGCGGTTAATTGTGTTTATAACAGTACAGGGTGGCGCAGAATAACTGTCCTCTTTTTTCACATCGCACGTTCTTATACACAATGTATTGCGATTCACCCGGCATTGTACCGTTATGTTTATTGGTGTTTACTCTAACACTTGTACTACGACGCATTTGTGTTCAGTGTTTGTTTGTGCTGCAATCACGATGGAAGCAAAACGTCATTTGGTTTTGGATTTGCGCAAGCGCGGCTTCAGAAAAATAGATATTTTTCGGAAGCTCCAAAATATCGATATTTGCATGAAATTCATTCAGCGTACTATCAAACGATTCAATGATCTTGGCACAGTTGAAATACAAAAACAATCCAGTCGTCAACGATCCGTTCATACCAAAAATCTCATTAAAAACATGAGAGACAAAATTCGAAGAAATCGCCACAGAAGTGCCAGAAAGAAACACAATGTCAGTCGAAGAACAATGCAAAGAGTTCTGAAAGATGATTTGGGAATGACTCCATTCAAAGAAAAAGCGTGGGCATGGTCTTACACTTAAACAGAAGCAAGCCAGAGTGGCAAGATGCAAGGAGCTGTTGCGCCGGCGCGCAACCTCAAACATTATTTTTTCAGATGAAAAGTTGTTCGTGTTGCAGCAAAGTCTCAATGCACAAAATGATCGTGTGTATGCAGTGTCAATTGTCGACATTCCTGAAGACGAATTGACCGTTCAGCGATTTCAAAATGCTTCACGGGTTATGGTTTGGGGCGCCTTTTCGGCCGGCCAAAAATTTCCGCTTGTTTTCATTGAAGAAGGCGTGAAAATCGATCGATTTGTTTACAGACAGAAAATATTGCGTCAAAACTTGTTGCCACAGTCCAGACGATTATTTCACAATGAACGATGGGTGTTTCAGCAAGATGGTGCACCGTCACACAAAGCGGTAGGGATTCATGGCCGCCGTCGTCTCCTGACTTGAATCTGCTGGATTATTTTGCTTGGGGTTACATGGAATCGAAGCTCAAGGGTCTAAAGATCACACAAATCACCACAATAAATGCATTCAAAAAGAATATAGAAAAAATTTGGAATGAAATTCCCATGAATATGGTGCGCGCCGCGTTTTTAAGCGTCTGCGGTTGGTGATCAGAGCAATGGGCAATCGAATCAATCCGAAAACGTGATTCGTAAACTTTGTAACAAATACTAACGGAAAATAAAAACTCTTTTCAAATTTCGTTGCAAATTCTACGTTTTTTAATTAAAAATAAAAAGAACAGTTGAACCCGTGAGCATAAAAACAACGTATTGACTCTTCGCCGATGAATACGAAACGCAAAAAAATCGCCGAACAAAGTGAAACACCAATCTGTTATTGGATCAATATGAAGCATGAAATCGTTGGCTACTATTTTATTCACGTTGCACTTTGTTTCGAAGCGCGGCAAGTGTTTCATTTTGTTCCAGTAACAGAACGTTGTATCACTTTGTTCGGCGACGCACTCAATGTACTGTTTTGGAAAAATATGCATGGTTTGATACAGTTTTGAGTCCATTGGTATGATGATTCATTTTAACACAACACCCATTCTATTTCGCTCACACTTACGTGCACTTTAACGTTGCTGAAACATGTACGTTCTTGTTTCTTTACTGCGCACATCTTTTTAACAGTAAAGCAGACTACTTTGTTATACGGGTAAAAATTGCACGTAAGTGTGAGCGAAATAGAATGGGTGTTGTGCATCCGTGTTTTGGCCATGTATAGATTTCACTATATAAACCAATGTATTCACAGCGGCGTGAACCCGCGTTCCGAGGATTTCATACAAACTTCCCATGTAGACGATCCAAAATAGGCAACAGTCGAAAAAAAAAGTTTAAATTTTTTTTCGATTTTCATATAGTATTTTTTCTGCTCTATTGGTGTTATCGGCACATCGAAATTCGCGCTCCTTATCAGTTTATTTTCACTTCATAAACAAATCACGACCAAAACCACCATTAAAATGAATCATCATACCAATGGACTCAAAAGTGTATCAAACATTTTTGTTTCAATTAAAGTGAAACACAATTTCTATAGTCAGCCGATATTTCACGATTCACTTTCAAGCGAACAGAATTTATGTTGCACTCGCACAAAACTGTATCGAATCATGCATATTTTTTCAAAACAGTACATTGAGCGCGTCGCCGAACAAAGTGATACAACGTTCTGTTACTGGAACAAAATGAAACACTTGCCGCGCTTCGAAACAAAGCGCAACGTGAATAAAATAGTAGCCAACGATTTCATGCTTCATATTGATCCAATAACAGATTGGTGTTTCACTTTGTTCGGCGATTTTTTTGCGTTTCGTATTCATCGGCGAAGAGTCAATACGTTGTTTTTATGCTCACGGGTTCAGTTATTCTGCGCCACCCTGTATATTAAACCATTACAACGAAGCGACGAGTAGCTCTAACTTGTTATGATTGTGCGGATGTTATGTAACATATCAGTTATTCTAATCGAAAAATGTATGAATTCAAGTAGTACAAACAGTGACTTTTTTTGCTCCGCCTGCGCCCTGGTGCGAAAATTTCTTAGCGCGCTTAACTGAAACAATAGGGCAGCCAGACATGATTTTTTGAAAGATACAATTTTCGAAGATCATGCGAAATTTTTCCCAGATTCCATGAAAAAATCTGTGCTCAATCATCAGACTAATGATTTCATTACCACTAGTGGTCATTTTCAAGACGATATGGGTGATTTCCAAAAAGTGATCCGAATAGCTCCCCTCTCCCCTATTCAACGCACTTCTTATAATTCTTTAAAAAAGAAATTACCACTTACTTGAGTATATTTGAACATCTTAAAAATCGAATATATCGATCGTGACAACAAAACGATTGAGTTTTATTTAGTGGAATTAGTTGGAGGCAAAACAACACAGTAAACAAAAGTTAACCTCACTTCCGGCAATACTAAATACATCATACAAAAAAAAAATGATAGTATTCATACTAAATTAAGTAAATTTTGTATTAGTCATATTTTACCTATTAAATTCAAGATGAAAAAAGAGACA
>NW_022595246.1:555987-577776 GCF_009176505.1 Sitodiplosis mosellana
AAATTTGAGGCATTACGTGGCAATATGGTTCGTAATATGAGATCAGAAGTAGACTTTTATAAAGAACTTGAAGGAAACCGTAAGAAAATTCCTAAAAGTTATGAGCAAAGACAAATAACAAATAATGATATTGATGTTTAATTGTATAGCTTCGATTCCTAAACTCCATGATTTTGTGGTAAAAAATGAAAGTGCTCAAGTTCACATAATCAATGAAGCAGACGTGAAATCCTATATTCGGTACATCGAAGTCGGCCGAGGTATGATTCGTTCGCGCGTCCCGCGTAAGCAATTCACTTGTGATATAACGTGAATCCCACAGTGCCGCTATGTCACACCAAAGATGCTGCTGAAAGAACGACCGAAAATATGTTTTTTTTGTTTCAAGTATCGCATGAATCATATATACTTACACATACACAAGACACAAAACATGATTCTCAAAGTGTGAGCAAGCAATGACAAAGAAGAAAAAGAATCAAACCAAAAAATTATTTATTTGGGTTTCGTATTACCTCTGCAAATCTGTCTTGAAAAAATCATTACAAAAGATACATTCAATTGGAAACGATTTCGTGTTTTGTTTGGTGTGTGCCCTACAAGAATTTTGCTATACATTGAGGTTTACGTCGACATGTCGCCGTAAACCAAAACCTTCCCGCGACATTCCGCATTGCGATAGGTTTTTCAATGAACGGGTTTACGCAAAATCATTACGCTGACAAATCTGCGACATATCGCAATGCGTAAACCGGTAAATTCGAATTGTATCCAACTTCATTACAATGAATAATTTCAAATGGTTTTATTTAAACTTTTCATGTTGCTCATCGTTGCTAATAAGAAATAAAAACTTATTCAAAATAATTATTAAGTAGAATAAGCAGCCATTGCAGCCTTTAAAAATACAACATGCTGAATTCGAATGAAGTTGATCGCAGTTCATGCATTTTGTGTTTTTTCCATAACTATTGCGGAAGGTTGGCGATACGTTTGCGTAAACGTTGTCGCAAAATTCTTGTAGGGGTGCATGTTGTGAGTATGCCGCTCTCATTTGCCCAAGCGCGCGCAATTTTATTTATAAGACGTTCCAATGAAATGTAAAACAAAAGACTACAAAGAAGAAAATATGCTGCATATGTACTCTTTACCCCTGTGCTCTCTCTTCCTCTCTCTTTCTCTTCCTATCTCAATCAATAATACCATTAAAGGTTTTGAAACCGAAAAATATTACTCCGCTTTTTCGCCCAAGCGACAATTCTGATTGCCTAAAATAAAAAAATTAAAGAGTTTGTTTACTTAAGTTTCGAATTACCGTTTCCCATTACTTCTGAAAGAAGTGCTAAGTAAACAGAAGAAAAAAATCATAACACACTCAACAATATTGGATTGCTCTGATTTTATTCTTTCCTTAATGTTTTGAAAGGTAAAAGATGATAGGAAAAGTCAACTTGACTTGATGATTTTATTTTCATTGTGAAAAAAAAAAGTTATGCGATTAGAATAATTTGCGGCAAACGCTGGCCCCGGCTTCTTGTCCCTCTGGACATTCACGTGATTCGCTATCGCCGTTGATGTTGAGCAATTCAGCTATATTTCGGTGAAATGTGTTTGGTGACAATGGCGAATCCAATTCACTGGAAACATCAAGCTTCATAAGATGATTCATGTTTTTCGGTGGTCGATTCATCACAATCACTCTTATTCTTCACATCGCAAACATCATCATGATGGACTGCATCACTGATCCAACAACATTTTGCAACAATTTGCTCACGATTCTTTGGGATAGTGCCGGTCATTGAATCATGTTCTTCAGTTGTCGATTCATCGCAATCATCATCATCATGCAGTTCAGTGATGCTGGCGGATTCATTCATGATTGATCGGTTTGACATTGTAATGGTTGGCCACAAAAACATTGAGCATATGTTTAACAAAACATCCTTCGAAAAGATGTATTTGACTTTCACCTCGCCATGGACAGACGGAACTTCGATTTCGATGCATGCTTGACGCCAACCAACACTAAAACCACTGACCGCATCGATGCCTTTGGAGTTTCCATTCCAAACACCGTCGTTAATCTTCGCAACAATTTGCACACGATTCTTCGGAATAGTGCCGATTGAATTTTTACCCAGGAAAACGAAATTGTAAACACGCAAGAGAGTGTCGTCAAATAAAATGTCAAAATCGATGTCATCACCGATCACTTGCGATTTTCACAACTGTTAAAAAAAATGAAAATCTCTTACGTGGCAAGTTCTTAATCTTGTTTTTGATTGCTTCGACTTGTAGCCCGCGGTTGATTTCAGCAAACTTTTCCAATGTGATATTTTCCATTTCGACTTGACATTTTGGCAGCTTAGCTGCCAATTCATCGACTTTTAAGACCTTGTTTGCTATACGTTTTGGCTTGCTAACCGATGCCGAAGAGTTAATTTTGGACCACTTTTCAACATTACCCTTCTCATCAACACTGAACAGTACGCTACGTGTTACTTTGAAAATTTCACGACCTAAAAATTCCATTCACTCAGTGAAATTATTATCAATTTTTCCATTGAAAATATGTACGAATTGAACATTCCGTAATAAATAGCATAGCTAATGTTTGTGTATGAAACATATACGGAATCAAGAATTTAAAAAATGTAAAATGATTTTGATACACCAATTTTAGCACAGTGGCTGATGTCATATACTCGTTTATATGTGTAATACACAATGTGTATGCAAATTCAAAAAATTAAAGGTCAAAATATCAACTTTTCATGATGAGTTATCAACAACTCAAAGTAAACATCATCAACTTGACTATTTATTACGCTTGCAGGCGTCGTTTGAACAACACTCTGTTATGATTTCATTTGTCGTTTTCATCAGTTAGACTGATAGCAAGGAATTTTAAGATGTTCAAATATACTCAAGTAAGTGGTAATTTCTTTTTTAAAGAATTATAAGAAGTGCGTTGAAAATGAATGAATTAAAAATTGTGATTTCCTTTTTATTGTGAAGTAATTTTACTATTTATAGTGTCAAATTGATGTGAAATAATTCTATGTATTTTATCATATAAATGGTTTAATGAAGCTCCTTGTGCTGAGTCAGATCGTACAAACGACGGATCTTTTGTACTACTTGAATTCATACATTTTTCGATTAGAATAACTGATATGTTACATTACATCCGCACAGTCATAACAAGTTAGAGCTACTCGTCGCTTCGTTGTAATGGTTTAATATACTGTTATAAACACAATTAACCGCTTTAATTTTGAACGTTTAACAACCGAGTTCATTGGCATTAATTAAATTCTAGGCTGCGTGCATTATATGTTTGGTGGTTATCAACGCTTTCTTATTTACCTTTGCTGTCAATGACATTGAAAATGAATGGAATAGATTCAAGGTGAGAGAGACATTTTAACATTTTAAAATTCTTTGTTTTTTTATTCACATTTGACTGAAAGCCGAAAGAGTAATAATACAATTGCATTTTTTTTTTCTCTCATCATTTCTAGTTGAAGTATTCAAAAGAGTATAAAAGTGATGCCGAAGACTTGTTTCGCATGAATATTTTCAAAGAAAACCAACAGAAAATTGCCCAACACAATGTAGCCTTCGACAAAGGAGAAGTTCCATTCAAAACGGCATTGAACAAGTTTGCCGATTGGACAAACGATGAATTCGTTCAAATAAGTGGCAGAGTCGATACTTCTGATCAAACGGCACCAAAAGAGTAAGTTATTTTTCTATTGAAAAGGTAACATTTGTCAAGAAATTGGTTTTTGTAATTTCAGTACGAACAATGATGTCAACAAGACAATTATAGATTCAACCGTATTTGTTTCACCAGCCAATGTAATAATTCCACCGTCGGTAGATTGGAGGGAGAAGGGTGCTGTCAATGAAATCAAAGATCAAGGACGTTGCGGCTCATGTTGGGCATTTGCGGCTAGCGCTGCATTGGAATCGCATCATTTCATCAAGACCGGACAGTTGGTGTCATTGTCCGAGCAAAATATTATTGATTGCTCAACTGAATACGGAACCCATGGATGTAACGGCGGTTTTAGATACTATGCTTTCCAATACGTTAAGGATAATGGTGGCATTGAATCTGAAGAATCTTATCCGTACGAAGGCACCGATAATAACACCTGTCGATACAATCCAAAGAACTCAGTTACCACTGATCATGGTGTCGTCGATATTCCGGAAGGAGATGAAACGGCATTAGTCGCGGCTCTTGCCACCGTCGGCCCAGTCTCCGTTTCCATTGATGCAACGCACTATTCATTCCGATTCTATTCTACCGGCGTGTACTTCGAACCGGAATGCCTTTCGCAAAATGTGAATGGTCACGCTGTGTTGGCGATTGGCTATGGAACGGATGAAAATGGACAAGATTACTATCTTATCAAGAACAGCTGGAGTACCTCATGGGGAAATGCCGGATACTTCAAATTGGCACGCAACAAGAACAATCACTGCGCTATCGCTTCAGCAGCTTATTATCCACTTTGACAAATTTCATTCATTGTTTTTATTTTGTGTTCAACACAGTCTAGACAAAATCTGCTTTTCACTCAAGTAATAAAGAACAAACGTTTGAGATAAAATTAATCTTTCGAGAAAATCCTGTATTTTTGTTAACCGGATTGTAAATTGTAGCACAATATACATCGATATACATTGCCACCAGAGATTATTGGAAGAAGAACTGGACAATTCTCCAAATATAGTATAAAACAAACTGCTGAACAATGAACCCAATTCGATTTGTTAATCCACACACATGTTGGTCCGAACAAAGAGATCGTCAGAGTTACTTATTAGCTTGATTGGATTGAATCGTTTGGCCAAATTTGCTTCATCTCATACAATGTTACATTTATTTATTCAACACATTTTTGGTTATAGGCATAATATATAAATCTGTAACGAAAACTCTATAAAAGATTATTTTACATTAATTGTTTCTACGATGATATGACTTATCGTTTCATTCTGGAAATAAAGTGAATGGGACTTGGCATTGAAGCTTCCATGGATTATTTACATGCTTCAACTTTAAATTACTTAGTCGCAAGCTTAATACAACAAGAGCGCATTTAATTTGCAATGAAATGCTCAGAAGTTATTTTTCAAAAGAACGAAATGTGTATATTGATGAGTTGAACTTTTTGAGTGCTACTTCCGTTCATGTATCCAAAAAATGGTTATTTCTCTCCTTTTTTTTCGAAGTGAGTGTATTATACATTTATATAAGTCAAACATTTACACTGTCTGAGATTAAACGAGATGATTGTGCACTGGAATATAATAAATTGTAACAATTCCGAAATTTAAGCACTAGCACTAACTAATTTTAACACGATTTGTTCATATGTGTATTCTTCTGTTGAGATGAAAGAGATCGTATTCTTTTCTTTCATTCAATTCATAGTTGTTTTTTTATTAAGTCATCTATTATGATTATTCGTTCGGATTAATTTAAAATGTTGAAACTTTTCAATAAAACTACAAGAAATAATTTGCCTGTGTGATTTATGTTATGAATTTTTAATCGTTTTCCAAATAACTTTAAATTCAATGTACACAAATGTTAACATATTTGATTCTAAATTTGGAAAAAAGAGTAAAAAAATCGGCTGATCATACGAGAACTATCTTGGTTGCAAAAGCTGATGACTTGCAATAACTTTTGTACCATGAATAGCAATAACATGCATGATTAGAAATGATTCATGGTGTTTCCTTACCTTGGAAACGCGAAAAAAATAATACCGGAGCTGAAATTATTTTCGATGACACTTGATTATATTTCTTTCATATTTTATGGGCAAAGAAGTAGAAGTATAGAAGATAAAATCTATAAATTCAATCGTATTTTTCGTTTACACTACATAGTCCTGCAAAATCTGGGTTTGAACCGGTTTTACACCCTGATGCTGCGGAACCTACAGTATAAGTTGGCTTTTTGCTAATATTCGCTATGGAATAGTTGCAGACAATCAGAGATTTTCGCCTTTTGCCTTCGTTGAATTTACTTATTCCACAGCCCACTTTGTGCGCACTATCTTTCACAATTTGCGTGAAGTGTGCAATCCAGTCACTGTAAACAAAAATATAATAATATTTTAGCGATTTGCTCATATTCCTTTCGAAGTTATCATGATTCATGACATCTTAAAAAAAAAATTCTTTCTCTGTAAATTATCTACCGAAACATTTTACCCCTGGTCATTTGATAATCGTTTGTATTCTGTGATGTCGCTCGATTCAGCAAGTGACCATTCTTCAAACCAATAGCCGGGAGCCCACCTGGCAATTTCAACGCCCGTTTTGTCACCATTTTCAGCCAAATTTTGACCGGCCAAAGTGAATTCGTATGTGTTTCGGCATTTATCATGTTCCATTTCACACTGTAATGTATTCAGTTCGGCCAGTGAGGCCAGCGTATCGTCCCATGTCTAGAAAATTCCAACTTTGATATCTTATAATGCCCAGTTTTACGAAAAAACACAAAAATACCGAACTCACACATAAAATTAGCTTACCATGGTGGCCATGCGTGTGGCTGCTTTATATCCGGATGTTTGCCCAAGTGCTTGTTGATTTCGCAATTTGTTGTGCTCTTCCAAAATAATTCGCTTCAACTTGGGTGTCATTTTGATTTGTTCTGGATCATCACAACTCGGAGCCCATTGCTATGCGTTGAGTTGAAAAGAAAACAATTTAACCGACAATCAAATAAAATACACTTTCTTAAAGTAGAAAACTTCAATATCGTATTATTTTTCTTTCTCACTTACAGGGTTACCGGACATGCACGCGACGTGTTTTTGTCCACCTGAACCTATGCGACGAATGAAATATTTAAACGAGAACCTTCTAAAAGTTCACAGAAAAAAATCGAAAGATGCTCACATAGTTTCGGATCACACCACCCACTTTGGGCATTCACGGAAACGGCAATAAAGCACAAAACTACAATAAATGCAAATTATCACGAAAAGCATTTTCCTCATTGAACATCAACGATTTTTCACTTACTAAAAATCCCTCGGTAGAAAAACATGATGTCAGAAATATTGGCAAAGTCAGCAATTCAACTTGGAATTCTCTGAACTTTTTCCAATCTCTGTGCACCTTGCCAGTAATAATGGGTTTATTGAATTTGTTATAACTGAAGCATTCAGCGAAGAGTGATCCGTATTTATAGTGGATTCATTGATGATGCGGAAATTTGCTTGGAGAATTTGATTCCGATTATATTCAAATTTTGATTGTAAATTATCACTTTTTGACAGAGCTAATGAAGTCATAAAAATCCATCCAAAGTAATTCATTATTCAATTGTATGCAATTATTGTAATCGTACAAAATCTAATTTTAGTATTTGCAATCATGCACTGTTTGATGCATGTGTTTTAACTGGTTCTATTCGTGGGAGCGCGGGCATTTCATTACGAACAGTTTGGCTTTAGTACCATTTCGTGAGGAAATTTTGTTCCGATTGGTCGACATTTATTTATCTTATCAAATCAGCAAAAACACATTATTTTGTAATTCCTTTTATACTGTATTTATGATGAGATTTTTTTCTATTTTCTTAATCATTTCTAAATCAATTCAACCAATCAGATTGATTTGAATAAAGAAAATTCATTTCCTCGCCAATGAGCGTATATTTGAATACACATAATTCATTATTCATTTTGTGGAACTTCACCACATTCTACTCTCTAGTATTCTACACCTTTTCAATTGAATCCAAGCGTTAACTAAAACAATTGATCAAACGCCAAGTATGAAAACACGATGAAAATGCTGGAAGTGAACATCTTTATTTATTATCATTTCTTTTAATACTCATAATAATACATTGGAACGTGTGGGCTTTTCGAACAAATAATTATTTGTTTGAATTTTAGAATCATCGAAATAAAATTATAATTTTACTTTGATGATTCTAAAATTCAGAGAGATTTCTCCCTTTCAAAATATTTTGGTTTAGAAAATTGAGTGAAGATTTGTTTGTTAAATGAAGTGAACTGCAACAATGAATAATGAACAAGAACACAAATACAGTTCGCAGCATCGTAATTGATTGGACATATATTCCCTGTTTCCAAATGTGTGTATATGTATGCATGAGCCATGTAATGTTGGTTGAATGTTATGGATATATCTTTTCACTTTCTTGTGTTGACTCAGCACAGTTTTGCTTATCAATAATGATGCACTCAACAGAGTGTGTTTTTTTAATTGTGTTGTTTGTTCAGAACTTGTCTAAATTTTACATTTTGTTGCAAATTCTTCGCATAACAGTGGCTACAAAATACATAGCTATTTACACAGAACAGTATAAGTTTGAGAAATACTATGATTTACAAAAAAGATTATATTTCAAATTAAAGACTGAGTTTGTATTAAATGAGCCGCCCATAAACAATAATGATATTTTAGCACGGAAACTTGAGTTGCTACTGCGTGTTCTGTAATTATTTGGACTTTATTGGTATCAAGTTCAGATGAACTCCACCTTTGGGATTCAATACAAAGCAATCTGGTATATAGGAAAGTGGTTCAATTGTTTTCGAGTTGAGGGTGAATTCAAAATTGTTGAGCAGAATCGCAAGGCCAGTTCGGGCTTGCATCATTCCAAAACGTAGGCCAACGCAATTTCTGGGTCCTTCGCTAAAAGGTAACCATGTCATAGTATCTCTTTCTCGTGCTATATCGGCTGCAAATCTGTCAGGATCAAATCTCTCTGGGTCTGGATAGTATTCTGGATCATTTTGAATAGCGTACGTGGGGATCACAATGATTGTTCCTTTCTCAATGATGTTGCTAGTTTCTGGAACATTATAATCATTTTTTGCAATTCGACTCACGAAAGGTACGGGTGGATACCTTCGAAGGGTCTCTGAAAAAGATAGAAATGAAATCAAACATACATTAGTTGTTGAAATGGACCTTTCCAAATCTGTGCTATTTATTTACCATGCAACATGATCAATGATGAAAAATAAATTAAAACAGACTAAATGCAAACTATGTCACTCACCCTGAAGTATATGATCAATGTATGGCATATCCATCATCATTTCATATGTGAATGTACCGTGCTTTTCATACGCCTCTTGAACAACCTTCCGCGCTTTGGATTGAATATCAGGATTCTTTGACAGCTCATACAAACAGAACATCAATGTGGTCTGATGAAAATAAAAAGACGAATAAAAAAAACAGAAATTTTTTCTATAACATCGCCAGGTTCTGTGTGCTCTATCATTGCATTAAACTCGAAAATGTCCGAAGAGAGAAGATGATTTTTGAGCAAAGCATTATATATACTCAAAAATTGTCTTACCGATGATGTTTCAAATCCGGCCAAAAAGAACAGAAAAGCTTGAGCGGCGATTTCATTTAAGGTTAAACCCTCCAGAGCATTCTTATCGTTTTTCAATTTAATCAAAATGTCCATGAAATCGTTTCGATGCACGTCATTCTTTTCACGATATTTAACCGTGTTATAAACCATGCGCAAGAAAAACTCAGACACATCATCTGGCATTATTTTCACATGGAATCTTCTGGAAACATTTTTCATTCCAATGACCAAAAATTGAATCAACGACGGATATCTCGGCCGGAATGCTTTTTCGCCCATATTCTTGAACCCAGCATTGGGATCTTTCAAACTATTACACTCGATTCCAAATGCACATGTGCCAATCACATCCGTGGTGAATCTTGCTAGAAGATCTTTAATTTCCACTTCATTATTTTCTTGAACTATTCCGCGTAAACAATCATTGAAACGTTCTCCCACTTCAACAACGTGCGAAAACATGATTTTCATTTTACCACTTGTGAAGGTGGGAGTCAGCTTGGCACGTAGCTTTTTCCACTTATCACCGTCCAATGTAAACAAATTTGCACTCAACGGATCATCTTCTTCATTCGAATAAAACCCTTTGTCACTGAAGTTTGAGAAATCTTTCACTAGAATATGTTTCACGAGGTCAAGGTCCAAAATCATGGCTATTGGTGCAGCCATTAGATAAACGCCACAATACTTTGCAGTTCCTTTAAATTTGTCGTAAATTCGTTTTGTTATATCAGACGTATGAATGGTTTTATTCAATCCTTTCACACTTCCATAGGGAATGATCGGTTCTTCAAATGGGATTCCACGTGACTTCCAGTAGTTGAACGCATTTTTGAAGTAAATATATGCAGCGGTTATGATTGAAATTAACACAAATGCTATAATGCTTATCAGCTCCATTGCTTATGGGATTTCATACAACACTATGAGCTCAATCTCAGGTGCTGAACCTTTACGTCGTACTATTTTTCTGCTGAAATTTTATCCAGCAAAACTTAAATCTTAAATACTTAGCGTATTGAAGGGTTTTCAATTATTATTTAGAAGAATTTTAATCAGTAAACTTCAATCAACTTTTTCACAAATTATGACTTTGTTGCTTACTCTACGACAATAATATCTTAACTATGGGCTACATACCATAGTATTAGAATGGATTCAGTATCTATATAAACTGTGAGTCAAAACAGATGATGGCATTTGTAAAGCCAGAATGAGTTAGCAATAAATGAAATTCCAATGAGAAATAATGATTTTTTGCACGCAAACTATCAAGGGGAAAACCGTGATTCTTTCATTCACAAAATTCGTTTCTATTATTCAATTTTATACCAATGAAATATAGACACAAAATGAATACCACTACATTCACATCAACTGTAGGATATTTGACATTTTACGGATCCTGTGCAACTAAAATACGTCGATTGTAATGAATCTGTCTAATTTGGCCGTCACTAATCTGTCAAGCATCTGAGATGCGCTGATACATAAACTGTACAGTCGTTATACAGTCGAAGTGTGTTAGTTACGTAAAATCCGTAAAGTGTCAAATATTCTATAGTTGGTGTGAATGTAGTGGTGTTTGTGTGTATGAAACTATTTGACAAAATCTTAAACTATCGAATCATATCCACTATGAATGTATATTTTTGACATTATCATAATGCGGTGAATCTTTAGGCATCTCAACTGACAGTAATACCGACTCGTCGTCATGACAACGCAAAATTTCCAATGAATCGTCTCTGGAGAAAGTCCAGTTAAAAGAATTTCACACAGTTGTAAATATCCAAAAGTAATCAGTAAGAAGAAGCCACACATATTCATAATCAAGTCAAAATGTCAATGTTGACAGAATAAACAACAGTGTGCTCAGATGATAGCTCATAAGTCTGTCAAAAGAACTATCAAAAATATTTTGAAATATTTTTGCCAAAACTATGGTATAACTGTGACTATACCTAATGATCTAAGTTTGTTTAAATTTTGAAAAATCTGTTATTATTTTTAATTTTCAGTAGCACGGCTAGCCCCTAGCAAACCAAGCACATCGGCCACACGCTCCAAACACTTGTATATGTAAAGTTATTCGAGAGGCCATTGCATTTACAATATCGCATACAAGTGAAGCATGCCACACAACGTCTGAAGCGTATGACCGATGTGCTTGGGAAGTTTCAGCAAAATCATAATGCTGTAAAATGTGACAACTGGTTTTAAACTAACGAATAGTGTTTTCAAGGCCAGATCAGTATGTAAACAATGGAATAATTGCTTGAAAATAGTTTTTTCTTAAAAATCTCACTCACTTTTGAGTAACAGTTAGAACTTATGCATGGTTGTATTCACTCTTTTAATACATGGCTGGCATTATCAATTTTTCGTACTGACTGAGTGAGTTTTAATCATTTATTTATATGAATGCAAACTTTTATAACAGTACTTCATTTATATTGATTATTGAGTACTGGGTGCATTCAACTCAATTGCATTCACATAAGTTCGCAAGATTTTTCATTTTTTCCGCGATTTTATTTGCTTTATTTTTGTATTGCATATGCTTCTGTATAGTAAACTATCGCACACTAAACCATTCGTTTAAGTAAATAACACAACGATAAAGATTTGAAGGAAAATTATTAGTTATTCTATGTTTCTTTTATATCTTCAAGTGAAAGGCCATATTTCCAATTATTGTAACAAAAATGATTGAAAATATCAGGAAAAAAAATTCGAAAATAACTGATATTTTTCATACAAAATAGCCTTTTTCATGGCATTAAATTATTCCAAAAAGGTCTACATTAAGCAAGCATATAGCATTACTAATTAGCAAGCAAATTAATAAGTTTCATGCAGTGTTTGTTTCATACTAGGGGGATTTCTCACATAAAAAGTTTGAGCAAATGTGCAAAAATTTCTGTTATTTCTTCTTTTTCATTGAAATTGTATGAAAATGTGCTGAAATGACGATTTTGCTTGAATAAAAGTGTTCTGGAAGTGGGTTTTGGAGGATCCTCAGGATCGTTCAGAACTGCTCCCGATTCTGGAAGTGGGTTTTGGTGGATCCTCAGGATGGACCAGATCCGGTTTGACATTGCCCTGGCCCATCCTGAAGATCCACTTCCAGAACCGGGAGCATTTCTGAAGGATCCTTGAGATCCACCAAAACCAACTTCCATAACAATTTCATCGAAGCATAATTCAAAAGTTCAGTGTAAATGTACATTTATTTACACGAATTGACAAAAATTGATCGAATCGGACCGAATTGAAGATTTTTTTCAAAATTTATAAGAATTTATTCATTTTTTTCGTGAGAAATCCCCCTAGGTTTCATACTTCAAAGATAGGAAACAATTTACACGTGTAGGTTCAGCTGTGTCGGATTCAATCCAAGCACCATCATCTGGACAAGGCTTGACAACGTGACTGCTTGGAGTTTAAATGGGTATCAGTGGTATTTGTGCGTGTGAAACTGCCCTTTTCGTATGCTTTTGGGATTTTACTAGAAGAAGACCATTTATCACCATTGCCGTGGTCAAATACAAAATATATGAAGTTTTACTATTCGTTTAATATAGCTTAATATGGTCATTTAAAGTGAACCATTTTGAACTCAGGAAAGTTGATGCTTCGACAAATGTTGGTTACGCCACGGCTCTGAATATCATTATAGCATATGCCATTATCAACATTGCATACTATTTTTAATCAAATATACACAGGTCTGAAGCTGTAAATGCTCTGACTTTCGATGAAAATGTAGCATTCCTTCATCGGTTGTCAACCGGTGCAAAGGAAACGGTCATTTGGTATTTTCGCAAAGGAAGCAGTTTTTTTATACTTACCGTCTTTTATCAACGTTTATTTTCTTCCGAAACGTTCGATTGACCGTTTGGCTTATCAGTGATTCACCCATAGTGAAAGCATATCTAGAAGCATATTTTTGTTAGAAATAGCAATCGAAATGTAAATGTGAACGCATCCTAATATGTAACATGAAGTTTGACTTGACTTTGACGTTTGATTTATCAATAAACGTTCTTCTTGTTATTACACTCAAACCGACTGGACGTGTTTCAATATTCAAAGCCATAATTTTTCTCAATTTTACTGTGCGATTAAAAAGCCTATTTTCAATTATTTTATAGTGGAGTGAGAAAAAGACGTGACAATGAGCATTCGAAAGCAAAGTTGGTAAGTTGGTCGTGCTAAAATTACAATTGAATTGCAAAACTTTCTATACTAGCTGAAAACGGCGTACGGATTAACTTGATGTCGTAATATGTCGATTATCATTTATTACACCGTGTAACAAATTTCTTTTTTTTCGGCACATGAGAAATTCCGATTGCTTGTTTTAGAGGACCAAAAACCAAGCACATTTGCATCATATCACATATTTCTGGCCGCATATTCGGTTGGTTCGATTTCAACTCTAAAAGAATCGACTTTTGGCCAAAAATCCTTAAATATAGGCTTTTTAGGGATGGTATCTTGGCGGAAAGTTATTTTTTCTCGAAAATATGGGGAGTCTACTCAGACAAAAACTCTCAAAATTGACTTTTTGAGGTACCTCCCGAACAAAAGTTACGTTTTTCATGGCAAATTATCATTTTTTGTTCGGGAGGTACCCCAAAAATACACTATTTGGATGAGTTTCTTAGTAAACAATTATTTTTTTCGAGAAATATTGGGAATCTTCTCACACAGAATCTCTTATAAATGATTTTTGGGGTACCTTCCGAACAAAAAATGATATTTTCATAGAAAAATGCATGAAAAACGTAACTTTTGCTCGGGAGGTACCTCAAAAAGTCAATTTTGAGAGTTTTTGTCTGAGTAGACTCTCCATATTTTCGAGAAAAAATAACTTTGCGCCAAGATACCATCCCTGAAAAGCCATAATTAAGGATTTTTGGCCAAAAGTCGATTCTTTTATAAAACTCTATAGAGTTGAAATCGAACCAACCGAATATGCGGCCAGAAATATGTGAAAACATCACTCGATTTGGTCATGTAAGTATCCAAAATGTTCGTAAAGAATCATACTAGATGTTGAAAGGCAGAAAAGGTAGAAACTATTTGCTTTTACCTGTCAAAACGAAGCTCATGTTTGTGATTTGCTCATTTTGGCCTGAAATTTGTCTTATATGTGTCGATAAAAAAAAATTTAGACGTGGTTTCGAACAAACTAATGATGCAAAAGTGCTTGGTTTTTGGTCCTCCAAAACAATCAATCGGAATTTCTCATGTGCAGAAACATGTGTTGCACGGTGTTATCTATTTCGTGGAATATTTCGTGCTCGAATATCGTTGCGTTTACTAATTTTATGACAAAATTGTGCAAGTTTGAATAAATTCACTGAAATTGCGTGAGATTCCAAATACAAAGAAAAATATTAAAAAAATCCGACATAAATTGCGATTAATTGGAGCTCATTTCTTACTTTGTTCACAAAGTGTCCTTTTCAATGCATGATTTTTGATTTTTGTGTTCAATGATGAATCCAATGTGAAAATATTCCAGGAATAAAAATGAATTTGCCTGACCTACAGACAATGAAGACGTTCAGTTAATAGCAGACAGTGAAGAGCCTGAAGTGGATTTTCGTAAGAAAATTAAATATGGAAGTCGATGGTATGGTCACAATGATTGTGAGACTACGGAAATATGTCGAATTTCCTCGTTTCTAGGCTGCATGGGCGCTGTACTTAGCGAGTTCTTAACGAACAGCACCGTTCATGGTTTTCGATACTTTTCGGAACAATGTATAGTCGTTGACAAAAGAAAGTACCTACTATGAAAACACGGATATATTGCACGCAGTGCATTATGTTTGTGTAAGGGACACACTTATTGACTTGCGCCACACGCTTTGCTGCCGGTGCGTAGTATTTTTGAAAGTGTGAGTCTATTTTGAATAGCGATGAATGTAAAACAAACAAAGTGTCGATACACGCATTGATGTATGCACATTGCACAGGATTGATCTCTTGTGTATTGATTTCGCTCTCGTTTATGGTGTATCACGCATTATCCGTCTACTGATTCGTTTAAAATATGGATTGCTTTTCGCGTCCAAATAAATCAAAAAAACTCACCGATGCCCAAAAAGGCAGAATCATTTCTTTGAGGTATGAAGGCAACCAACATTTGGGAACAATTGCACAACTGGCTGAAACTTCTGTGAAAACCGTTCGTAAATGGCTCGACAGATACGCACAAGATCGAAATGTTATCCTTCGAAAATAAGAAGTCTTTCATAAAATATGAAAAAAAATTTCTCTTTGTTCTTATTCATTAAGATTTCGCAATGAAGTTTAAGCAAAATTGCATGTGATGAGACAAAACATAAACAAGATACCGTTAACTTGATGAGATGAAACAAAGCGAGAGCAACAAATTCAGCTAATTTGTGTCAGTGACGATAAAAATACGAACAAACCATCGCAAGAGAGTGCTGCTGTATGAATTTTTTCTTTATATGTATTACTGGAACATTCATTTGTCATCGACTATACCAACTGTTTCGACGTAAATTGTCTTTTTGTTTGCTAAGCTAAACTCACGTAACATTTGCAGAATTCATTTTTTTTGCCAAATTGAATTAATTTTAAATAGTCGCCGAGTAGAGCTGCCAGTTGAACGTTCATGAACAGTTCACGTTCAGAAATATTGATATTCTTGTTCATATTCGTTTGAGTTCATTTCAAATTGTTCAAAATCCGAAAAATATTGTTCGTTCGAGTTCATGTTCAGTTTTTTCAAAACTGTTCACGTTCAGATCAAATATGTTCATATTTGGTTTAGAAAATACTTCAATTGAACTGAATATAGGTGAATTGAAACACACATTTACGAACATATAATACAAAACAATCAATGCACGTTGTTCCACAAACTAAAACTAAGCGATATAATTATTTGTGAAATTATTGACGCTTAGAATGCGATTTATGGACCGGATGAGGCAATCACAAAGGATATCGGGCTCATTTCAACCACCGTCATTTCTTTCGATTGGTACGAATGAAGTTCAGTCAGATATTTGCACGCTCCTAACGCAATATATTACATTCAGCTAGATCCAGATACTCAGCGTATTTCGTCGGCCTTAAATAGAAATTGTCATTATTTCCAGAGCAATTTTTTGTCAAAAATTGAATTTCAATTGAAAATCGATCTCAATGAAGTCAAAACGTCGTTTCTTCTTCAATTCGATTATCCTTCTTTCAAAAGAAATCACTAACAATAAAAATTTATTCTTACACACTCGTTGAGTGTCAACCGATTTGAATTGAATGTCTGAATTTTCAGTTTATTTGTACCGATGAGTAATTGTTTTGCATTCAACGACAACTTGAAGTTGGTCCATAGAACTTTATAATAAATATAGAACGAATACGATGAATGGCTATGTTTAATGTAAGGCGTTTCATCAATCGCACTGATAAATTATTTAAACAATTGAAAATATTTCACAAATCGCATGTTAATTGAAATGAACGTTGCTGGTAGCCACCAATTTTTTACATCAACGTTATTATCCGATTCTCATGCATCTTTTATGTTTGAAATTCATCGTCATTCTGGAAAGTTCAATCGATTCGCTACTTTACATTTGATTTTATTACGCCAAAATCAAATGAAGCAAACATAAATTTTCTTTCTTCCAATTTTTTGTTATTCAAAATACCCACTTCGTTCCATATTGGTTTTTAGTTGCACTCAAACATATTTGCATAAGTAAAAATAATTAAATTCCATGAAATGTTGTGTTTTATGTTATTGAAAATCCGTGTGCTGTCTAAAACATCATGCGATTAATGATGACTCTTGCGAAACGAAATTGAATTTCGCGTGATTCGATACCTTGAACAAAAAATACATTGCTTCTTATGGAGGCTAAATGGATGGATTTTTGCCTCTAGTGAAAATATCTTAGAATGATGGAATATTTCGAACTTTAATACGCTTTTCTGCTAATTTGTCCAAACTCACCTATTAAGTGGTAAATTAAAACCAATAAATATTTACACATCGAAATATCTCGAAAACGGCTGGGAAAATCGGCAAAATGGACCGAATGTAGCTGCAAACAACTAAAACTGGCTAAGTTGATTGAATTCAAAAATGTTGTATAGAAACAATCACTTTTAGTTATTCTTTGAGCCAGTCGTCTAATTTCGGACTTTTTGGCTACTAGATGACTATAACTGAAGTTGACTACAGTCGAATATTTTGTTCGAGATAATCACTTTTAGTCACTGATAGTCAGCCAAAAAAGTCCGAAATAAGACGTCTGGCTAGTCAGTCACAAATTTTTCACACGGGATGTGAACGATTCATATTTTATAAATTGTTATCAATCCACAGGAAGTCTCGTTATCCATTCTTCCCAAGATGTGAATATCGAACGAGATTTGAGGGGACAAGTGCATTCGATATGAATGATTCAAAATACTGGGCAACTTATTTGCGTTCCGTATATAGCGATCGACTTGCTGAAATCAAAATGAAGCTTAAACTCGATTCAAAAATCGATGAGGCCAAAAG
Source organism: Sitodiplosis mosellana (assembly GCF_009176505.1). Lineage (NCBI taxonomy): Eukaryota > Metazoa > Arthropoda > Insecta > Diptera > Cecidomyiidae > Sitodiplosis > Sitodiplosis mosellana. Next base: position 573,963 of record NW_022595246.1, read on the forward strand.
TAGCGTGACCCGTGAAGAAAGTGAACTAGAAATCGATGGAATCGAATGTATCAATGCAGTTTTGATGGATGAAATGTTCGTTAATGAAAAAGTATCGGCAGCAAAAACCGGCGTTATTTCAAGCCCCTGGGAAATTGAAGAGTATAAACGCATTTTTAAGACGAAAACTGAAATTCAAACCAAAAAAACAACGAAAATCGATCATAGTTTTTATCTATACGATGAATTGCTCAAGTATAAACTCAACATGTGCCAAATTATTGTGAAGAATTTCGAAAAAAGTGTAAAAAATCCGAACATCGATGTCTACTGTGAAAATGACTATCCGTGCATTTTGGTGCAAGTGAAGAAACTCACAGAACAGGGAGACAAAAAAACTGATGTGCAAAGTAGTCTGTATAATATTGTATTGGCATATTTTGTGGCCCTAACAAATCATGTTGCATTAAAAAAAGGCATTCCAATCGAATTAGTTATTAGAGCAAGTTTTTGCTTCAATATCCCAAGTGTGGCAGACACTGCAGGTAGCCTGAGGATTAGTGTTGGTTTGATTCCAAAATTGTATGCTAAAGAAGTATTAGTTGAGAGCCTCATGAAACTCAACAATGATTTCGGTGCTGATTACTTTTTGACTACGAAAAAAATATGGACAGAATCTGATTTTAAATCGTACGATATTGAGAAAATGAATTTACAAATCACAAAATATAATATTAGAAATGATTTGGTAGGAGATAATTCGATTGCGAAGTTCGACCGAAAAGATACAATATTAGGAATATTACTTCGAAAGGGTGAAAAATCCGGAGAATCAATTTGTCAATTAATTACAAGAAATAGGGAGAATATCGAATTGCTGTCCGACTACGTTCATGAGGAGCTAATAGACAAAACGGGAGATTTGGTTCGACCATTGCAAAGGATGTTATTGCGTTTGGAATGGAGAAAGTGTGAAGAAAAAGTATTTTTGAAGGTCAATGAATGCGAACGCAATTCACCGAAGAGAACTTTTCCACAATCATGGGAAACTGACGATCGAATCCGAGATGATGACCAATTTTGGTATATTATGGAACGAATTGAATCAGTTTTTTATGAAAACAATATTGAAGTGCTACATTATGCAGTTTCACATAGAATGTTGTACGGCTTATATAGTTTACTCGAACAGGCAAATTTAGAGTTCGTTAGACATAGCACTGGCTACCAAGATGAAAATGAATCTGAAAGCGATAGTGATTGTGAATTCAGCATTCCAAACGATGATACTTCCATTCGAACATATTACTCGATTAAGATTGTAGTTGCAACTGGAATGAGAGCAATCAATTTGGCACAGTATTGTGCAATCTATTTGACTGGATTAAAAGAGTTTGACTCAACAAAAGCATATTATGAAGCCAGAGAAGCCACTGATGTGTATTATAAAAACAATACTTTCAAGAAAATTGAACATATTGAACGTGGAGAATGCTATCAAATGGATATCAAAACTATTGATCTGAATCATTGCAGTTCCGCTGGCAAAGGTATTACAATCGTTGACTTGCAGCAGATAAAAAATGAAATGTTTGGTTCGAAGTCAGGGACAGAAAAACAAAAAATTAAAGTTATTGTTTTTGACTATACGACTGCAACAACGGATAAAGTCAGAATGGCCATTGAACTGTTTAGTCCACATGTAGAAGTGTTATTGTTTGTGAGTAGCGGTTTGAAAAACGAACAAATGGGTGCTGATATGAATCCATACGGTGTGATTAGGATTGTAGCCGAAAAACGTTGTATGCTGGACGGAGTTTATTTTGCAATAAAAACTGCTCTGAAAAAGGAATTCGTTGTCCAACAAACGCAGGCCATTAGACGGGCATACAAAAGCGTTGGAGCGGCCCTGAGTAGTGAAGGAATTTTCCATAAAACTGGCTGGAAATATCGAAGAAGTAATCAACGCTCTTCGTTTGTGCCTGAAAATGATAATAATGATATTGAAACAATTTGCAAACTGTTCACTTTGTACTGTAGTGGAAAGTATGAAGAAGAATTGCAAAGACTTAGTGAGTATCTTTGGGATAGAGAAAGTGTAATGTCCTGGGAAATGGACAAAATAACATTTTTAGGATCAAAAGAAGTACACTTAATCGTATCTACTCACAAATTCAACTCTTTTGATTATATAAAGGAAATTTATGATGAAAATCCGCAGCTAACAAAGATCATCGTAGAATACGTGTGTAACAATGACATTGAACCAAGTTGTAACGGAACATTCTGCAAAATATTAACATTATATCAAAAATTGAATAAAAAATCAAATTGAAGCGGTGAAAATGATCTTATGAATTTTTCTCTTCAATTGTAAATTATATTTCTTCATTTTACAGCACGTTCGATCAGCATTTCTTTCGGCATTCATTTTATTATTATATTTTCTGACGCAATTTCATTTTTGTCACAACAATGACACAATGAATGTGTTCTTATGGATTGGACTTTGCTAGGCACGATATCAATTCGTTGCCACTTTTGTTTCTTATTTAGTTGGCACTAAATGAAATCCGATGCACAAAAGATGTTCCAAATGGCTCTACAATTTCGTTTCGTCAACAATTACCACATTTGTACCGCTTACATACTATGTAAGCAATGTCTGCTCTGTAGTATGTAATACATGAATAGAAGAATATGCCAAACAGAAAAAAGAGCAAACATATATCATATTAAGAATAATGTTTTGATATTTGCTTAGGAACAATTTTAGTGCTTCTCACCTTCAAATGTCCATACAATGAATATGTGTCGTGGCTTTCTTAGAATCTATGTGCTTGGAAAATATGGAAATTAACACAATACTCTCTCTTCGATATAATATTTATTTGAACTTTTTTCGAAACAGAAAAATGTAGTACACTTTGCAATAAGTGTTTTTTCCTATGACAATCTACTACTTTTAATAAAGTGCAATATCAGCAATACGTATTACAATCATTTCGATAATTGTTAGAATCAAAATTTTACTCGCACAGTAGATATTCCCTGCTAAGCCTCTTTCAATCCATTTTTTATGGGGGTAGACACGAATATAGTAATCTGGTTCATCTAAAAATACATAAAGTGGTTGTAAGTTATTGCAAATGTATGGTCTAGACTGTCGAGCTCTGCAATATGATTAAGAACATTAAAATTTCTTTGCTCTTAACGTTGAATCTAAAGTTGTTAATCCGCAAAATACATACGTTTCTTGCACTGAAAGAAAAAAAATCAGATTAATAATCCAAAATATTCAGACTTTTATATTAGATTTACTTCGAAAGAAAGAAATGCAATTGCTACTAGTTCATTGGCCTGATTTAACAAAGGAGCTCCTGAAAGCATTGGGACTCAATAGTTAAAAGCATCTTTACGAAAATGTTACATCAAATTTCTAACCAAGATCAAATAGACAATCGCCCGTGTTAGAGCTCATAGATGTTGTAACGAATCCTGGAACCTCTGAGTAGTATGAACGCGTAGTTGTTGTGGCGTATCGTAACATTTCTGTAGCTTCACCCTGAATGTATTTTAAACATCGAAATAAATAAATAAAAATATGGAAATGAAATATCGTAATTCAATGGACGTTGATATTTCAAGTGAGGTATGTTTAAAAATTTAGTCAATCCTTACTACTTCTTCTTTACCCCACGCAGCTATTACTACTCTTGCGCCACCTTCCTCTGGCAAGTCATTTGTTGGCAAAGTAACGGGTCGTACATATTCCGTAAAAGAAATAGTGTAGTGAATTCAACTGCGACATCGGCCCATTGGGCAATAAATCAAT
>NW_022595246.1:582776-620084 GCF_009176505.1 Sitodiplosis mosellana
GCCGAATATTGGAAATCAAAAGGTAACTTAGATGTAGAATAATGGGTGTTGGTGTATTTAAAACATACGTTTAATTATAACTTTTCTATGTGGCTACCTTGGATGATGCTTCAAATTTTCTGTGGTTTGGGTTCTTTTGGCGAGTAGCTGTAGCGTTATTTTGTAACAAAGGAGGTGGTAAACTGACCTTTTTTTCCTTCTCTGGTTCAAAATTCAGACGAGTAGTAATAATCTCTTAATTAACAGATTTGCCAAACGTTTCCATTGGAAGAACACAAATGAGCGGATGGGAAATCGGTGAATATGGTGGAATAAATTCGCTTAGATTTAGCGATAATTTAGAATTACCCGTAATTAGATCGTCAAATGAGGTATTCGTTGAAGTTTACACTACAGCCGTTAATTCGCTTGATCAGCTCATGACAGGTTTGGCTTATATTTTTTTAAAACTTGAACATGATTTGCATTCTGAGAATGGTTTTTTGTCTCGAAAATCTCATTCTCAAAACACGCACATTATGTTTTACACGAAAAATAAGCAATCTTATAAGAACCACTTGATATTTTAGAGGGCTATGGACAACGAGTGCTAAACACGCTCCGTTGGATTAGCAAAATTAATGAGTTCCCATTAATTTTGGGAAGAGAATTTTGTGGCGTTGTTCGAGCAAAGGGTCAGTCAGTGCGCGCAGATATTCAGATTGGTGACAAAGTTTGGGGAGTTGTACCGCCGCATCAGCCGGGATCTATTGCCGAATATGTCGTCGTTGATCAATCAGTTGTAAGAGTCTTGACATTCGTTTCATTTTTATTTTGATCAGTGTAAACATGTTGGTCAGTTGTTCGCATGCATGACCAAAGGTTGAACTTTATCATTGACTAAAAAGCATTTTTATTCATTTGCAGATAACACGAAAGCCAGAGGGCATTGATGACATTGGCGCAGCTGGAATATTGTATGCAGGATTGACGGCTTGGTCGAGTTTGTATATTTGGGGTTTAGCTGGTGGTCTTCAAGGATTGAAAACGTCAAAAGGTTAATCGCGGATTCTTTCCCTGATTTTTCTTGTTTACGATTGCAAATTTTTCATAACGATATTCGTTTGACTCATTTTTTGCTAGTATTTTTGATTACTCTCTTTGAGAGAGTCTCTTATACTTTTTTTCCCTTACTTTACAATGTTTCAATCCATTAACTAACCATATTTGTACCCAATCCCTATTCAGGCGGAGGAAAAGGAAAACGTCTGTGCATTTTGGGTGCATCCGGTGGAGTTGGCACGCTGGCGGTTCAAATGGCCAAAGCTGAAGAGATGATAGTCACCGCCACTTGCAGCACGAACTCTGTGCAAATGGTCAAGGATCTTGGCGCTGACCATGTTATCGATTACAGAAAAGAAGATCTCAAAGAGGCATTCCGTGGCTTAAGCTTTGACATAATTCTCGATGCTGCTGGCTTAGGATCAGACTATGCTACAACACTTCCGTGGAGCTTTAGCCAGTACATCACGCTACAGCCTCCAGTTCTCAACAATACTGATGCAAATGGTCTCATTCTCGGAACCCTCAAGAGCGCTATAAACCTTCTACAAAGCAACGTTAAAACCATCTACGGCTACAAAGGACTATTGAAATGGGGTTTCTTTGTGCCAGCACCACAAGGCATCGAATACTTCCGACGACAAGTCGAAAGCGGCAAAATCAAACCAATCATTGATACGGTTTATGATTTCAATGAAACAAAAGAAGCATTCGATAAGGTGGCCAAAGGTCATTTGCGTGGGAAAATTATTATAAAAGTTAAAAATGACTGAACAAACATTTTAATCGTATTGATGTCAATTGTCAAGTTTAATTTTTTACGAAAACACGTACATCGAATGAATTGGATGTGTGCTGTCATAGTTTACATAAGATAGTTCACAAAATGCAGTTAATCTTACTGTATTGTATAAAAAAAAATTTGATTAAAATATGAATCGTTTGAAAAATCATTTCGTTTCGTACTATTTACTTATTTTGATCACGATCTAAGGCCATAATGGTGTGCTTTTGTTTGAACCAATCTTTTGTATGGAAAAGTAAATAATTTTCGGTTTACTCTCAATTTTTATTTAACATCGATGGTATTCATTGTGACAAAATTTAGCTGTTGGTACAAGGTAAGTGTTGGTTGATATTAGCTAATATCCAAAATGTGATTTTTAAACAGTTACTTCATACTCTTCATTGAATCCATACCTCTTATATCAAACTGAATTTTGTTTGTAACTTTGCTAGAAATGGTTCTTGACTAAGCTGTCAAACATATACTAATACATTGCGCCTGAAAGTCATATAGATGACATAGGCAATCGAAAAACTCCCAATATACGAGATATGATTGAATCTACGATTCATTGGTGATAATGTCATCGAAAAATAAGCACTAAACACATTCAACTCAATTTTATTTCGAACGAAAATTTGTCATTTACTTTTGTCCAAAAAACCTTATCAATTATTTGATAAAGAGTATTTCAAAACAATGGGGACGCCTTTTGTCAGCGACGAACAATTCAGTTTAAACTCAATCAAAACAAAGAAAGAAAAAAAAAATGGAAGTCAAAGTCGCATTAACAAAATTGTCGGAACCAAATACGCATTAATAATTAAGTGGAATAAACATTTGACATTTCGGACTTTTAGTTTAAAAACAACGCTCATCGTTGTAAGATCGGGCATTTGAAACAAACGTGTTAAAGTGCAAAGGAAAAGTACAAGTGAAATGGATTCAAAATTAATGCTAGTTTTGGTTGTAGCTATAATTTGTGACTGTAGTCATGTTTTGGGTGATCGTTCCGAGACTTCTGGTGAAATGACTTTGAAATATACATATTATATCGTTGATAACATCATATTTGTCTAAATTATTGTGAATCAATATTAATTTGTATGCCATTTTATTTCATTTTGTACAGATCAAATGAGTGGATGGTCAATTCGTGAATATGGTGGAATAAATTCGCTTCAATTTAGCGATAATTTAGAATTGCCCGTAATTAGATCGTCAGATGAGGTATTCGTTGAAGTTTACACTACAGCCGTTAATTCGCTTGATCAGCTCATGACAGGTTTGGCTTATATTTTTTTCAAACTTGAACATGATTTGCATTCTCATAATTTCATCATTCATTCTCAAAACACACCCTTTATGTTTTACAAGAAAAATAGCAATCTTACAAGAATCACTTGATATTTTTTTTAGAGGGCTATGGACAACGAGTGCTAAACACGCTTCGTTGGATTAGCGAAATTAATGAGTTCCCATTAATTTTGGGAAGAGAATTTTGTGGCGTTGTTCGAGCAAAGGGTCAGTCAGTGCGCGCAGATATTCAGATTGGTGACAAAGTTTGGGGAGTTGTACCGCCACATCAGCCGGGATCTATTGCCGAATATGTCGTCGTTGATCAATCAGTTGTAAGAGTCTTGACATTCGTTTTATTTTTATTTTGATCAGTGTAAACACTTTGTTCCGTTGTTCACATGCATGACCAAAGGTTAAACTTTATCATTGACTAAAAAGCATTTTTATTCACTTGCAGATAACACGAAAGCCAGAGGGCATCGATGACATTGGCGCAGCTGGAATACTGTATGCAGGATTGACGGCTTGGGCTAGTTTGAGTTTTTCTGATTTAGTCGGTTGGTCGTAAAAAATCGTTTTTTTACATCTGATTTCGATTTTTCATAACGAAATTCGTTTGACTCATTTTTTGCTAGTATTTTTGATTACTCTCTTTGAGAGAGTCTCTTATACTTTTTTTTCCCTTACTTTACAATGTTTCAATCCATTAACTAACCATATTTGTACTCAATCCCTATTTAGGCGGAGGAAAAGGAAAACGTCTGTGCATTTTGGGTGCATCCGGTGGAGTTGGCACGCTGGCGGTTCAAATGGCCAAAGCTGAAGATATGATAGTCACCGCCACTTGTAGCACGAACTCTGTGCAAATGGTCAAGGATCTTGGCGCTGACCATGTTATCGATTACAGAAAAGAAGATCTCAAAGAGGCATTCCGTGGCTTAAGCTTTGACATAATTCTCGATGCTGCTGGCTTAGGATCGGACTATGCTACAACACTTCCGTGGAGCTTTGGCCAGTACATCACGCTACAGCCTCCAGTTCTCAACAATACTGATGCAAATGGTCTCGTTTTCGGCACCATTAATAGTGCCATAGATCTTCTACAAAGCAACATTCAATCCATTTTCGGCTACAAAGGATTGGTGAAGTGGGGTTTCTTTGAGCCATCGGCACAAGGCATTGAATACTTTCGACGACAAGTCGAAAGCGGCAAAATCAAACCAATCATTGATACGATATATAACTTCAATGAAACGAAAGAAGCGTTCGATAAGCTAGCCAAGGGTCATTTGCGTGGGAAAATTATTATAAAAGTTAAAAATAACTGAAACAACATTTTAATCGTATTGATGTCAATTGTCAAGTTTAAATTTTTACGAAAACACGTACATCGAATGAATTGGCTGTGTGCAGTTTACATAAGCTAGTTCACAAAATGCAGTTAGTCTTACTGTTTTGTATAAAACAAATGTTGATTAAAATATGAATCTTTTGAAAAATCATTTCATTTTGTACTATTTACTTATTTTGATCACGATCTAAGGCCATAATGGTGTGCTTTTGTTTGAACCAATCTTTTGAATGGAAAAGTAAAAAATTTTCGGTTTACTCTCAATTTTTATGTAACATCGATGGTATTCATTGCTTTGAAAGATGGTTTTGGATTTCAAAATTAAAAATTGTTCAAAAAGACACTTTAAAAGATATGAATACGTACGAATTGACGAAAAACGAAGAGTGACAAAAGAGCTGTTGATTTTTCGTACGAACTAGACGTTGGCTACAATTCAAAAAGTGATTTTCAAATGGCTACTTTATGCTCTTCATTGAATCTACGATTCATTCGTGATAATGTCATCGACAAATAAGCAGTAGAATCAAATTTTATCCATTTGTGTTCGACTCTATTTCGAACGAGAAATTTTTTGTAGTTAATTTAAAAATCGTTATCAATGATTTGATAAAGAGTATTTCAAAACAATCAGAACGCTTTTCGTCAGCGACAACAATGTCAATCAACACAAAGCGATAAAATATAAAGAAGTCAAAGTCACGATGAAATCAAAGAAATGTGGTAATAAATAAGTGGAATAAACACTTGATATTTTGGAATCTTAGTTTAAAAACAAAGTTCATCGTCGTAAGATCAGACATTTGAAGCAAACGTGTCAAAGTGCGAAGGAAAAGTACAAGTGAAATGGATTCAAAATTAATGCTAGTTTTGGTTGTAGCTATAACTTGTGGCCACAGCCAAGTTTTGGGTGATCGACTCGAGACTTCTGGTGAATTGACTTTGAAATATACCTAAATATTCGTTCATAAAACCTTATTTGTTCTAATTAATGTGAATCAATATTAATTTGTGCGTCATTTTGATTCATTTTGTACAGAAATTTCCCACAAATTTGAAAGTGATCAAATGAGCGGATGGGAAATTAACGAATATGTTGGCATTAATGCACTAAAATTCAATGATAGTATTAAACTTCCAAAGATCAAGTCGAGAACGGAAGTGCTTATAGAAGTGATTGCCACATCAATCAATCCTTTGGATCAACTCATGACAGGTTCATTGAAAAAAAAATTGATCATAAGCACTATTTTTGATGAAATTTTCTATTTCAGCGGGTTATGGTCAACGAGTGTTGAATACACTTCGTCATTTGAAAAAGATAAAAGAATTCCCTTTGATTCTTGGACGAGAGTTTTCTGGTGTTGTCAAAGCAAAAGGAAAGTCTGTGCGAAAAAATATTCAAGTCGGTGATAAAGTTTTTGGAATCGTTCCCACACATCAACCAGGATCGCTTGCAGAATATGTTATAGTAGATCAAAAGACTGTGAGTCAGGAGAAAATCATTCTGAGATAAGAAAAAATGTAACAATAATTCAAACTTCAACAAATTGGACAATTTTTAGATAGTCCGTAAGCCAGAAAATATTGAAGACGTCGGAGCGTCTGGGATAATGTTTGCTGGTTTGACAGCCTGGTCAAGTTTATATTTATCTGGATTGGCTGGAGGTCTGCGAGGAGCATTAACATCAAGAGGTTTGTTATAAAAGCCTTCAGTCGAAATATTCATTTATGCAATCCAATCCCATTGGTAATGCATTTTAGGAGGTGGAAAAGGACTAAGTGTTTGTATTTTGGGTGCATCTGGTGGAGTTGGTACGCTAGCAGTTCAAATAGCCAAAGCCGAACAAATGAACATATCAGCCACCTGTAGCACAGACTCGGTTGAAACAGTTAAGAAACTTGGTGCTGGTCGTGTTATCGACTACAGAACAGAGAATGTGAGTGAAGCAGTTCGTGGACAGTTTTACGATATAATTTTAGATGCTGCTGGATTGGGTGCCGATTATGCTACAAGCCTCCCTTGGAAATTCAGTCAATATATCACATTACAGCCACCGCTTCTGAATGACACTGATTCAGGTGGCATTATTTTAGGATCAGTCAAAAGCGCTTTGACTTTGATCAAAAATAATGTAAAAACAATTCACGGCAAAAGAGGATTATTGAAATGGGGATTTTTCATACCAGCACCGCAAGGCATTGAATATTTGAGAAAACTGGTCGAAAATGGCCAATTGAAGCCGATTATCGATTCGACTTATGACTTTAATGCAGCAAAAGAAGCATTTGAGAAGGTGGCCAAAGGACATTTGAGAGGCAAAGTAGTGGTAAAAGTCAAGTAACCATCGCAAAATGAAATGAAGAACAGAAAAAATGCATTTGTTTTCTGTATCAGTTTTATAAAATAAAATAAAAAGTTTGCATCCCGATAATTCAGTGTCTTTATTTTTTTTTCATCCCATTATAATCAGATACACACATTTGTTCGAAAAATAGTCCCAAATGAATTTCGACGTACATAAATGATGAAAGAAAGGGCGTATAGTCATGTCAAGTGAATAAACATTATTTGTTCGTCAAATTATGGAATCAACAAAATGGATCTGGTAAAATTGGATTAATTAAATTTTTCCATTGTTGTCAAACGGAATCAAAGAGTGTTCTATGGAATAAAAAATCACAACATTGACTATATTCAGTTATAATTGAAATTTAAATTTTGTTTGCGTGTATTTAGATTCCGTTGTTGTGCTGCATAGGCAACCGACGTGAATTTGGCTGCGTTGCCCACTTTGTACATGTCTTCTATGAAACACACTCAATGATCCTACTTGAACCGACAGAATACGTGACCAAACAGTTTCAATCACGAAAACGATAGTGATGCATATCAAGGTACAAACATAAATGACTAGAAGGTAGTAAAATTCATCAACAATCAACATTAACCGCTTTAACATTAAATTGTGCTCTATATCGATCGGTTCTGGACTCTGCTCCGGCCCAGATTGAAAGCCAAAATAGTGTCAGTTAAAATGTCATTCGTGATAAAAATTATTGCCAAAATAGTGTCGTCTTATACCAAAATACACCCAAACCATTTTCATTGAATGACGTCATCACTTTATCAAATTTGTCAATCGTTTGGTCAGGTATATAACCGTCACTTGTTAAGTGAAAGTTCGTGTACACCGCACCTAAAACGAGCAGTTGTACAGACAAAAGTAGCTGTTATGGAAAATTATGTATTTACCCAAAGGCTCCCTAATGATATCATAGTCTTTTGTTTTATTACTAAGCATTCTCATAGTGTATGCGGTACTAACAGAAGGTAGAACGATTGCCATTGCTTTATCTAGGTCGATCTTACTTGTTGATGTCGAAATATTAGACTTCTTTTTAAGTTTCCCACTACAGAGAAAATAAGTTAAATAAACGACATTAGACCCTCCTCACTTTTGAAATCTTTCACTTAGTTACTCTAATAATAAATTACCTAAGCATATCCGTGATATAATCCATTTGTGCTGAAACAAAGCCATTCAAATAAATTGGTACATCTCGCTTAGCCAACGCCTCAAATGGGTCCACTTTCATGCGTGTATCCAAGAGCGAATGCATTGAATAATCGCTCAAATAAATCGAACCAAACAAAAATGCAGTTAATCAGATCCGCCGGCTGAATTAAATTTTTTGATAAAATGTATGCACTTAACGTGTGACTTGAAGTATTATAAACCAAAAGTAATGAACTTGATATCGGTTTTGCACTTGGAACAACAATGGATTCGATTCGATCTAGTTGAACAGGTGTTGTTAATTGAAAATGCGATAAAAAGTAAGTAGTTTCTCAATTCGATGGAACTGTTCAATCAGTTGATCTGGTGGCAGGTATATCAATTGAAAAATCTTGTCGGTTCGTTGATTTCGACGGTCAATTTGAATTGTTCTGTCGGTGGAGATATCTTGCATGATCATGGGCACTTGGAGAGCAGAAGCCGAGTCGATTGAAACCAAAAGAGGATCGTCGGGTGCTTTGGGATGGTACAGGATATTGATCGATCCGAAATTGCCACCCGTAAACAAGTGACATATTAGTAGTGATAAGTTCAATAAATTTGAAAAAACAATCCAATTGGACTGTGTATGTTGTATTGCCGGAACGGTGAATTTATTTGATTCACACAGAGTGAAAACTCTGACATTTCGCTGCATTGTTTGTTATTGAAAATTAGATTCACAGTGTTAGAGTCAATTGGCTCTTGGTAAATTAATTTATTTACACACGAAATCTAGGTTATTTATTGATAAATTGTGAAAAATTATTTCATTTTAGATCCTGAAGATGGCTTTTGATAAGCCGAAATATATCGATCAAATGGAATCATAAAAAAAAATTTTGCATTTTCATTCGGAACAAGAAGGAGGCAATACAAAAAGTCACACACTCTGTGTGAATCAAATAAATTCAATAAATTTCCTTGCGGTTCGAGAGAACCAAACGATTACAAATTCATTTCAGAAATTTATTTTATTTAATCCACCCGAAACAAAAGTTGATTGTAAACTAATTTTATGAAGCTTTGTTGCTGAAGCGCAACTAAAGCGATTATACCTCTAACATTAGTACCATTATAATTGAATATTTCCTGTGTCGAAGTGTTAATTTAAATTACGTCCTCAATGGACGTTGGGCCATATATACTGATTCCAACTTGAGCGAGAAGTTTCTCCAAATTTCCAGCATCATCCATTAATCCATTTAACCAATTGAATATTTTATAACATTTGTCATCAAGTATAAAATAGGGATGCAGATATTATTGTCACCGAAACTGGTACATTATCCATAATATATAACTAAATATATTCAATGAAGCGAAATGAAATTATAATATGAGATTATCGATTGATATCCGAAGTCAACTCCAAATACTCATCTATTCATGGAAGAAACAATGGGAACAAAATGGGAGGCATTTGGTTCTAAGAAAAAGCACACAGTTCGAAGAACCTACGTAAACATATAGATCGTATATGCGGTATAATTTGTTAATTAGAAAAGATAAGTTCACTTTTCAACTGGAAAGAGTTTCACTCTGTGACATAGAAATATTATTCAAGCATTGAGCATAAATATAACTGTTCCATTTTCAAAACACCTCAGTATACAATAAAAAAAATCGTTCGATTTCTTTTTGTTCTGTCAAACTCACGTCTGGTTTTGTGTTGGCTGGAGAGTGATTGCATTCACTGGACTATATTCTTCATGGACCCTTTGCAGAGACACGTTTCTAAGAAAAACCCAGATTTAGAAGCACAAGCCACTGATGAGAACTCTTCACCGGTGGCGTGCAAAGCATGAGGCAGGCAAGGTATTTGCCCCGAGCGACATATTTGCTTTGCACGCCGTCATTCTTCACATTAACCCTTTGATGCACAATTTTTTGTTTTTGAATCATTTTGATATATGTTTTGTGCCACGATAAATAGAGAAAAACCTCATACTTAGATTTTTGAAAAATTGCGTATTTGTCGAGAAAATCGGAAAAGAGTCAAAAGTGTCAAATCACTATAAAAGCTTGAAAAAATTAAATTTCATAAAACTAATGATGCAGAAAGTTAAATTGATGTGTTTTGGTCCTACGAGTCCTAATTTGACAATTGAAAAGAATGGACAAACCCACAAGATAAGAGGAGGAAAAATGTGGAATTCTGCTATAATTTCGCATTTTTTTTACAGCAGTACATGAACAGAAAAAACTTTCCATTCAGCCAGCCAATTGTAGCCTGTAAAGTATCAAATGAAAGCTAGTTCAATTCCCTACATTTGTTTCCAAACAAGAATGTAAAAATATTCAGTGGTTTCATAGCTATAGCGTCTGGCGTATCTGGTTACTTTAGAAACCGAAATGTGATAAAGGGTTAAGTTGAATCGGACATTTTACATCTCATTCCGGCCAAAGTTTTATTACTTTTGATTTGAAGTTAGGAAAAACAACAACTCTATTGGTATTTCAAACCACTTTAGTTTTATTTCATTTCAAAGTTCCAATGGAAAAAGGTTTTTACATTCAAATTCAAATCGAAATTGTAACATTTGCAACTATCGTTTTAAAATGACAAGACCGAACTTGATTTACTATATTTTTCTCAATGTTTCTTGTATTTCATAAAATTAAAATTTCAATGCAGTCTTCTAGGTTGTAGTATTCGTGTGAAGAGAAAAGAACATACAGAAATTAGGTATCATAACATTCTTTCGTTAGCTTGAAGTCGTATTTACATTGGCACAATCACACAAATATTACTGTTAATTTGTTCCACTCCGCAAATGTAGGAGTTTTTTTTTCTGTCTCAAGTATTATTTCATTTCCATTGAATTTTTTTATTTTATTCATTTCCGATACATTTAAAGAAAGCCAGATTTTATCAGATTATTTTTCAAGAATTGTTGAATTTTTTTCATTCTTTTTATTTATTTTCGATACGAGACAAATCTGAAACTAAAGTTTTTGGATTTAGTCAATGGAAAATGATCTATTTGAATGGTTGTTCGTAAATGTGCACAAAAAGCAATAATTTTGAGCTCATCATTCACACAATGTTTTCATTGAACTATAATTTAAAAAAAAACGATGAATATTCACTAGTTTTTATTATTAAAGTGCATTTTTATAGGAAAAAATAACTGAATGGTTTAAACGTATAAGAAAAATGCAGAGGTTGGTTGCACATAAATTTATTTATATAAATTTCAAATATCAAATAAATTTATCCGATATTTTTCATGCGTCGTGTTGTTCTAACGCATTTGCCAGCTATTTATCGCTGCAATGAGATTTTCGTTTTGTTCATTTACCGTTCTTTGTCAACAATTCTGCCACTGTGTCACTACATAGTATATATAGACCATAAGAAATCTGCAGAGACGAAAATATTCGCCATTTATTTTAACATTGCCAATACATTAGTTATAGAGATTTTTGTTTTGTTTATTTTTTTTGTTTGCAAACAAATCTGCCTATCTTTTTGCATTGCCACTGTACATAGTATATGTCCATAAGAAGTGTGTAGGGACAATGCAAAAATATATGCAGATTTGTTTACAAACAACAAAAAATAAAAAAATTCCATAACTAATGTATTGGCAATGTAAAACTAAATGGCGAACATTTTCGTCTCTGCACATTTCTTTTGGACTATATATACTATGTAGTGACACAGTGGCAGACTTGTTCACAAATATCGGTTAATGAACAAAACAAAAATCTCATTCCTGCGATGAATACCTGGCTGCCAATACAACAGCCGATGTTTCGTTTATGTACTACGAATGCGTCAGAACAACACAACGCATGAAAAATATCGGATAAATTTATTTGATATTTGAAATTTATATAAATAAATTTATCTGCAACTAACCTCTGGAAAAATGGTTTTGATGAATAGAATAGTTTCTAGAAAGTACAAACTGACTTATGAAAGAATACAATTGTATACAATGCGTGTAATTGTACACTTTTCCTATTGTGAGAAAAATGTGTTGCTTAAAGCTATTCTTCTGTATTTGCACATTCTTATTCAAGATTTTATATGAATCTTTTTGGTTTATATATACAATATTTTTCGTTCTGTATTGAGCTAAGGCCACGGTTTGATTAAATACATATTTTTCATTATAATTGAATAAACATTTGCTATATTCTATTTATGGTAACTTGATGTGGAATCGATGCAGATTTTTGTGCCAACGTAAAAAAGATTGACAGTGTTTGGTTTGAAATTTCGGTATATGCTGAGTTCCAAACGGAAAACAGAATGAAAAAGTACATTGAAATTTTGAGTTATTTTCCAAAGCGAATTTCTCTTGCGAAAACAATGGGTTTTACTATGTACTCCGTCACAAAGTGTTTTATACATCCATAGAATAGCTTCAGCTTTTGAGCTCAAAATACTTGATGATGGTTTCAATCGGGTAAAGCTATTGCATTTCTTAATTTTTACAGTTTTATATAATTTCAAAGGTTTATTGTAGAATGCATTGATTGAATGATTTTTAACCGTTGGAAATTAAACACATTACTTCATGACGAACTATATTTCTTTCAACAGATTCTATCAAAGTATCGAATCAAGCAAATTTCAAATTGAAAAAATGGTTTCAATGTTGAAAAAAAAACGAGTTTAAATGTAGAAAATTGTGAAATATCATCTTAATGATGATATTAAAACCGAACCGAATGAATATCCAGTTTTCTAGCGATTTTAACTTAATTTACGAGTTTTATCATACAAATCACACATTCATTTCATACTGAAGATATCAGTTTAAAAATGAAAACAAGCGTAGAAGAAATTTGTCTATAAAATAAGAATTCAAATATAAAATGCATTGTCATTGCCATGGAATTTTGAAACAAAGAGAACAAAAAGTAAAAAAATCAGAAAAAAATATTCCTAAAATAAAAAATTTAATCAAATTCGAATGATTTCAAAATTAACTCATAGCTACAAATCTAACTTGACTTTATTTGTTACATTTGACTTGTGAAATACTTTGGTCTTAACACTCCTGCTCCGTTTTCCATATAGTTTTATTAAATATCTAGAAATGTACACTTATTCCCTAGACTTGTCAAATTTATGCTGAAGTTAAATTAATTATTCCAAATATCGACCAATAGGTCAATCATACCACAAGCATTGTTGCTTTTGCTGCACATAATACAGATATTGATAGCATTTTCGGCACGTTTTAATGCCGCATCGATAGCTGGCGTTATTGCCGATGCCCGTATCAATTTTGCCTTTACAGAATTTCAACCCGCACGGATACCAACCGATACACATCTCAAGCAAACAAGTACATGGTGTCCACAGGCCAGACACTGCATTGCATGTAGATAATGTGGTTTGCGTTGTTGGAAATGGATAAATTGCTAATTCTAGTTTCGATACAGATGCACCTGAATGGAAAGAATGGGACATTTCAATGTTAGTCAGTGGGAAAAAAAGGAAGATGTCTTAGATAATACACTTAAAAAGTATTGATTACACAGTTCTTGGAACTATGAGATATACTAACCCGGTTTTGATGCTAATATTCTTATATCAAAATCACTAATATATGTTGAGTCTGCAGCTTCTGTGCACAGAGTTGAAATGTGTTGACTAAGCGGTGCTGCCTGGCGCAAATTCACCCAAGCGGTCATTGTGAAATTCTCACGACCCCGGTCTTCTTCCGGCTGCCGTATTGTACTGGGATTTTTCTGCAAATCATTGGAATTGTAAGTTTGAGTGTTGAATTCAAAGTAGTCACATGAATTGTGTCAAGTAATTATAGTAACATAATTTTAGACTTCAAACTAGTTGAATCATAGGCATGAGTACATTTGACCTCTTTCAATTCTAACTTTATAAAATCGAGTCTTTTGATAATTCAAAATCCCGACGGTTTCAAATTGAAGGAAATCAAAAATGGTGAAAAAAAATCTCACCTGTCGTAATTTAGACATAGCATCTGTAGAAATAAAGTCATTTTTCGAAAGTCTCGACACGAAGCACATGACTTGATATTGACTTTGACCCCGTTCCTCTTCGCCCAGAACAAGCGCTTTCAAAACTTGAATATCCTGTTATCGGAACCAAAGAATTTTAACGAGTGATTATTGTTCTTTCTGTCTCTTTTTTTGTTCACATGTTGTTTACTTACATTTCGAAAGTCTAAAAGTTGTGTTATCAGAGTACCGTCTGTGCGTTGAAATTCCAATATAATTGAGTCATCGTCCAAATTTGATGTTATTGTCTCCTGGATTACCTCACCTCCCTGTCAAAATTAAGCCAAATTAATCTCAAGTCATTGCACACTAATAACCATTTCTAACATCAAGTTGCTACTGAAGTGGAAATAATTGAAATTCATCTAATTTTCAGAGAGAAAAATCACGCGCATCAAAATTTATTAGTCAAACTCCTTCTTTGGCACAGGTGTTGATATCAAGTGTGCATACGTCTTTTTAGATAAATCGCTTTACAGCAATGATTCATTTCATGCAACTGATAACTCACCTGATTTTGCACATTGATTAATAATTCGGATTCGGTGAATAATGGTTTCATACACAGAATGCATTGCACAATGTAAACACTGACGATAAATTTGGTCGCACAGAAAAAACTCATTTTTCCCCCTATATTCGTTTTAGTACTTGGTGATAAAATTTGTGCAAATGTTGCCCTTCGGAAGATTGATCCATTTGTACGATTGGAAATGCATGCAAATTTCTCATTATTTCGAATGCACTGCATGTACGGTCAAAATGAAAAGCACCATTTATTTACTTCATACAATTTTGTTTACACCACTATTTTTCTCTCACTCAGACCATACAGAAGTGTTCATTTCGCACAATAACTCTGAATTTCAATTCAATTTCCTAAATCTCCTATCGGAAATTAGTTGTCGCTGCTTTTGTAATAACCGATGCGTATCCATTTGTTTTCTAAACAATGCAGTGTATTAAAGAAGAATATTCCATTCTTATTTTCCTTTTTTTTTGCAATACGCACTACCATTCACACAAATAGATGTACATGATCTGTCACCCGAGGAGGAAAGTCAATCAAAGTGAAGCGAAAAATTTCGTGAACTCACGTAGACCGTTCTTTTGCTCTGTCAAATCCAGTCCTGACATTTGGAATATATGGAAATGTAGAACAAAATTTGAACACACTTGAGCATGGAGCCAACTTCACGCGGTATAACCATTGTTATGTGGTCCCAATCAGCAATATGGCTGACGGTTTGTGTGGACGTGTATTATAATGAAAAGTTTTAATCGAAAATATGCCGTTATCAATGGTTTAACCAAAGGAGTTTCGATATATCTTTTGAATTGATTAATTGATTAAATAATTTTTCTGTTGGAATCAACGCTATAAATCTATGAGAAATTACCAAATGTGCAAAGTAGAACAAGGTTAACCTTTTTTTTCCGGTAGGATTTCAATGAAAAATTCAAACTAGGCTCAACTATGATTAATTACTATAATCGTCAACATTGTAAATAGAGAAAAATGTCATATTATTCGTGGGTTTGAACAAACAGCAATCAGGGCCACTACATGCATGTGTATCCATGACATTGACCAATTAGATATATTTCATAAAGCCATTGAAAAAGTAAGAAAATAAATCGAAATTGAAGTTTATTCGAAATTACTTTAATGAAAAAAAAGTTTTTCGGTGCAAGAATCAATATTCCAAGTGTTCGATAAAAAAAAATCGTGTCAAGAAAACGCATTATATAAATAACGGTCTCTTGAGATTGCGCCATTCCAAATCACTTGTCACATCAGCCACTTACGTTCAGTTTACGTTATACAATTGCCATAACAACGGGATAAATAATGCAATTAAATGCGATGTAAGCGCTATCCTTTCTGTAAGTAAAGTTCTAATTGGAATTCAGAAACGATTTGCAATTCGTATGTGAAATAACCTTCAGTCACACATAGTATAAAATTAAAGAATTAAACACATAAAACTCACATTAAACAACTGTTTCACACGACCATCGAAGACTCTGTGTTCCGACAAAGGAAAAAAAATCAATTTCCAAACATAAAACAACCAAAAAACAACCTTTCTCAAAAGACTTTAACTCACTAAAATGGTAGATTATTAGGACACGTAAAGAAACCACGGATATATGTAAATATTATAAACACAAAATAAAAACATCATCAAGTTGATCAAATAAACGATAACAAAACTAGTAATTAGAATTTTAATCAGTTGTAAATTGTTGACTGAATGGCATCATTAAAGAGTTTTTTTCCCATAGTAAAATGACAAACTCGTGCATGAATATTAAAATCAATAAATATAGTGTATTTGGCACCATTATGACCATTTTCATATTGCGTGTTTCAAAATTATTGATATGATAATTCGATATTCAAGTGATAGTTTAGTTTCAATGTGATCGAATTGTGACAAGTTCGGAATACAATTTTCAATCTTCAGACAATGTAAAAACGCAAAAACAAAATAAAAACGTCCAATGGCAAAGTTATCGATTACTGAATTATTCACAATGTGCATTAGAAAAAAATTAAGTACATCAATAGGTTATTCGGTTGGTATATGAAGTAAAAAAGTTCGAGCGGCTACCATCGGAAAAACAGTTACGAATCCGTATAGAAAATGATGGTGCTTGAATGTTCCGAAAAGTGAATTAACAAAACCAATTTTGTGGGCCGAAAAATGAATCGCTACATGATTTTATCGCCATTGGGCGATGGCACCTATGGCACGGTAATGCTTGGTCAACGCAAAGACACTGGCGAAAAAGTGGCCATCAAACGAATGAAACGAAAGTACTATTCGTGGGACGAGGCGATGAGTTTGAGGGAAGTTAAGGTGAGAAAAACTAGTTGAAATTGTGTTGAAAATAAAAAGATTGTGTGAACAGTTAATAATATCCCATTTTGGTTCATAAGAAAATTAGAATAAATTCTTCATATCTTCATGATGAAAATTGTTCTATTTGAAACGCAATTTCAGTCGCTGAAAAAACTATCGCATGCCAATATAGTTAAATTGAAGGAAGTCATACGTGAAAATGATATCTTATATTTTGTCTTCGAACACATGAAGGAAAATTTGTATCAATTAATCAAAGAGCGCGATACGCATTTTCCTGAAGGATCCATTCGAAATATTATGTTTCAAGTAATAAGCCAATTTTGAGTCAATTAGCATACATTCAACGTGAATAAATAATTTGTTGCATATGTGGTTTAGGTTCTAAATGGGCTAGCATTTATGCATCGTCATGGATTCTTCCATCGTGATTTGAAGCCTGAAAATTTACTCTGCTGTGGACCTGAACTCATAAAAATAGCTGATTTTGGTTTAGCCAGAGAGATACGCTCTCGGCCACCATACACCGATTATGTTTCAACACGTTGGTATCGAGCGCCAGAGGTAGATTCCCATTAAAATACCATGGCTCAAATTACGTCAAACATTACTTATTTATGCTATTTCAAGGTTCTATTGCATTCAACCCGGTACGGTAGTGGTATCGATATGTGGGCGATGGGATGTATTCTAGCTGAATTGTACACATTTCGTCCACTCTTCCCCGGCAGCAGCGAAGTTGATCAACTATTCAAAATCTGTTCGGTGTTGGGTACACCAGGAAAGGTATTTTTAACGCATTTCACAATTATATATTCGCATCATACTTTCGAGTAATGACCTCTAACACATGCCAAAATGAAATTGCCCAATTTCCAGAGTGAATGGTCAGATGGATACCGTTTAGCGACCGCTATCCAGTTTCGTTTCCCAGAATGTCAAAAAGTCGATTTGAAATCCCTTATACCTCGAGCTAGTGATCCCGGTCAGCAGTTACTGAATGAATTTTTGTCATGGGACTCCGACAAACGGCCGAGTGCGCAGCAAGCATTAAAGTATTCGTTTTTTCAAGTAGCGAAACGTGGATCGGACCCAATTCACGTTCCCTCGATATTGTTAGCCAAACATCAACAGCAGCAACCGATGCATGGTCGAAATCAAGGTTTTCACGATGATCACATATCACATGCATCGCTTGATGAGACGGAAAGTAGTTATCTAAAAGATACGGCAATCAACAATCGACACTATGACCAATTCAATTCATTTTATCGGCATACGAATGGCATTAAACCAGCGATGAACGACACGAAGCCGACGTCCGAATATCTGACTGATGCGGATCTATCGCCGAAACGGAACAAACCTGAAAATGGTATAAATTCTACTTTGTTTAATGGCGATCTAAATAAATACACAACTTCATTAAATAATAATTATCAGTCAGAAGTGTCAATGGACGACGTAGCTAGCATTGATCTAAATCATAAAAATCCGTTTACAAGTAATACAAGTGATACGGGATTCTCATCGATTGTAACAACGCGAAATTCACAAAATTCATCGGTCGTTCAACCAAATCACATAAACGATACAAATGGACTAAAATCAACGTTCAACTATTCAAAAGCCAATAATGAGCTGCATCAACGCAAGGACATTGTAAATGGGATAAATCAGCGTCGAAACAGCCGAATTATTGAACAAAATCCATTCCCCAGTGAAAAAATTAGTGATATTTATGTCAATCGACACATCGGAAAATTGTATGACAACCGTGGCAGCAGCATTTACAATAACAAAATCTATAATGGTGTCGATGAAAATGTGGAAAACAGTACCTGGCAAAAAGATTATTTACAAAAGAACAATACATTTTTCTTACATGAAAATAATTCGGGCAATAATTATAATGAAAACAGAGATTCAAAAATCTATAACATTTTCTCGAAGCAACGAATTGTGAAACCAATCATTGTTGATCAGACGAAAGGCGATGATGAGGAAAATGGCTATTTGTTGGTTAAAATGAGCAGCGCTGCAAAAATACCACCGAAGAAAAGTGTCGCAGTTATGCGGGAAAATCAGGATGCGTTCGAAGATAAAGAGCTGGATAAACTTTTGGGGTAAGTCTCTTGATATTTATAACTTGAATTTGACGTTGAATATAGAAATATTTTGAATTGTTCATTTTTTTCACATTTTCGTTTTCATTTTACTTTTCTGAAGCAACAAAGTGAAATCATCAAAGTACAGATCAGACTCTCTAGCTACGATACATCTCGAAGATTTATTCGGCCCGATTTCGATTGATAGCCGAGAAAACTCCTCCAAATATTATCCAAATACTGTTCCACAACCAAAAGTCTCGGCATTGAAAACATTTGGACTGACTAATTATGACACGTTCGAAGATCGAATCAAACCAACAGTATTTTCTTCCGCCAATGTTAACAAGGGTCGTAGGCGATCACATGAACTCGATTCCAATAGAACGTAAGTTGTTCCAATTTATTCACGCACATAACATGAAGAAGAAAGACTAATGCAAAAATATTTTACAGGAATGCGAATTTCATGAATGGTTTTGCCAATAACGATCCGTGGAATGATTTGAAAAATGCGGATCGTATCAATGCGTGGCTCACAGACAAAGTTCGCCATGGCATTTAATTGCCTTAAGGTGAAGTCAAGCGGCCAATTTGATGATCTTTGACTAAAGTGTCCGTATTTCTTTTTCTTTCTCAAGATATGTTTTCATCCCATCACCAGGCAAAGGGAACTTTTTTTAAAAGTCACTGAAGCACCTTGAGCGATTTGGCCAATAAAATATGGATGTTGTGTTATTTAACAAGAACTTAATTTTTTGTACTTGACCAAACTTGTTCATGAGATAAATATAAAAATGCAGAACTGTGAATGTTCTCCACTAAATATAAATAGAAAGTTCCATTCAAATGAATTCCGAGCAATTTTCATTTTACCCAAGAATTCTAATCAATATAGTGAAAAGTATTGTTGTTTATAAATAAAATTCTGTTGCAGAACATGTGAAAAAGTGAAATTGAGACATTTCTTTATTAAAAATAGATGGTTAAAGAACAGTTTTGTACAAAAACAATTATTTCTTAGGATGATTTTTTCGTTTTAAGGCTTTGCAAATACAATTCCAGGCCTTTTTGAACTTTGGGCTGATTCAAAAAGAATAAAAATGTTTGAAGATCGCCTTCACGGTTATTTTCAAGTTCAGCCAAGTCTTTGCCGCGCAAATTTTTCTTCGTAATTGCTCGAGCATCGAATGACACCTTAGAAAATTGCAGTAAGAATTCTTCGCAACGTTTGATTGCGTCTTGTTTGTCGGCAGCTACTTCATCGATTAGACCAATCTTTAATGCTTCATCAGTTGAAAACATTGTGCCTAAGGTTAGGGCTTTCTCGGTGTCACGAACAGAAATCACATTACGCATGGACGATTGAAACCATACTGGCGCTACTATACCCAAACGAGTCTCATTCAAACCGATTGTTAACTTTGGACACATCACACGGTATTCACAACATAAAGCCAACAAACAACCACCAGCTGGAGCGTGACCCTGTGTAATTTTTGGGAATTTTGGAACAAATGTTTAGTTAAGTCTTCTTTTGGGATGAAGAAGTGTTGGAATGAAAACTTAAGGATTCTTTAGTAGGTCTTACACTGATAGCAGCGGCTGTTGGAAAAGATGAGCCATACAATTTCAACCAAACCTCCTGTAATGTAGTCCAGAATAATTTCGCTTTCTCCGGATCTGGTTTATACATTTCCAATATGTCCAAACCGGCTGAGAACACCGACGGTGATGACTAAAATGATCAGATTGATTGACTTTAGTTCCTCCAGAATGATACACAATTACTATGAATGAAAAAAATTCTACAAACCGATGTCAAGATCAACCCCTTTGACTTATTTTTACCGAGGTCAGTCAATACGGTCGAAATTTCCTGTAACAATGGTTGATTCAAGCTATTTACCGGTGGCCGATTCAATTCCAACGTTGCGATTCCCGTTCTATCATCAACTGATAAAGATGAACTGATTAGCTTCGACTGTCTCATCGCCGATGTCGAAAGGCATCGCATCGAATTGAGTCGAAAGCATTGTTTTGCCGCTAACATTTTCTAAAGAAAATGAAATGACAATAAACGATAACAAATTTTACGAATTTTTGCTAATTTATCTAAATATGGAATTGCTAATAATTTTCAGATGTTTTGAAAGTATGTGGACTTTGTACTTTCTAAATACACAATAAATCAGGTGCAAAAATTATAATTCCAACATTGCAGATGCACCGATTAGTGATTCGAGAAAAAGAATTGAATAAATCACTTAATAAAAATCCAATTGAAATAAAAAGCTAGAATAAAATCTATTTTTACCAATAATTTTCTCCCGCAAACTTTGATACTTCAAACTGGTGAATGAAGTGTCTGTATTGTAAACACTTCGTTCGTTCCGTATATTTTGGATCTCGTTTCCAATGTTTTGTTGTTCATTTGACAGTTATCGAGAGGGAGACACCTGCTCAACATCATTGCAGGGCCGTGCAAATGCCCATTTTGCTGATAACTTCACACGTATAAACACACACTCGGTATACGACAAAAGAAGAGAAGAGAGAAAAAAAAACTAATTCTGGTACAGAAGCATAGCTATACGCATCCAAAGACATACATTATCAAATCTGTCAACTAATGGAGTGATTCGTGTGAAAAAGGACACCACATTAAAAAAAAATTGATTCGTGCTTGTTTCCAGGTAATAAGCTGTGTTTTGTGTTAATAATTTTCATTCATCGTCCATTCGATTGAGTTTCAATGCATACGGCATGCATTGTGCGGATTTTGCGATAGATCCGTTCCAAACTTGCAATTATTCATGCAATGTGTTAGAAAGGAAGAGATAACAATAGACAAATATCACAATTTTAATTTATTCATTTATGTTTTTGTGTGTGTGTCAGTCATAGCATCATATTGTGCCGAGTTTTTTTTTGGTTGGTGGATATTTCATATTGAAAAAAACATATTTTTTCAATTCCATTATTCGTTTATAAAATTTTCAAACTTGCAAACAAAAGATGATGTACAAAGCAAATGCATAGCGAAAAAAAAAATGTGTATGCACTTGTTCTCAAATGCAACAAATGTTTTTCCCTCTCGTTTACACCTTAGGCGTATTCGTTGATAAGTGCTTTTGCTTGTTCAGTTATGGTAAATCCAGTTGTGCAAACCGAAATTAATCTATTTAAATTTAATTTTCAATGATGCATTTCGCAATGAAATTCAACACACTTTACACACCCTAAAATATGAATACCAAGAAGTAAAGTTGTTTAGGAAAAAAATGGTTTCAATTTACGAAACAAGTTTTTTTTTTCGTTCATATTTTGTGTAGATTAGTGGCATCATCGGGCGGAAAGACTACACCAAAGTGGGGAAAAGATTGAAATAAATTTGCGTTACAGCCGTGGGAACGTTACGAACATGGAACGAATTAATGAAGCTAGCAACGATGGTCCGGGTGGCAATGGTATCGCCAATCCGGACGCTGCACAACGTGCCCGAAACAACGCCAATCCAAATTGTGAAATCATCCGTGGTCAAGCTTTTGAAGTTGGTCCGAGATATGCGCAACTAGCTTACATTGGCGAAGGTGCTTACGGGATGGTTGTGTAAGTACTTGACGAAAGTTTTCTTTTCAATTAGTAATAAGATAGTAGTGAGGTAGTACAGTGGTGGGGGGAGCTAACTTTCCAGATGGTTGAGTGTTTTTCCTTTATGCTGGAATTTTCATGTAGGAGGCCATTTACACTATGAAATAGCTCGAATCAGGTTGTTTAATTTGAAAATGAACCATGGCATCACTATGGCTGTTGCTATAGATTACATCAATTGTGTGTGTGTGTCATTAGGGGGTTGAAATAATGTTCAAATGAATAATGAATGATGTTCAATTGGAGAGCTCAGATAATATGTATGTTGGATATTGAGAAAAAAACCAACAATCAAATATTGATATAATAAGCGTCAGAAAAAGAATGATTCGTAGGGACAATTTTATTCCCTATTGTGAAATGAATCTCATTTTGTAAACAACATTTCAAGTTCAACACGAAATGATTCAAGACCCAACGCAAAACGTTCCACCTGATCGCAAATTAAAACGAAGCAATTAACGCAATCACAACGTTGAATGCTCTGTCATCACATGATATAAGATGCAAGCTGCTCGTTTTACTCAATTTGAATGCAGATGTTCGATACGCGCGTATGTTTATTTAGGCTTTGTCATATCAAACAAATAACGCTCACAGGCATCGTTCTATTTTGATTTATTGAAGAGAACGCTGGTGTCATCGTCTGATGAGCGTAGCTCAATAAAGCCAAATATAGGACTCATATCATATCATATCATATCATATCAGTTTGACTGCTAACCAACCAGATAAATTTCTATTGATACAAAAGCGATTAATAAAAATATTTTGACGTACTATAATAACACCAATAATCAATCAATATAATAGGTATGGAAATAATCGATTTTTCTTTCGCCTTATCATATTGTATCTGTCTGACACATTTTGGAAGTGATTTATTATCGATAGTTAATGTGTAATTTCGTATGAAGCGAGGACATTTAAAATGTGATTGTAGTGGAATAGAATGACTAGCCTCACCACACTATGCCTATATGAACTCATACATATCCACCAAACTGATGACAAATTTTTAATATTTCCGTTTTCAGATCGGCATATGATGAAGTGACACAGACAAAAGTTGCCATTAAGAAGATTTCACCATTTGAGCATCAGACTTATTGTCAGCGAACCTTACGGGAAATCAAGATTTTAACTCGTTTTAGACATGAAAATGTAAGTCTAACGATTTTACACCCATTTTATCACTTTCTTCTATTGCTTCACCAAATGTTAAACGAAAATTGATCATTGCTCATCGTGTTCTAACCAATAGATTATAGATATTAGAGATATTTTACGGGTGGATAGCATAGATCAAATGAAGGACGTTTACATCGTACAAGCACTCATGGAAACAGATTTATATAAACTATTGAAAACACAACGTCTCAGCAATGACCATATATGTTACTTCTTGTACCAAATTTTACGTGGATTGAAATACATACATTCGGCCAATGTGTTACATCGTGATCTGAAGCCGAGCAACTTGCTGCTAAACACAACTTGTGATTTGAAGGTATGCTTCTGTGTATCACTTGGTTTATGGAATTAAAATCATTCTTAATTATTCTAATCTAGAGCTTTACTATTGGTCACATCTATTTTATCAATTTCGAGTCGTTTACTAATGAGACATTTCTCTTATACTCTTTAGATTTGTGATTTTGGTTTGGCTCGAGTAGCAGATCCTGATCACGATCATACTGGATTTCTGACCGAGTACGTGGCCACAAGATGGTATCGTGCACCGGAAATTATGTTGAATTCAAAGGTATGTATCTTCATTAAAGACTTTTCGCCCTTTCTTCCTTCCTTCTCTGTTTGATAAAACCTAACATTTGCTTTTCTCATCAAATAGGGTTACACAAAATCAATTGATATTTGGTCCGTTGGCTGCATTTTAGCGGAAATGCTTAGCAATCGACCAATTTTCCCCGGGAAGCATTACTTGGACCAATTGAACCATATTTTAGGTGTATTGGGCTCTCCATCACAGGACGACTTGGAATGTATTATAAATGAAAAAGTGAGTGCCACGATTTCTTTGCCCATTTCTTGCCCTTTCCCTTCATTCTTCATAATTTTCGGCAACAAACGATTTCTTCTTTTTTCGAAAATCTAGTAGCAATCAATTGGACAGTAAATTTTTTCGGCTTTACATTTTAAACGATCTTTTTCAGTACTCTCTTGACTAAATTTCCGAAAATTTTGGACTATTTTCCATTGTATTTGATTTGATTTGATTGAATTTGTTTGTTTATTTTTCTATATTTAGGCACGAAGCTACCTCCAGTCATTGCCATTTAAACCAAAAGTACCATGGACAAGGTTGTTCCCGAATGCAGATAAAAATGCACTCGATTTACTTGACCGCATGCTAACATTTAATCCACACAATCGCATTACGGTTGAAGATGCTTTGGCACATCCGTATTTGGAACAGTACTACGATCCAGGGGATGAGGTATGTTCAATAGACATCTAATGCTACACTGAGAAAAGGCTGGAAGGAAATATTCCAACCCTGCGTTGTAAATGTTGTCATTGCAGACGATTTTGTGAATTGTCCTACCATGGTTGGAATATTTCCTTCCAGCCTTTTCTCAGTGTATTGAATGAAGAACATTTATCAACGATTCCAACGACTTATTTAAAAACAAATTTCTCATATTCTTTCTCATAGCCTGTTGCCGACAGCCCATTCCGACTGGATATGGAACTGGATGATTTGCCACGCGATGAACTCAAACGATTGATTTTCGAGGAAACAATGCGCTTCGTCCATTCACACGAGCCAGATCATGCTCCAGCCATGTAAATGCTAAATTTTACTAAATGCATCATATATATATATTCGAACTATACAATACCATTCTTCTAACCGCATAAACAAACCACTTGTTAAATTGTCGTATAATTTTTTTTTTCTTCTTCTTAGCAACGATCAATTGATTCACTCAATTCAATCCGCAAAAATAATATGATGTGTGAAGTATTCAAAGAAATTGACATGAACCTTACTGATAAATTCATTCTCTTCTCGTTTGTTTCTTTCAAAAATGTAATTCTTTTGATTTCAATGTTAGTGATGAGAAAATCCATTGAGAAATGAAAAGAACACTATATATATAAATTTGGAAAACGAGGAAGT
Source organism: Sitodiplosis mosellana (assembly GCF_009176505.1). Classification (NCBI taxonomy): domain Eukaryota; kingdom Metazoa; phylum Arthropoda; class Insecta; order Diptera; family Cecidomyiidae; genus Sitodiplosis; species Sitodiplosis mosellana. Next base: position 608,595 of record NW_022595246.1, read on the forward strand.
TTTTGACTACATTTTTAAAACTTATTGTCTCAAATTGTTAAAACACACACATTTTTTTCTTCGATGATCAGCAAATCGACACTAGTAAGCAACAAAGTGTATCATTATCAAAATTTTGTCCTTGAAATTGTTTAAATTTATTATAATAATAGCGTAAGTTGACTAAAAAAAAGTTATTAAGAAAAAAGAAAAGAAAAAAAAACTAAGCACGCCTGTGTGCCCGTGACGTTTTTTGCCCAAATTAAATTCTTCAAACAAATGTACTTATTTCCATGTGCAAGTATTTTGTGATCCATAAACAGAAAGCCATACGTTTCATTCGAATTGCATTCCTGACAACAACAACAACAAAAAAAACACGAAATTGAATCAGTTTCTGGTCATTCTATCCAAATTGAAATGGAATCAATCATTTTATTGGTTTTCAAATAAATCCCTTCGGCTATAATAGTTCGAAAATAAAACGAAATGGAATTGAAAAAAAAAACAATGAATCCAAGTGCTATAGAGAAAAAACTGCTAGGTAAAACAAGAGAAAGAAAGAAAATAATGTGTTGTACTATTTCATGTCAATTGATACGATAAAATCAAAGTGTATGAAAAAGCGAGAGAAAGTGTTGTTTGTGTCTGGACAACTCGCAACATTATATGTGTCGCTGAACATAAAAATGGGAATACAGATCTGTTACAGCAACAACCGAACATAAAATATTGTTCCCAAAAAACGTTACATGAATTTCCATCTAACGCGAGTGTAACATGAGTTGCATTAGAAACAGTATTAGCTCATGTTAGACTCGCGTTGGATAGAAATTCATGTAACGTTTTTAGGGAACAATATTTTATGTTCGGTTGTTACTGTAACAGATCTGTATTCCCATTCTTATGCTCAGCGGCACATATTTTTCAATTAATTTTTCGTCAATGTACTTCCCCCACTTCCAATTTCGACATTTAAGAATATACTTTTTAAAGGCAGAAAAATCATATTATTCTTTGTGCAAACGATGTGAGATTGGTTCGTTTGCCAAATTATATGTACCTACACATAGCAGTATACCTTCCATCATTATTATGTCAGTCAGTTGTAAGATGTATTTTGAAGAAAGAATCACAAAGATTCAGCCTCCTCTAATTGTGTTGGTGTTGAATTCTTTACTATCTAACTCGAAATTCTCGTAAATAATGTGGAATTAAACAAGAAAAAAAAACCCAAGCTCTATATATTCTATTTTTCTGTGTCATATTAAAATTAATGAGTTCAGTATTTCGTGTAAGAACAATCATATATTCAGAAAATAAAGAAAAGAGAAAAAAAACAATGAAACGATCAACATTTAAATAATGTAACATTCAACAACCAATCGCACTGATTCTTCCCAAAAATGTTTCGCTTTAGGTGTGCGGTTGATAAAAAGGACAAACAACCACACCTGTGTGTAGCCGCTTCCAAAACCGAAATGCACATCCATCCAACAGTGTTGGACCAACAAACTAAATCATTCTAATTAACGTAACAATAGTGCATTTTAAATAAGACAACCAAATGAAGATTTGGGCTTTTTCGCGTATACAAAACAACTAAAGAAATAAATAACAATTCCATTCTTTTAAATAATGTATTATTAGTTGTTTAGAAAGTAATTTTCTGCGATTTTCATCATAATACAGGTCTAAAACATTGTTTGCTTAGTAAATATTTAACGTATCAATTTTAACCGATATCATTAGTTTGCAATATGCAATCGTTTCAGACTTCGTTTCCGATTCTATTTTCCATTTCGAAAGAAGGCTTTCTTTTTTTGGGAGACTGATGTGTTGAATTTTAACATAAGCCGTAGATATTTTCAGTGTTTCATTCAAATTTACAGTTATCAATTTCACGAAATCGGGGTAATTTAAAGTTATTCCTTTTTTCCTTTCACAACAAATGGACGTGAACAAGACTTCGATATTTCTTTTTTAACACATAATATATCATTTTCGTGCTTTTATTTTCATATCTTCTCGGGGTCAAACTTTATTTACGTCGTTTTTAATCGTATCATTTTTCGAGAGAATGATTCAACATCATAAGATGGTTGATAACATTGGTTGTGTTCTGGAAGATGAACAAATGAAGAGATAAAAAAAAGCGGAAGCAACATTTTAGCTAGTCTTTAACTGTGGAAAAATAAACAATTTTTAGAAAATATAGTCATGGAAAAACCTTTTTATGGAGCATCGTTCAAGGCAAAATTGCTCTGAACATTTGAACAATTATTAGAAGTTGTTGTTTTATTAATTGTAAGGTGATTGATACCGTATTATAAATAAGTCATAACATCTTAGGTATCAGAAGTAGACATCTTCTTATTTGGAGAAAAGAATTGAAGAAAAAAATGAAACATTGCACTTAACAACAACAGAACTTAATCAATTTTTAATCGAGGGATTTCTTAGGCACGATTTGCATCTAAATTACGGCCCGTAAATAGTTAGCTATAGCTGATATGCTATAATTAGTGATGACTTATTACATTGCAAGCTACAATTTATAACCGTGCACCAGTATACATTAGAATATTATTACAACCATTGAAAGTTTCCTCTTACCGATTGAGAAAAAGAAAAAGACGAATTGCGATGCTGGGCATTTTTTGTGACAATTTCAAAAAATGTCGATCATAACAATTTATTTGGACAAGAGTAAAATTCACAGTTTCGATAATGAAAGTCAAAAATGTGCAGTTGCCAACAATATTATCGAATTGGCCTTTAAGTATAATTTTTACTACTCATAATGTTAAAACATGTGTATCGTATGTTGAACAAGCAAAATGAATGTAACATTTTTCAAAGTTTTGAATTCGTTATTTTGCTCTGAATGGTGTTCGAAATAAATATGATTAATTGGAAGAGCAATGATTTTTGAGGAAATCTTTTCCATTTTCAGCTAAAAAATACTTTCATTTATTAATACTGCAGCACAAAAAACAAACGTAATTCTTGGTATAAACATATATACGAAAGAAGAAAAAAAAAGACATTTAATCAAAATCATCAAACTTTAGAATAGGTTTCGACAAAGCAACTGTATGGCTCGTGAACGACGTTCACAGCTGACTTTAGTTTAATTCACAGGAGAAGAAAGGAATTTGAATATTCAAGAAATGTTAATTTATTCGGATGTGGCTTCCCCGTATGATTTTAAAACTCTAAAACAGCAAAATAATAAATAATTATTCATAAAAAAAAATTATAATTTACTCGAAATATAATCGTTAAGTCTTTTACGTTTATCTAAAAATCATACACAAAATTTGACATATAAACTCCTCTCCCGAAATGAATTCAAATGAATTCCACAATAATGTATTTAAACTAATCGCCTGTTTAAAAGAAATATATATTCAAAACATTAAATTTGCCAATTTATTTTGAAAGAAAAAAAAAACAAAATCTCTCTGATAATTAAAAATGTGCCGTCGTCGTAACTACAAAAATGTCAATTGTCAATACATCGCTAGTTTTTTTTTTCTTATATTTGTTAAACACATATGTTTTTGATTCTTTGGATGTTTACCATTTTTCTGATTCTAAAATATTTCTACAAGAAAGAAAAAAAAACGAAAAAAAATTGTTCTTAATATTTCATGAAAAGAGCGTTTCATATCTGTTCGTTTTTTGGGATAAATTCATGGAAAAAAAATAATTCAATAACTGTTTTATCAAACTCATTGGGAGACAGATGATTGAACGAAGTTGTGGGGCAATCCGAAACCATTCAACAATAACAAGAAATCGTTAAATAGGTACTTTTTTGATCAATTTTAAAATAAAAACTGTTACCACTTCTTCAAAAGTCAAAAGCCAGAGAATGAAAATAAAAACATTAAAATAACACGTACAAAAGAGCAGGTCAACTAATACATCGTTTTTGAACTTATGAATGTGATTACTATTATTATTATTATTATTGTTATATGTGTAAAGCATTAAAAATATAATTTTATGTGAAATCATTATTGATTATTACATACAAAAAAAAACACCTAAAACTGTGATTATTCATTCAATATATTTGTAACGAAATCGATATAGTGCCCAATAGCTGCTGGTTGATTTTTTAAAACATCATCATTTTTCTCACTCACTGTGTTTGACGTTTTGGCCAGCCCTGCGACATAGCTGTCAACACCATTCGCTAGCTTCTTCTTATTCTGATTCTATATTTGACTTCATTTAACCACATCTACATTTATTGCATTCGACGATACAATCAGTCGGTGTGTCACTGTTGGAAACTAGTTCAGTTTGTGTGAAATTCAAGTGAACGAAGAAGAAGCGAAAGAAAAAACTAACCAGAAATAATTTATTTGTTTCATTTCTCGTGTCGACATATTTTTGTGCAAAAAATCCATATGACACATCAAATGAGAATACACATCGTTGATATGAAATAAATACACAGCAATCTATGACTTGAACGAGTAATATATTTTCTTACGAGTTACAAAGAATCATTGTCAAATATCGTTTCTATTTAATTTCAAGCGAAAAGGAATCACTACGAAAAACAAAATGTTTTTGCACAAACGATTGAATAGTGTTAATCATTGGTGGTTTTTGATATGTTTGAATGTGTGCTATGGATTTTATCTACCCGGTTTGGCACCAGTCAACTATTGTAGAGAATCGGAAGCGTCATCACAATGTAAAGTAAGTAAGATTGTTATTGAAGTTAAGAAACCTTATTTTAGGGTATTACTTTGTTTAAAACATACCGGGATTTTATGGATAATCAATTGATGCACGCGAATTTTATAGATCTACCATTTTTTTGTAATGGATTCTATTTCACTTTTTTCAAGTGATTTGGGAAAGGAAATACGACACACAAGCGTAACATGTGAACATACTTTTGTGTTATCGCTTTTTTGATAAAATGTTTTTAATAAGAAATACTTTTCGGTTGCTACGTATACAATAATTGGTTTTATCGCCGAAATCAGAGTGTTCAAATGTACCCACATTTGTTGCACCAGACTTTTGTGTGCCTTTTATTTCTCTATCAAGCATCAAATAAGTATGAATGACACATATCGTTGTTTACATTTTCTTCGAATGAGAACAAATCGCAATTGTTTTCTGCCCGAACCGTTATTCTTTAACTACGCTGAATATTTCGACTTGGCTTCAGATAAAACGTAATTGCTATTTTTATTTAAACCATTTATCTGTATGAGTTGTTTTCTCTTTGTTTCTATTATAAACAGTCAGACGTCACGCTATATGTGAATCGATTGAATACAGAAGAGTCGGTGATACCGTACGAATATCATCATTTCGATTTCTGTCACATCGATGAAGAAAATTCACCGGTGGAAAACTTGGGCCAAGTGGTATTTGGCGAACGTATTCGACCTGGCCCGTACAAAATTGAATTTTTGAAGGATATCAATTGTCAAAAGGTAATTCTTGTAATTCAAAGTGCAAATAATTGTGAGCCCAACAATTCACATTCCACCAGTTTATTTATGTGCGAAAGAAGTGTTGTGTTTTATCGAAGGGCTTGCGACAAACAAATATATGTGAAATATTTCCAAATATATTCAAATACATCAAATATTTCAAATATTGAAGCATTATTTAATCACAAAATGCATCTTAATATTTCGTATATTTGACATATTTGGCTATATTTCAAATATTTTGCATATTTGAAAATTGAGAGGAATATTTCAAATAGAAATAGCCACAACAATATCGGATAATACCAAAAAACGTCAAAAATGTAGCTGAAATATGCCTTGAATATATCTAATATTTGAAATATTTGAAATATAGAAATATATGAAAATATGGCGTATTTCAGGCGTCGCAAGCCCTTCGTGTTTTATCAAATAAAAAAAACGAAGACTTTCCTTTGAAACTTCATTTTAAATTTGCAATTCCAAATCTTAGGTATGCACAAAAACATATCCAAAAGGCGATTCAGAGGCTGAGAAACGACTGGATACGTTGCGAAAGGGTATGAGCTTGAATTATCAACATCATTGGATCGTCGATAATATGCCAGTAACATGGTGTTATCCATTGGAAAATAAGAAAAAGTACTGCAGCATTGGTTTCCCCATGGGTTGCTTCTTCCGTCTTCACTCCGAAAGTGTAAATATGCCTCATTTTTTCCCACAACTATTTAAAATTCGAAATTTTCAAATTGAAAATTCTGAATTTGACATTTCCAAATTGAAAAATCCTAACTTAAAATTAAAAAAAAAATCAAAAAGTGAATGAAAACCACCGCCACGTACATTGAAAAAAAAATTCACCCATTTAAATCTTGAATTTACAGTATGAAGGATGCCCAATCAGCAATAAATACAACAAACCAGGATCCTACTATCCATTCAATCACGTAAGCCTAACGATTACATACCACAGTGGCTTATCTGAAGATTGGGGTGGTAGTTTCGGTGCAAATGGTGGTCGAATCATTTCCGTGAAAGTCGATCCAGCCTCAATCAACCATGTGAATCCAGACAAGCCTGACTGTAGCAACCTTGCTGAACCATTAGCCATTCCATCCAAATCTGAAAAGCAGAACGTTAACATCACCTACACATACTCCGTGAAATTTGTTCAAGACAACTCTGTCAAGTGGTCATCACGTTGGGATTATATTCTCGAATCAATGCCACACACAAGCATCCAATGGTTCAGTATTCTAAATTCGTTAGTCATCGTGCTGTTCCTGTCCGGAATGGTGGCTATGATAATGCTACGAACATTGCACAAAGACATTGCCCGATATAATCAAATGGATTGCGGCGAAGATGCACAAGAAGAATTCGGATGGAAATTGGTTCACGGTGATGTGTTCCGTCCACCTCGCAAAGGAATGTTGCTGTCAGTGTTCTTGGGATCGGGTGCTCAAGTGTTTTGCATGACATTGGTCACATTGGCTTTTGCATGCCTTGGATTTTTGTCGCCAGCCAATCGCGGCGCTCTGATGACATGTGCAATGGTTCTGTTCGTTCTGTTGGGAACGCCAGCTGGTTATATATCGGCACGGATTTACAAGAGCTTCGGTGGTATTAAATGGAAGAGCAATGTTCTATTGACTTCAACTGTATGCCCAGGGTAAGAACATTTGACACTTTAGTGTGTTGCCAATTAACACAAAATTAGACGAAACTTCAGAGAGAATTAAAGTATTAAACATTAACTTGCAACTTTCATTCATTGATAGGGTGGTGTTTGGACTATTCTTCGTCATGAATTTGGTGCTTTGGAGCAAGGGTAGTTCGGGAGCAGTTCCATTCAGTACACTTGTAGCATTGCTGGCTTTATGGTTCTGTGTATCTGTGCCATTGACATTTGTTGGTGCCTACCTTGGGTTCCGAAAACGGGTAAGTTTTTTCAAATAATTTTCCTAGTATTTCATCCATTTTTTGTCTTGTCTCCTCGGATTGATATTTTATTGATAACTTTGCCTCTTCAAATCGAGTTTTTCTTCAAATTTTTCTCTTTCTTCGACAATAACCTTCTCAATTTTAATTATTTTACTCAAAAACCGTTCATTCTTCTCTCTTTTTCAGCCATTGGAACATCCCGTGCGAACAAATCAGATTCCACGTCAAATTCCCGACCAATCGATCTACACACAACCAATACCCGGTATCATAATGGGCGGTGTCTTACCGTTTGGATGCATTTTCATCCAATTGTTCTTCATTTTGAACTCGCTGTGGTCCAGCCAAATGTATTACATGTTCGGTTTCTTGTTTTTGGTCTTTTGGATTCTGGTGATCACCTGTTCCGAGACAACGATTCTCTTGTGCTATTTCCATCTATGCGCCGAAGACTATCACTGGTGGTGGCGATCATTCTTAACATCTGGCTGTACAGCATTCTACCTGTTCATTTATTGTTGCCATTACTTTGCAACCAAACTATCGATCGAAGATACCGCATCAACATTTTTATACTTTGGATATACTCTGATCATGGTATTTTTGTTTTTCCTAATGACCGGTTCAATAGGTTTTCTGGCCTGTTTCTGGTTCATTCGGAAAATCTACAGTGTCGTCAAAGTGGACTAAGTAAATAATCATCGTTTTTATTCTCTCGTTTGTTGCAATTTCGAGCAACAATCAAACGCATAATTTCATTGGCACGAATAAGAAACGAAAATAAATGAAAACTGTATTTGTAATGCAAACTATACTAAATGATATGAGTGCTGAGTGTAGAAGAAACATTCTCGCTACTTTCCATAAATCCATGTTCAAACAATCAAAACTGGGTGTTCGAATGTTAATCACTTTGAATTTCTGTGAATATAAAGAAAAAGAAAACCGGCCGATTTCTAAGAAGAAGAAAAAAAACGAATCATGAGTTGAAGATTTCATTTTAAAAACTTTAATCTGTATTAATTTCAAAGCATAAATAAGACATAATGGACGTTGTCGCGCACGCACTGCAAGCAAACAAATAACAAGTAAACGCGGCTATTGTTTTTTTCAGAGTTTGATTATTTTCCTTGTTTTTATGTGTGAATCAGTAATAATAATCGATGAACACTCGTATTGATTGAAGATCCATGCAGGCGTTGAGCTGCAATGTGAACCGCATTACATACAATGAGTCGACTAACGCAACGTTTTCAACGAATGAGTTGAGAAAAAGGATTAACAGTTTCATTTGTGCCAGATAATGTACATTTAATTTACACACATACCATGCCACATTTACCACATACTTATATTCTTATCTCACGAATTTTTTTCAATCGAAACACACATGAAGCGCGCATATAGATTGAGATAATCATCAGAAATTTGCCCAAAAGAGACAAACAAACGATATGAAAGTATGAAATACGTTTGTTTATTGGGTATTGGTTCCTCACAAAATAAGGCTTCATAGTTGAGCACACAAGAAGTTCAGCAGAAGCACTACATTTGCATAGCGAATGTGTGTGGTTCATACTAATTCTGCGTATCAAACGATTCTCTATGTGTAGTTGTATGCTCAACTATGCAGCTTTATTTTGTATGTACACTGCTGAACAAACCATAGCGCAAATGTGAATAAGTCTAAGTCAACAACAGAATTTGAACTATGACCTGTCATTCGATTGCACACTTGCACTTTCACTGCGCGACAACCTCTGCTAACAAACAATATGTCTACAAAGCGTATCTTCTTCAATTTTCATTTGTTTTGAAATAGCGTGAGAAAAACTTTTCTAAAAAATGCATACAAGGGATTGAGATGAAAACAGTCTTTTTTTTCAATTCATGAATTCGAATTGAAATAAACTATAGTGATAAACATCATAGCATTAGTCTTGAACATTGTACTGTTTAACTAAACCTCTTAATAAATAAAATTAATCTATGTGGTATTGATTATTATGTAATATAAATTAAATAAAGAGGAAAAATCAATGAACTATTATACTGGATTTACTACGCTGTACACACTGCTTTTTTGACATTTTTTTATTAGTAGAATGCGTCATAACCATAAAAAACACTTTTAAACAACCATGATTCACATTGATAATAATTCAATGCATACTGATGGTACGGCACATCTGCAATTATCCATCTATTCAATATGATTTTTTGCATATTTGTCTTTTCGGGATTTTCCGTTTTCTTTTTGGGTCAAGACTCCTTTCTTGAAAAAGTTTTAGGAATTTTTCATAATCAATGAATTTTCAGTTATTTCAAATCCGCCTTTGATATTCTACACATACATTAAGCACAACGGAGATCCTATTTAGGATACGTTAGACAGGTATTAATTAGTATTTAGGAAACTGTCCATCGAAGCATGTAAAAATGTGAAAAAAGTAAAATATTTCACCTTGATACAGACTAGTCAAAAGAAACGGAGCTGTATCGAAGCAATAACAAAGCAACTGATCATCTTTCTAAACATTATAAATTGCTTGGATAAACATTTTACCTGTTCATATTTAAATGTATCAGAGTCGTTGTAACAATCCTTTGTTCCAAGAATTTTTATTCAAAATACATGTGTCATACTAATATTTCATTATAATTTGATCCAAATTGGAGCCTGACCGGTCCTATGTGGGCAGTAGTTTATATCAGATGACCTCGAGTACCATTTTCGACATCATCCCATTTGCTTTTTCCAAGTTCTTTTGGTCAATTTCTACATCGTTTCGAAATAACGTCGTAAAATGCATATCACCAGTTCTGTGTTCGCTTTCGGCACGTTTCGACGCAAGAAATGACTTTGATAACGTTTCTTTCATTTGATTCAATTTTACTCGGAAATAAAACACAACAATTTAGTTCTATAAAATATCTAATTTAGAATAAAATATGATTAAGTTTATTTCATACATTTAAAACGATTTTCGATTAGTAGTATTTAATTTACAATCAAGTCGCTTCATTTGATGAATTCGCTTGTTCCGTTTGGTTCATAACAAACAGCATACGGTACAATATTCACTTTCTCTAAGGCCCAAGAGTAGAATGCTCATTTAGAAATATTCAATGTGTTTAATCAATAATCTAAATTTATCCACAAAAATTACTCATTCGTATCATTTATTTCAATCTGCCAAACAAACCACAATTAATAGAATATGCAGATTGATTTATTCAAAAGCTAAAATATGAAAGCCTTACGTTATAAATTAGTCTGGGTGAACCTTATTCAATTCATTCGATACATGTTTTAAATGAATTCTTGTTGTTGATCATAACCGGATTTTGGATCGCTGAACAGCATTAATTCAACGTTTTGATATTGTTCCCGAGCTTCGGCTAGAGTGAGTCCATCTTTTTGCGGGAGATTTCGAGCAATTTCATGTGAAACAAAGGCAACAATGCACATGAATAGAAGAATGACATTATGAAACCATTCCGAAAGATACAAGGTAATCACTATGATGTGAACAGTGTGCTCAATGATTGCAACAGACGCAATCGAAAAAGCTTTCAAAGTGACTGGAAAGGCTTCAGCAAGCATGCAATGTCCGAACACATCGATCGGTATGGTCACATAGTTGAAATAGACGATTAAACAAAAGTGTAAAATGCCCGAAAGGAAATTGAATGAATGGGCTATACCGGTGACGGCTAACACTGAACTCAGCACACAGGAAATGTAGTACATGAAACGCTTGAGATTGAGTTTGTAAATAATCGCAGTGGTTATTGTGCCAAAAACAAACCAGGCCAAAAGCACTAGAGTAAGTTCACGGCTATGCAAGATCGTCAATAAATGGGCTAGAATCACTGGTGTTGCGTGCTCTATTTCATGGCTTTTCTCGGGCAACTTTTGTTTTTTCGACTCGTCTGGCTTTTTCTCCTTCGTTTCGTCATTCTTTTTCTCTTCATTGACTCGTTCTTTATCAGCTTTTTTTGAATTGGAATCATTTTCAGGTTTGTGGTGCTTTGATTTTACTTTCTCTTTCTCTTTCTCTTTCTCTTTCTCCTTCTCTTTCTCTTTCTC
>NW_022595246.1:620094-665629 GCF_009176505.1 Sitodiplosis mosellana
TTCTCTTTCTCTTTCTCCTTCTCTTTCTCTTTCTCTTTCTCTTTCTCTTTCTCTTTCTCTTCCTCTTTCTCTTTCTCTTCCACTTTCTCCTTCTCCTTCTCTTTCTCCTTCTTTTCCTCGGGGCTGTGATTTTCTTCAGGTTTCTTCGATTTGCCCTCTGGTGTTTGTTCCTTTCCATTCTCTTGATCAAGGCTTGATTTTGAATCATCTCTTTCGCCTTTGGATTCATTTTCTCTGTGCTTCCCTCCTGGCCCTCCTATTTCTTTTTCCTTTTTATTTTCTTTTCCTTCTTCATGATCTTTCCTAGCTCGATTTTCTTCATCTTCCGTTTTCTGCGAAACCTGTTTACTTTTCCCTTTCTTGTTTTCCTCACTTTTTTCGCTTTGCACCGGTTGATTGTCAGTTTGCATGAATTTGGGTTTATCTGTACTCACTTCAACACCAGAATCTCTTTTCGCTCGTTCTACAACTTTCGAATCGATCTCACCAGTATGATTCTCGGTTCTGCCGCGTTCGATGTCTCCATTGATGAAGGAAAGACAATGTTGTTTTGCATGGTGTTTGGGTGTCTCGAAATGACCATCTGCCCATTGTCGCAAAAACAGCATAATCATCACAATTAGCGGCAGATTGAATGACAAAACACTACACAGTCGACCATACAAACAAAATATTAAGCTCTTACGATTTTCTGGCAATAGAACCTTCTTAAAGTTGGGCGCTCCATACGATTCCATTTCATCATGCACCAAATTTTTCATTGTTAAAAAATCATGATGAACACTGCGTGCGGCAATTGGTTTCTTTTTCAGTTTACTCACAGTCTGCAGAGCATCCAAATCGCCTCCATCATTCTGTAGAATGAACGGAACCGTTTCAGTGGCATGTTTTGTTGAAATAATGATGGTGGTTAAACCAAAGATGAGCAACCCGATTCCATTGAGCACACTCGATTTGAATAGACCTTCCGTGTGGAAGAATGCCAATACTGATAACAGAATTGAGTAATTCAGCACTGCTCCAACGATCAACATAAGAATTTCACGAAATTCCTTCGTCGCATTTTCACTTGCGTGAACGATAACGACAACATATGTCAGTCCCTGAGTAAGCCCTCCTAAGGTTCGCGATACGAGCAGGTAAATATCAGTATTATTGGTGGAAAACATCAAAAATATGCCGCTGAGAGAAAGCAATGCACCTCCAATGATCTGTCAAATCATATTTTCGTTCAGAAGAAAGGCAAAAAGAGAGAAAAAAACATTTTCAAATCTAAATTAAACTATAATAAACAATAGCATTGATTCAATACATACATAAAGATGACCTTTGCGAATTTTAGCTATAGCATAGCCAGCCAAACCACTTCCTATTATCGCACCAATATACCATGACCAAATGACGAAGTGAAAATGAAAGCTATTCTTTTCTTCGCAATTATATAAATAGAAAACTCGAAATATTCCCCATACAACGTGGATGCCACTGCCAGCCAGAAGCAACAAGCCTGAAATTAATTGTGATTAAGTTTACGTGAGGCATTTTTTAAAATCAGAACGTTATTTCACGCGCACTTACCACCAAAAATGCATTTAAACTGTTCACAATTATTGAAAATGAATTTGCGGTAGCCCATGTTCTTTTCGAATTTTTCTTCAAAATTGTCATTTAAATCGTCCTCTTCATCAACGGCACCATATGGACTGGGTTCAGCTTGTATTCCTGGACTTTGTCCTGATTGATAGTTGGGATATTGGCTGCTATTCATTTCAATTCGCTCATCTTCTGCATTCCCGTGATTTTCCATTGAGGCTGAAGATGTGCTGGCGACACCCTCAAATGCCATAAACTTGGATGCCATCTTTGGAAATTTCTTATTTACACTTACATACGGGTTATATTAACACATTTCCAAGCTATACTACATCAATATATAACTTTCGTTAAGATGAAGTTTTTTTTTAAATAATTTAATATTGTGTATGTGACTGCACCGAAACAGTGAAAATTACATTACAGTCCTTCTACTTTCAAATTACAACTGCGACTGTCGGTTAGAATCACTGGAATGAAAACGCTTCACTTTAGATTTTCGTCTCCGCGAAGATGCTTGAACGACCAATACACAGAAACTAAATGGCCCAAATGGCAATATTCGGTCGATTTTTCCGTTTGCATGGATTTACGCTTCAACTTACATTCATGTTCGTCAGACTGTCGGGCGCCAGAGTAACAATGGCGCTGTCTCCTCCACATTTTGGACGTACGTGCCTATTGGATAAATCGATGCAAGCATATTTGTTTGCTATCGAATATTTGGATAAATCAGCATGCAGCACGTTCTAACAGAGCAAATAAGACAGCAGTGCTGTGTATACTTGAAGTAAAACGATGACATCCATTGTCTTAAGCCTTTTTGCGCACAGGCATGACGAAACTTTTTTGAATGAATAAGATGTTATAATCACCAAATTATTTGAACGCTCACTTGCCCTAAATAGAGAATTTCATAAAAATCATCACACTGCAACGACCATTGAAGACTAAACAAATTCTTAATATGGTAAAAAATCGTCCGTTATCGTTGTACAAAAGTTCTTCATTAGGAATTCATCATCTGTATCATAATTTTTGAAATAAAAAAGAATGAATGTAAGTAATGGTAGATTGAATCACCCAATGAAAAAATAAATTGCTAATTTCAAACATAGCACATTTTTTAGCATATTTTTTTGCGTACAGCGTTCTGGGGCGATCCTAATACTTTTCTTGCACGACATGATCGTATGCAAGGGGAGAGACACCAACGCTAGTTTCACTAATTTATTCTATTGTTTCCTAATGCATGCTATTTTTGCTAGTTTCCCTCAATAAAAGTGCTATTTTTTGCTAATATTTCCTATGTGCAACGTGACAGTTTGACAATTCACGTACAAGTAACACTCATCAAGTTGTATGCTTGGAAAGAAAGCAAAAAAATTATATTTTGGCAATTTTTTTAGTGTTATTTCATAGAAAAGAACAAATTGTTCCATTTAATTTCATAAAATAACTCGAAAACTTTTTTCTAAACGGTTAAAAACAGTAAATAACAAATCGCTATTTCTTCAATAATATTGCTATTTTTTGCTATTTTTGCTATTTTCCTCTAGTATTTATATGAACTTCAAAAAAATAGCTAATGGTGTCTCTCCCCATGATCGTATGGAAAAGAAAAAAAACAGCAGTATATTTTCGACAGATTTGCTTTCATTATAACCAATTTAGGTATTTTGATTGTTAAAAGTAACTTACTAGTAGTATTCTCAATTTAAAAGCTTAAAATGTAATAAATTTTTTTACACAGATCGGTGTTAGCATAACTTAGATGGTGACAAATCCTCAAAAATTCAGCAAAAATTAATCAAATGATTTAAAATCAATGCAAAACCCAAAGATGAATGATTTCGAACAAACTCAAAAGCGATGCACCGAAAAATATACCGATGATACTACCGACGGTGATGACTAAGTCAAGGTCTGTAAGGCGCGCTGAACGAGTCAATTGTTTCGGTTTACTATTTACTTCAATGGACACTGACGCAGTTCTTAACGTTAAATCATTCGCGCTAACTGGTCTGTAGCCGATGGCTCTTTTCTTTTTATAATCTCTGTGGATCAATTAATTTTGAAGTGAAGTTTGATTTTTGAGTGATTTCAATTGATTCCACCCATTCAACGTACCCGACAAAATCAACATGCACTTCTTTACAGGCAGAAAGACATGGCTTGATGTACTGATGATGGTCAAACGCTAATCGGTCGGTTTCTTGTTTTTCAATGCATTTCATCTGTTCGTAATTGCAGTACTGATTTTTGTCTATTGGATGAAAACGAATCGGACAATCGATTTAAAGTTCTACTCCTTCAAATGTTAAGTTCATTACATTCGATTGGTGCAAAGTGTATTGTGCAATTGCAGCGCTCTAGCTCAATTTGAACTCGAGTATAAATCATGCACGAGGAAAAACTGTACGGAAGAGATGCATCCAAAGGCCAACGCTCGTCTGGGAATCGACATTGCCGCTCATCAATTGATAAGTCCCGTACATTCATATCATTTTCTACCTGTGATGTCTAGACAAAAAGAGAATCAACCCAAATTTGTGGTGAAATCATTTTTTGAATTCGAGTTACTTTCAATATGAACTCCAGATCCGCATTTACATCAATATTTAGAGCAGCCCAACCATTTTGGTTTGGTAATTCGTTCGGACTATGAAAATAAATCTAAAAGATGAAATGTTGTAACATTAAAATTCAATTCGAATAAATAATTTCGAACAATTTTAGCTCACATTAATTCCATAGCCCCTTTTCTGGATTAGGTCAAAAGTGAATTTACTGCTTCCTTGGTTTCTATTGTAAATTAATGGCAATTGGTCCCAATCCAAATCACTGAAAGAGAAAAAGAAATATGAACTTCTTCGCTTCGAGACATTCCATTCATATTTACTAGAAATTGATCGAGTTGACTGTAAAGCACACGCCTTCGCCATAAACTAGGTGGCGCTTGAATAGATCACTACAATTATTGTAACGTTTGCCGTTGAACTGAATGTTGTAAATCAATTCATTGCAATGCGGAAACAACTAAAAACAAGATTGAGTGATAATTTAAATAAAAAGAAAATTGATGACGGAATAAATGCAAACCAGTTGCTTTATAGTTTCGATATCAACGCCACAGGTGGTGTTGGTTGCATTACATAGTGGTAATTCTATGAATCCATTTTCTCGGTCATACGTATGAAATTCATAGGCGTAGCTCATAAGTTGATCGTAGAAGTTTTCTCTGAAAATACCAGAGATGATATCATGTCTGTTCGATAATATTCATCAATCAACTTACTGTTGTGGCTCTTCAATGTTGTGTTCTGCGTAATATTTTCTGACAAATTTTACAACTCGCTCTGTACTTATATCAAAGACTCTCTTATTGGTGGTAAGATATTTCGCAGTGCAAAAAGAAACGGCTGGAAATACAGTGTTGTTATTTGAGATAATTGGATCCACATTGATAACAACTGGACTATCCACGTAGTCATTCAATGTGTACACAAAAACAACAGTCATTGCGATGATCGATGCAATCAGGACGCATATCCAAAATGCTCTGAAATAAGAATTCAATTGGGATGATGCAGTGCACTGCATCCATAAAAAGTTAACTTTTCTTACCGATCAATTAATCCGTATCGACGATCCAAAAATCGGATGCCATGTAAGCCACTGTTGTTTACAAAGTAATAGAATCGTTTTGCGAATTTTGTGGCCATGATAGCACATCGAGTGTGAGCACTTGTATTCCCGTTATGGCTAGGGGACAGACACGATTAAAAAAATAGTGATATTTCGTTTAAAAATAGCAAAATTAGCAGAAATTAGAGAGACTGAAACTTTTTTGTTCCATACATTGAGCATTGCCAATACATTTCCTTATGGAGGTTGTTTTGTTTATTTACCGTTATCTGTCAACAAGTCTGCCTATATCAACGCATTGCACTGTACATAGTATATGTCCATAAGAAATACACAGAGACAATGCAAAAAGATAGGCAGATTTTGTTGTTTACAAACAACAATAAATAAACAAAACAAAAATCTCCATAAGGAATGCATTGGTAATACTAAATGTGTGGAAGAAAAAATTAAAAAATTAGCAAAAACTTATGGAATTAGAAGAAACAATGGAAAAATCGTTCAAAATAGTTGAATTAGGACAAATTGATACCGTGTCTTGCCCCCAGCGTTATGGTCATCCATACCAGATTCAATCGGTCTTACAACGATTAGATTGACCTTGCCAAAATGTTTCCTATACAAATGTTCGGCGACAAAGTAGATGGGTTCAATGAAGCTTATGAAACTGCATCCAAGGAACAATGCCGCAGCTCCACCGATCGACACTTTTTTTTAGAAGGAAGAGTGGAATTTTATGACAAAAAAATATCAAAAAAGTGAAGCGCAATGTTAATATATTCAGCCAATTCAGAACCGTTCAGCGTTCAGTTTGCAATGCTTTTGTCCCTATCAGCAGTTCATTAACTTGAATCATGAATGACGTTCAAAATGTCATTTGCAACATTTGTGTAAACCTTATGACGAAAGCATTTACTTATGCTTCCAAATCAATCTGTATAGATGCCGTTAGTGAATTGATCGCTGAATATGTACCACTTCACTTTGTTGAAGAATATTGTCCAGAAACAGAGGATGAGAATATAAAATACCACTCACCAATCAAATAATGAATACCGAATTTGAGATCTCGTTTCAGTCTTGTTTTTGAAACGCGAGGTGTTATACCGATGTAACGATAAAGATTATGCGGAGTAAAAGAACGTGTGAATGAATAGTCGATTGAATTACACTGTGGCAAGCAGGGACAGTCATTCCGACTCTCGTTCCAATGACTTTTTGATAAGCAAATCCTATGGTATTCAGAGATTGGTTTGAGAATAGAATAAATGTATACATATTCTAGACAAGCATAGCGACGGGCGACCGTGCATTAGTAGATGTGTTCATGTGCAGGTGCACTGCATGCCACCTAGCTAATCTTGTCTAGAATATGTATACAAGCATATTTCTATTCTCAAACCAATCAATCTGGTGGTATTGGAAGAATATGTTATATATTTATTTGTTTAATAATTGCGACAGTTCGTTACATTCCAGATATGTTGCATATTGGCCCATCACCTGAAAAAATCATATCGAATAAATTATTGTATGATTTAAAGTGTTCAATAATAAAAGACCAATTTTGTAGAAGAATGGTTGACATCCACAAAGATTGATTGCTGCATCAACGCTGCACTCCATCAAACACAGATTTTGTGTATACAATCCCAATGGGTAGCTTCGGTCGGAAGTAGTTTCTGTGTCAAATCGGCACTTGCGGCTTTCAATCCCGAACATTTTAGATCGATTGCTTGTGACCACTTCATTGAAATCAATAAAAAATTGGACCATGCCAGTGACAGGATTCCATTCGGATTTGGGTGATTTTACCATATTGAGGATGTCGTTTGAGCTATGAAAATACTTGTGGAAAAAATGTGTTTTTCGAATAGAGATCATGAAAATATTGAAAAATGTGTTATATGTATACAATCATTGCTTTTTCAGCAGGATGGGTATACTCTATAGGTAGTTCGCATTCTCGAGTTGATCGACATATAATTCTCGTGAGACGATAATTTTTTTCGAATTTATGATCAGAACTACAGAAGAAGAAAAAAATGGCTCAAAAATATGTTACATATTTGAATTGATAATATCATACTCATTGCGTATTGCCATGAAGAATTCGAATAAATTCGTCATTGACCAGCATATTCCAGCTTCGGTAACCACGGGGCGGATCCAGTCATATTCAGCATTCAGAAACTTTTGCTGTTGAAACATTTAAAAAAAAATTAAATTCAAGGATTGGATTATGAAAGGTGTTTATACTTTTAATGCGATATCAAATATCTCTTCTCCAGTAAGACTTTTAAACAGTTCAGTATTTTCAAAAACCTCGATCGAATGGATATTTTCTGCATTCAAAGCGCCAATTATGGTCATATAATGATGAAAGGCTTTTGAGTCATAATCGATGAATGTGGTATTTTGAGAGAGTTGGTAATACTGGTCAATAAAAGTTTCGTTTGTGTAATCTGTGCAAATAGTGAACGCTGGGATATCGTATGACCAACTGTTATAGTTTATTTCCAAAGTAAAAGCGAATGGATCAATAATGAAACGTAACACTTGATCAATACAAACAGAAAGTGCAAAGTAAGTAAACAACATGACCAGCGCCATCCATCCAATTCTAAAATGAAATAAAGGCTGCATTTACCATGTAGAAATAAATAAAATGCAAATGAAACCTTTCAATCGCAGTATAATTTCTATCTGCAATATGACGGAATCCATGAAAGCCTGTTTCTTCGCAGAATTTCATAAAAAAAGTGCTTTGTTCGAAGTATTTGTAAATTTTCTTCAATTTCTCGAACAAAAAACGATTTAAAAATTCACGACAACATTTTGAGAATTTAATAAATGCGTTGATCATGCTCTGTGTTGCAAACTTGATTGCACTGCAAAAATTCAGGAAAAATCCACTTGAAATCATTTTAAAATAGTTTAGCGTCGTGAACGAATAAAAATGAACTGACCATAGGCATAGCAGATATGAATCGCTAATTTTATATATGAAGGGAATTAATCAATAAAAATTTAATCAAATTGAGTCATATATGGAAAATGAAGGACACATATTTGAACGACAACAACAACACAGTCAAACTCAAATTGTGATTTCAATTATGGGAATTTGGATATAACCGTAGAAAATGGTATTACGTGTGCACTATGAATTTATATTGTTATATTGAAACTACTAGAATAGCTTACATTCAAATCAGTCGATTTCCAAACAAATACATAAAATAATGTAGAACGCAAGTCAGACTTGTGAAATAAAGCGACGCTCTAACATCATAAAAACACACTTTGCTTCTGTGCTACTCAAAAATTGTATATTATGATAAGACACATGAATCTAAATTACTAGATTGGATTTATTGGCGCAGCCAATAATAATAATTGACACAATATTATTATGATTTTGATGAATGTTATAGTAATTGTTATCGATGATAGATAATAATTTAAAATCGATGTAAAATCCAAAAATGAATAATCTCAACCAAACTGAGAATTGATGCGCCAAAAAAAGGCCGATGATGCTACCGATGGCGATGACCAAATTCAGGTTTGTAAGAGTCAATTGTTTCGATTTACTACTTATTTCAATGGACACTGACGCAACCCGTGAAGTTAAATCATTCTCATTAATCGGCTTATAGCGGGCGCGTTTGTCCCTTCGATCAAAACTGTAAATTATTTGGGTTTGAATTTAAAGGTGATTCGATTCGATGATAATTTTCCAAGTTTTTTCCCTCTTATTTTAAGTGGCAACGTTTCCATGGAAATACTCAATCTACAATCTACTAAGTCAATATGCATTTCTGTGCAAGCAGAAAGATATGGTTTGATTCTTATATGATTTTCACGCGCTAATCTTCTAGTGTCCTGTTCATCAATGCATTTCATCTGCGCGTGATTGCAGTACTGATTTTTGTCTATTGAAAAATATGAAAACGGATGAAACACCAAAGAAAGATTTTTTTCATCATTCTGTTTTGAAAGTTGAGTTCATTACATTCGATTGGTGCAAAGTGTAGAGTGTAATTGCAAAGCTCTAATTCAAACTGAAATCCGAGCATAAATCAAATAGGAGATGAAACCATAACCATAAGGGAGAGATGCACTCAAAGTCCAACGTTCGTCTGGAAATCGACATTGTCGCTTCTCAATCGATAAGTTTCGTAAATCAACATCATTTTCTACTTGTGTTGTCTAGTAGAAAATAAAAAAAGGCAGACCGAAAGCACGTGCAACCGTAATATTATAAATTATAATTTAACACCGGAGAATACTATGGAATATTTTTATTAAAATGAGATAGAAATATCACATAAAAATATCAGAATTTCAAAACAATTTCGACTCGATTTTGAGAATTTAAGATCCTTTTTTTGCTCTTCAAACCATTTTAAGAGTCACACTAGATAGAATGGATTTTTTGGACCCCATCATGAATTTTTGGTCTCACCCGGTGCCGGATCTGGGTGTTTTACCGCCCCGTGCCAATTGTATTTTTGCCGCCCTAAATTTAAGAAATAAAACGAACATTTTCCCAAAGAAATTTTAACTCTTTATCACGCATTGGTTCCTAAAGTAACCAGATATTGCAAACGCTATAACTAAGAAACCACTGAATATTTTTGCATACTTGTTTGGAAACCAATGTAGGGAATTGAACCATCTTTCATTAAATACATTACTTTATATATATGGTTAGCTGTATCGAAAGTTTTTTGTGTTCATGTACTGCTGTGAAATACGAAATTATAGCAGAATTACAAATTTTCCATCCTCGCATCTTGTGGGTTTGTACATTCTTTTCGATTGTCAAATTATGATTCATAGGACCAAAACACATCAATTTAACTTATGAAATTTAATTTATTCAGGCTGTTATAGCGATTTGACAGCTTTGACTCTTTTCCTCGTTTTTTTTTCTATTTAACGTGGAACATAACATATATCAAAATCATTCAAAAATAAAAAATTGCGCATTAAAGGGTTAATAGTTCTTCCAAAAGCTGATAATTTTTCTTCTGACACGGCTTTGATATCGCACAGAAAACCGAAATATTTGCTTAAAGGCGTTGTGGCGACTATCAAGACGTTTTGGCTCTCGGTGCAAGTAGAATTAGATTGAAAAATACATGTCAACTTGCGAGCGGAGCGAGCCGAAATTTTTTTCAAT
This sequence comes from Sitodiplosis mosellana, assembly GCF_009176505.1. Lineage (NCBI taxonomy): Eukaryota > Metazoa > Arthropoda > Insecta > Diptera > Cecidomyiidae > Sitodiplosis > Sitodiplosis mosellana. Next base: position 630,527 of record NW_022595246.1, read on the forward strand.
AAATCAGCTGAAACATTTGGCGCAAACCATTTCTTTTTTGCATTCATAATTTAATTATTTTTTTTTTTAATTTGGGATTTTGCCGCCCCAAACATGTTGCCGCCCCGTGCAAATGCACGCCTTGCACGTGCCCAAATCCGGCACCGGTCTGACCCTTACTGACTTTTTTGGCATCAGCACCTATGTTCACAAATAAAACAAAATCTAATTCGCCAATTCGTATGCCAAAAGCGTATTACTAGAATACCAGAGATTTAATGTTGGCTTATTGTTGCTTGTTGCATTTCTTTAATTTCATAAAATGCGCATCTTTTGAATGCACTGAGACGAGACTCACATTTTTACAAACTTCGCATAGAAAATCCTTTGAAGCTCTATTTGCATGAGGAAAATTCACGGCTCCATGTGGCACAACGAAGTTAATATGTAATGTCCGTAGTATACTTACAATTCTCGATTGCTTGCCAACAACGTTTTGACTAGATTTGACATCCGACTAGATTTGACATCCACACATATATCTATACATTCACTTCCATAGTCATAAAGATAAGTTTAATAATGCAAAATAATACACATGCGTTTTTTTTCTTCAGATGTGATGATTCTTTTCCTTCATTTTATTTGATTTTAAATAATCTTTAGCTTTTGTTTTACAGCTGTTTTGTTTTCTTGTTTTAACCAGTTTACGTGGAAATAACTGAAAAAATATACATAGGTTTCACGTATTTTCTTTTTCTTTTGTACTTCATGTGAAAATTAAATGTTTGTGTTTTGCTGTCTGAACTGAAAATGTTCTGACATTTTGATGTGTATTAAAAAAAAACAATATTAACTTTGAAAGGCGGTTCTTAAAATAAATAAATTAAAGGGAAAAAAATGTTCCGGAAGAATTTCCAATAAGATAAATGATGAAATCGGTTTTTCTTTTCTTCGGTTTAAATTAACATATTGTTCTCGCAAAGCTATGAACAATTGTGTTTTGGATTTGAAGCATGACACCCATCCGATACTGAGCTCACTATATTGGTCGTATTTTATCGGTTTGTAGTTAACTCGACTACTACTCAATCAAATCCAAACGATCAAAGACTGTTCATATGTTGTTGATCCTAGTTTATTATTTCACTTGGATTTTCTCCACCAAAAAAAAGTGAGTAGAAAGACAATCAAATGTTCGATCTAAAATGAAAAATCAGCAACAGTTCAATTACAAATGAACAGTCATTGAATTTGAATATGATTTCAAGTTTTACTTCTGTTATATGTTTTTTTTCTCATACGATTGAACTCAAAAAAATTTCGTTTCAGATTCTTACGATTATCTTTTTTTCTTCATTTTTTCATCTTTTTTTAATTTTTACGCTGCTTTTTTTGCTCTTTTAATATCATGTAATGATTAGATTCCTAAATTAATTGCATGTTTTTTGTGATTTTAATTCTTTTGTTGATTGAATATTTTTTTTCGCTTTTTTTTTTAAGATTATGTGTTGAATTAGCTTTTAATCGTTTTTAAACATGAACAGAACGATAGGTCGAGAGAAAAAAAAGATAACATGGAAACGAAAAAGAAGGAACAAAAACGTAATTTAATTTAAAAAAGAAAAAGAAAACAAGTTAAGACACAACTGAAAGGACAACAAATTGAAGCTATTACCCAAAAAGTAAGGAGAAGAAAAAAAATACAATACTTTCAACATACATATAAGGGTAATTGGTTGTCTATTGTGGACAATCGCGTCGGTCGTAGGATTCGACAACGAATTTTGACAGGCAAGTAAAGTTTGGCACAGGGAATGCGCGCATGTATTTTTTTTCTTGAAATGCGCCGATTTATAAACAATAGCTTGCATGACAAATGATAGCGAGAACGCTGGCTCGACCAACTCGATTGACCGATCGATAGCCCAAAATTAATGGATATAATTAAGTTACTTCTTTTATATATACACAAAATGGGATGTCGGTTACCTATTATAGAATATTAAATGAATTTCTTGTTTTTTCTTATCATTTTGAGTATCCCATATTTATTTTTTTTTTACTTATTAGGGCTATTTAAATTACATTCGATTGAACATTCCTTTCGGGATGCATTTTATTATTCAAGTGTTTTGAAAACTATGAAATGTTTCCGAAGCCCACTGCTTTCTATCATTCAATCCTCTTAATGTGATGGTTGGTATTCAAAGACATTGTTTTTATGTACTGAACGAGTAATTAGAGGCTCAATGTGTACAAGTACATCCAAAATGAATATTTCGGACACAGATACGAATGAGTTGAAATTGTGTGAACCATTGAATACCATATTCATTTTGAACTTTTTATGAAATCGAAAGGAAAAATTCTTTTTTTTGTCTTTGTTCCCAAATGAACCATTTGCGGAGATATCCAGTGTACAGCGGAGCTGTGCGGAGTTCGGCGGAGATACCGTACATACGCTATACGTGTGAGCGAAATAGCACTCTTTGCTGTGTTTACATTTCTATTGTTCAATACACATCAAAGTAGCCATGAGCGCATTGCTTCAGATATAGTGTATGTATGGCATATCCGCCGAACTCCGCACAACTCCGCTGTGCACTGAATTTCTCCGCAAATGGTTCACATGGGTTTTCATGTTTTTTTTCTTCATTTATACAGGGGGCGTGTTTAAAGTTGGTAACTTTCAATTTTGAAACTGTTCTTATGTACAATGTGGAAATTGATGAAGAAAACATCTTCAAGCATTTGTTTTGTCAAACATTTTCAACCAATGTTTGGATTGCGTTGCTCATAACGCTCTCCGTATTCGAATTCTTGAACTGAAAAGAAAATCGTGTGAGCAAAAGGGGGAACAAATTAAGAGGATTTTCTGGTTGAATTTGGAAACTTTCCTAAAAGTCTTGTTGAAGATGAACTATGTTGCTTAAAAACAATACTAACCAAAAACTTAGTTTCATTTTTACTATTATCGTTAGATGTAGATTGGAGGAGCGCAATGCAGGAGAATTTGATATTGAATCTCAGAAACTATACATTTTCATTCGAATTTTGGGAATAAGCATCGTTGGCTCCCGTATTCAAATCACAATTGAATATTCGCCACGCAGTACATTCTTTTGTAAAGCTTTTTCTTCTGCTTAGAGTTGTTATGAGGCAGAAGTTTTGCCACTGTATAAAGCACTAATAGTTTTTGTTCTTGGTGGAAGTTTTTTTTTTTGGCCACTTCAATATTCCTTGAAGTGGAACTCGACATACGAGTCTCAAACTTCGAACTGATTCCACGATGAAACAATTCAATCCAAAAAGTATCTTCCGCATGGTAAATGCTCAATTGTGATTTAATGTTCCGGTGAAGGTTTTTTTCTTCAATATATTAAACCACTTAGCAAAAAATAATAATATCAATTTAAATTCAGATCGGAATAAATTACAGTTTCTTGTACCAAAGATTTATTTTCTATTATTGTGGCCAATTAATTAAAATATATTGGTATTGTTTGCTTACAAATTGTTGCTATCGACTTTGAATACCGAGCAAATATTTCATTCGCAACTTGTTCGTATTGCCTGTTGAAACAATTCCCTCGACAGACCACCGAGTCTGGAAAATGACATTTTCACATGATCGTTTCAAACGTGAACGTTTGTAACGAAATCGATATTGTTTTTTTGTTTTTGGTTTTCAAAGTGCAAAGTAATAGATACCAGCAATATAGGTATAGGTTTCAAACTCATCTTCCATTTTCACGCGATTCAATGATAAATCTCATTTTCAATTTTTCTTTTCTCGTTTTCAAAACATGGAGTTTCAAATAAATTTCGGTCAATGTGTCAATAGTGGATGCGCCTGAATCGAATCGAATCTAAATATAAATTTACGAAAACTGACAAATAAATTCTTTAGATATTCTCTGCTTGGAAGATGAGCGAAACGAATGAATTGATTGTTTTTACGTATGTTTCGGTGACACGTTTATACATTTGTAATTTAATAATAATTATCGAGAAGATTCTTAAGCGACATAAGAAATGTAAGAATCAATCATAAATTATTTTTTTTGACACACATTGACGCCATAAACTATAACGAAAAAAAAAATGTTGGCAAAGAATGATTGGAACATAAATTAAATGGTTGCGAATGAATTAAAGTCCAATATAACTAATAAGACCTTTGTGGGTGTTTTTTCTTTCTTTTTTTTTCTTTCCTTATGTCTGACTACAATTATTTCGAAATTTTATGTTCAAAGAACAATGCTGAAGAGCGAATTAATCGGTGTAGCTGTTTGAATCATTATAAGTGTTGCTGCATTTGAATGTGTTCAACGAGTTAAGGGACGCGATGCCATGGCTGCCATCTGTTTGGCCAAAAATGTGGTTGAGTTAATTGTAAGCGGTTCGGTTGCGTTGAGTGTGTCCATAATCGTTGGTTCGGGCTGATATTTTGAATGCTGTTGTTGTTGCTGCTTTTGCTTGTGATAGCAATTGAAGATATTTTCCGTATCGTCGACAAAGTTGTTATTGTTATTATTGAATGCCAGAGTTGAGGTTAAACAGAATGAATCGCATGCCGTCCAATATTTGCACGTTATTATTGTGGTGGTTGTCGATTTGTCGTTTGCTGCGCAATTGAAAATATTGCAACCGTTGTAATCGCCGAGAGTTTTCGTTGCCAATTTTTTTATACTTTCGATAGCATCGCAATTATTAAGCGGATAATTGAGTTGATCAAAATAATTTTGAGATGTGGCCGAATGACGACGCTTTCGATCCGAACGCGTTGGATTCTTGTGTGTTTGCTGCTGATGATTTTTTGAATGATGTGCGGACGCTGGGCATTGTCCCTTCGCATTCGATTGTTGCCGGAGTAGATTCATAAACTTTTCCAATGTGTTACAACTGAGTTTCGTGTGTTCGTTGAGATCCAAAGCGGATGGTTGATTCGTAGATTTGCTGTCATTTTGTAAAGAAGTTGGGTAATTCATTTGATCCATTTCGAGATGCTGTTGTTTATTATCGCCAGTGTTTTCGGTTGGTGTTTCGGATGATGATGCGGTCGCTCTTATTGTTGCTGTTGTTGTTGCTGTTGTTGTTGTTGTTGTTGTTGTTGTTGTTGTTGGTAGGCATTTCCAGATTTTTTCCAAATTTGCATGTTCCCATTGTTCACTAAATCGATTCGCTGATTTCGCTTCATCTTCGATGTGCTTCCCATTGATTTCAGCCGGAAGTTCCTTGCGCCATATGCTATTATCATTGTAGGCCCATAAACTACCGAAATAGCTGCCACTATTGGCATTTCCGCTTACCATCTCCGGTGAGCTATTGCACGATTTATCATTTTTGGTAGTTTGTACATCTTTGGTTTTGTGTGTGATTCGCTTTTTCAGCATCGATTCCGATTGTGTGCTGCCGGCACATTTTTCATCCGTTGTTGTGAGCAGACGACCCTGACATTTCTCACTGATCGCCTGTACCAACGTTTGCGCCTTCTCCGGTTGCAATAAATCCGATATCAATTTACTAACATTTGAATAAATATGATTGCTGGCAAATTCATCATCATCAACATCACCGAAGCCATCACCGTTCGGTTTGGTTGCGTCTGTCAACAAATTCCGACTAGCATCTGTTATTTTTGCGTTGAGTGTTTGCATCAATACATCATTTTCATGGGCGCAGTCCGTTGGTGAATCCGCTTCTGGATCCTCCCAATCGCTGTGAAATGAAATGCTTTCAATCAAATACTTCAAGTCCGACATGATCTCATCACCGTCCGCACTCAATTCATCTTTTAATCGGCTGTTTGCTGGCATCGAAATCACATCGTTCGAGCATGTGGCACAGTGTTCCCACAATGCATGCGCATTGTTATTATTGTTACAGCATTGACGGTTCTCGGCCAAACACCAACTCTCCTGCGACATTTCAGCCAACTTATCATACGTATCACTATTGATATCGTCATATTGCACATCGTTCGAATCATTGCATTGGAAATACATACGATGATTTTGCAATGACGAAATATTGGCACTGCTCAGCGAATTATTGTTGTTATTGGCGGTGGCGGCGTTGGCGGCGGATTGCATACGATTCGAGTCGGTGGCTTTTAATGACAGCAAAATTTTCGGTGAAAACACAAATTGCGGCTCTGATTGCATTGATGGCAAATCATCGGTTTGACAACTTTTATCGTTCTGTCGAACGCAATACTTTAGCGTAAATTCCGCTGGAGCATTTGTTTCCGTATCACAGCGACTGCCTCCATTTCCCTCTTCATCGTACACATAATATTCTCGATACACTTCCGAATCATGGTACAGCATTCCGCTACGCGATCGCTCATAACTGATTTGATCCAATTTATTTGATATGTCAAATGTATAACCATCTGCATACGTTTGTTTGATGGGCCGAAAACGTGAACGTTCCGACGTCAATAGATCCTCGTTATCGAGCACCTCAACCGAAGTGGCTTGCAATTTTCGCGAATTTATCTTACAATATAACTCTTCTTTGGCTTCGGATGACAACGGTTCAACTTCCTTGAAACAGCTACCTGATGAGTGGTTCAAAAGTGTCACTTTACGTGTTTCAACTGCAAGAAAAAATGGAGAGGATATCCGGAGTTAACAATGTTTAAAATAGGGAAAAAGATGTGTTTTGGCCAATTAATGAAAATAAATGGAAAAATTCAAAAATTCCAGAGCTAAATGCGATAAATAGCCAAAAACAACAACTTTTCTTCAAAGTTAAACCAAAAAATGTTTGGCAAAAACTCAAAAAAGTTTGAAATTCTTACAAAAAATTGGATGTGAATAAAAATCACTCACCTTTTGGCATTTGACTAACTGATTGTTCCGCAATGTTATTAGTTTCTGCATGAGCCACGATTTGTCCATTTGTCGCGTTGTTGTTCATCAACTGCGCTGATGATGATGATTGATAATTATAAAAATAAGAATTTCCGAACAAATTGCTTCTTATTTTTTCTTCATTTGTCTTCGGTGGACTCATGCAAATATCTTGTTGATTTGGTAAAAAAGGGATTTCAGTGTCAGACCACTTGGAGAAGCTTGAATTTTCATAGTTTCTAGTGTCAAAGTTTGAAGCAGCTGCACCAGAAGTTACTGTATTCACCTTATTATGTGCTAATAAATTATTATTATTGTTTGCCTGCTCGTTTGCGTAAAACTGAAAGAGAATCAAAAAATCAACCCATTAAAATTGGAGAATGGAAAAAATTCTTGGTTCCGAATGAAACAAATTGATGAATTATGGGTTGAATGTAGTATGAAAAGGAAAAAGAACGCGGAAAAAAAGCTTACATTTAATTTTTGACCCAATGCCTTGGACTGGTTCATTTCCCAGAGACGAGCATTCGCATAAAAGCTGATGTCATCTTCATTGTTATTTGGATTATCAGTCCAAATGGATGTGGTCAAATTCATTCCACCGGTTGACGATGAATTCGAGTTTAAGCTATTTGGCTGTGTTGCCGTGAACAGGCTTCTATCTATACCACCTACATTATTACTTGTTGAGCATGGTTGCAGTTGATTGTTTTCTTGGAAAAACTGTCTGAATTGTTCGGTTGTCATTTTTGGCGGTCGAGCAACGCTTTGGCCGATAACATTGTTGTTCTGGTAATTTGGCCAAAACGAATGATTCAATTGCGCATCATTTTTCATCGTTCCAAAGCCTTGTGATTCACTTGGCTTGCAATCATTCCACAATGCTTCAACGTTATGATTAAACTTTGCCTCGAATGCGGCTAAATAATTGTTTTCATCACAACCCGAATCGACGCAGTCACTTCCAATCTCGGTGCCGTAGCCCTTTGCAATTTCCGTACAATTCATTGGTTCATGATCGCGTTCACGACGCAAAGCCGCTGTGTCCGTCTCACTCCATGATCCCAACGTATCGGGCGTTGCATAACCTTCGCTGCGCACCAACATTTTATCGTTGTTGTTCTGCATGAACAAACTGGAGTCCGTAAATTGGGAGCTACACGAAACGGTTTCCGTATCGGGAACACCCAACGGGTACATGTTCATATCGAACGGTTTACCGAACAATGCAGACGTAGCTGCGGCTGCGACTCTCATCAAATTCTCTTCATCATCATCGAGTTGGTCGTATCCCTTGGCGGCTGCACTCTTCATTTGATCCGATAAAACGATCGTCTCGTTTTCCGTGCCCATTGCATTTTCAATGACTGCATCATTTTCAATTGCGGTAAATCGGGCAGCATCACTTTCGGATATGCTGCGATTACGATTATTTTGCTTCAAGACAAACTCACGAATTAGGTCACGTCCCATCTCCCAAGCACCATCAAAATCGGTATCCCAAATTTCCAACGATTTTTTCTTTTGATTGGATTTACAATTGGCGTTGTTACGGCCAGGCCGAGCCACCGATGTAATGCTGCTGCTGTTCTTTGGCTGATTGATCGGCGGATTCGATGGCCGAACATCCGATTGATTTGGCAATGTGGATGACATCATCATGGAATTGGTGGTAACACGTCTTCGTTTGGATTTTTTCTTGATTATTGCAATTGCACCACCCTCCGCCGTTGTGTTGTTGCTCGAATCTTTCGGCTGATCAATCTGTGAATATTTATTGCTATCGACCTGTGGCCACGATGTCGTCTTATGGCAATAGGTATTTTTCGTTTGATCTGACAATGCCGGAAATGCACTAAAATATCGATTAGCTGGATCTTCGTTGGTTTCTGCCTTCTGCAAATTTTCACGAAATGAAAGTCGAATTTTTTCAGTTTTTTTTTTAATCGAACATACAATTAAATATCATTGTACAAGTCAATTCGCTTACCTTTTCAATCGTAACTACATCCGAATTACATAATGCTTTATCGTTACTTTGGCCAATTTCGAAGACAGAATCATCTAAACCATTTTGTTGTTCCTCAATTTCGCGCAATTTCAATGATAGCTCATCCACAAGTGTTTCGATTTTTGAAAGTTGTTGATCGGATGGAACGGCTTCGAGTAAACTGTCAATGGCAGCTAAACGCTTCAATGCTTCGGTATCTGCAGCTGAGAATCGCCGATAATTGGTACCGTTGCCACTTTTCGAAATGTACGATTTATTTCGCGCAAATGTTCCAACCTGAAAAATTCATTAATATTGACAATTCGCATTTAATTATTCCAAATGATTCTTATTAATTAAACTATGTCAATTAATCTCTGCTACGTTAGCTCTGAATTTATTTTGCCATCGATTTTTTTTTCTTTGACACGTGCCAATCAAAATTAGGACAAAATACCGTTTTTCTTCTGTTTTTCATTCAATGGCTTGCAACTGATGATAAATTATGCTATAAATCAATCATTTCTTCTGCAAACCGATAGAATACAAACCAAAAATATCAACATCTAAAATACAAACAAGCCTTGTACGTTCAAATAATACGTAGCGAACCGAAAGAGTAACAAAAAACATTTACATTTTCAGAAGAATATTTGAAGAAAAAAAAAACATATGTACCGCAATCAATAATAATACAAGGCAAGTATACTATGGGCGTGCATGGGGATTATGTTGAGAAAATACTATAATGCGGAACACAATATCCCCGAATATTAGCTTTTAACATGCAATGTCATTGGCATTCAACGATGCTGCTTATTGTATTCAATTATAAATTTCATTTGAAAAATCGCGAACAATTCTATGTATATTAGAATTTCTGAGTTCAATAACGATTCTAAACGAAAAAAAAGGGTGAAATCTGCACTATGTGCTACTAACGGGAAGATATTGTGTAGCACATCAATTTCTCATGAGGCATTGAACATATTGCATGTTTTCAATCTCATCATTTTCACATAAAAAACCAACAACAAAAAATTGACTACAAAAAATAAAACGTTTTCTGTACTGAATAATTCAATTGAAAAAAAAGGGCAAACTGCTAATTTGTAATTAATTATTCACGAATTTCAATGACAATTGCACGAAACAATTAAAAAAAGGCAAATTTCGAGGAAAAGTCCATAAGCAAAAAAATGTACTTGAAAGCAGTATCGCAAAATAGACGGCATATGATATCATTGTGCCCGTTGTACTATATACCCATACCATATCTCTAAAATTAGTGTCCAAAAGCGGTAAAATCGATTTTAATATTCATATTTTACCAAATTTTTTTCAATGAATTTTGTATGAATTTCGTGACAATTTTTATATAACGACTGTATGATAACTATAGCTTATGTCGGTTCAAAATTGCGATACTGCTTCAAAGTAATATGAGTGTACGTAGAAAAAAAAATAGTAACAAAGAGTAGTTATATGAAAAAAAAAGAAGTAAATATATGTTGAAAATATAAACCTTGTTATCCGATATTTCGGCAAGATCTAATGCATTAATTTGCAATGGTGTATGCAATAGTGAGAGTAGCAGCCTTGAGTAAACAGATGATGCATCGACTCCCAGTTGTTCCAACTGTGTTACTAACCAATCAGATATGGCGCTAACAGCGCGTGTGGACACAAGTTGTGGGTACTTCATGGCTCTGTCTAGATTCGTAATAGTTCTGTATTGATCGTGGCGTGTGTTCATTCATTCATTCATTCGTCGATTGATTGGTTGATATTGATACGTATTCATTGTATTCGATTTGGTTGATGGATGCAAGGCACGTTGTCATTAACATTTTGGAATTTTTGTTTTGTTTGGATAAGAGAAAATAGTTTTCGTTTATTGATCTATTCATTAAAAACATCGTACGTAAAAATTGTTTTAAACTACTTGGTGGAAGTTTTTCACAAATTTCGATTTAATAATATAGTATCGTGATCAACATTTGCTATGGACTACGCGCGCACAGTTTGTTTGAAAAATTTTTGAATTGAATTGAAGTGCATCGTGTTTTGTATTCGTACTACGTGTTTGGTTATTTTGAGTAAATGTACAAATTAAAATTAATTGCTAATTCTAAATCGAATGTTTTTTTTATTGTGTTTAGATTTCGCGTTAATATATTAAGTGTGAAGCGATGAAGCATGTTGAAGAAAAAAAAAGTTTAGTGCACGTTGACCATCGATCAATTGGTTATTTTGTATTTATGTCCCGTGTTAAGTTAAAAAAAAAACTCCCAATTCTTATCTAAAAGATTATTTAAAAAAATGAGAAAAAATTATTACCTGAAGCAATTTGCTAGCAGCGATGAAAGAACAAACAGTTTTATTGATGTCTGCTTTATTGAAGATTGAACTGTTTGTTTTGTTTTTGGTTTATCCGGTCTGTCTGTCGTCGGGTAACGGTCACTTAATGTAGGCGGGGATATTAAGGGGTTTTCCGAGCGAAAGAGCAATTAACAAACGATGAAAATGATGGATGCTATGCACAAATAGCAACAGCAGCCCCAAAGAATTGTTAATTTTTGTTTTTGTTTTCTTTTGTTTGTTTCTAGATTTGTTTGCGTCTATGCATTTTGATGTGGCCATTTAGCGAGCATGATTGCAGTAATTGACATTAATACAATAGTATTCTGTCTATCCATTTTGTATGTATGCGTGTCTGTCTGATTTTGGGTACAAATTCAGATTATTTTTTTGTTTCATTCAATGCTGAAGAATTGGTATTTTCATTTGAGTTGAGGAATTGGCGAGCGATGTTCGTGTTATTGTTGTTGTTTATCCTATCAATGATGAACTTTTGACAAAGGGGTTGAAACGAAATCTGTCCGTACCGGGAATTGAGCTATTGTTTTGGTATTGCTTTTTGGTTCAATCCAAGTTCCAATTGATCAGTGGTAATACATCAGGAGATTTTGCGGTTGAATGAGTGTGTGTGTGTGTGTGTGTGTGTGTGTGTTGCTCTGAATTATATATCCCGACACGAATGAACGAAGAACGAAGAGAAAAACGATGATCTAGAAATGTTTAATGGCGGAATTGATGAAATTCCAGTTCAGATGTTCTAGATGCTGATTTTGTGTTCTAAAATATTTAATTCACGTAGATTCGATTATGTATTGTTGGAAATCCATCATTATCTTCTCCATACGCCAGTTTCTCTGAACGATTTTCATCAACAGCATTTATTCTAATCTAAACGCTCAAAAATCTCATTGCTGTGTCTGTAACGAAAAAGAGAGAGAGAGATAAGGAGAGAGAAAAGCAAATAAATCATTAGAATTGAAGGAAGGCGGAAAAGTTTTAGATTACATGGCAAAATGTTTATCAGTTTTTGTCGTTTTATCTGGTTAAGATAAAAGTTTTTCCTAGGATAGTTTTTGTTCAGCTAGTTTATTTTTATCTACCAACTTTTTCGTTTATTATTATTTTTACTATTATTATTATCAGAGACACTGTTGAAACCATTATCTTATTCTCTTATTCTACAGAATAAAGCACAAAAATAAAAAAATTGTTCCAAATTTGCCGAGAATGTGATCACTGTACAACTTGAAGAATTTCACAATTGTTCGAAAAATTGAGTGAAAATATTTATATGATTGAAGATGTTCACAAGCGCACCTATTCACTGTGACCCAAACCGATTCGTTCACTGACACGTCAAAAATGTTCTGCAACGAACCGAATTTCGCGCGAATTCATTCTCAGTTCTTTATGTCTGTGTCTATCTCTGTGTCTGTGTCATCAGTTGGGAGAGATGTAATCAAGAGGTTTTTTTTTGCGCATATAGGATTTGTTTGTCGAGACACGCAACACAAACATGGTCAGTGCCATTGCCCCGAATCTATATGAATACATTTATATCTATGTCTCTGCGTATATAGACTGAAATTTCGTCGAATGCCATGTAGCCTTTGACGCTTTACCAAATTCCATTTTTTTTCAATTGCAACTGTATAGGCTAGCCGCCTATATATGAATTTGCTGACAGAAGAGCAACAAAAATAACAACAACAGCAACAACAGCAGCAACGACCACAGAATAAAAAGAATGAATCAACATCGTTAGAGTGTATTCACTGCCACCCTTTTTACATGAGCAAAGGTCGTCGACAGACTGGCATTATTCTCAAGGTCAGTTTACACGTACGGATACTGAATCACTTCACATAGACGTGTGTTTGCTAAATGCGACACGGAATTCAAATCAGACGTAGATTCAAACCATCTTTTTCGTTGCGAAGAAAATGCCTCAGGATATTCATGAACTTTGGCAACAATACAGATGATTTTTGTTAAATAGCATCAAATATATACGTAAATGAAATAAAAAAAATGACACATTTATATACACAATGTATATAGCAAGAGTTACTGTGTACTTTGTGCCATGTCATACGATGCGCTTTTGATTGTTCTTAATGAAGTGCGATCATAAAGAAAATTTCATATATGAAAAATAAAACGATTAAATGTTTCAATTTGCGACTTTCGATTTAGTTTCAATCGAATATTTTTTCATTTGAACGCATATAATTGCATGAGTTAAATAGAGCACAACCGAAAAATGCAAACAAAGTAACGAAAATGAGACCATCGTATATATTTCTCTCTCTCTCTCTCTCTCTCTCTCTCTCTGTGTGTGTGTGTGTATGGTGGATATTTAAAAACAAAAATATTTATTCGAAACATCAGAATAAAAAGAAATGCACATTAACAACAATTGTGTCGTTAAATCATTAGTCGAATTTCTGTAAATAAGTTCATACTATCTGTCTATACGTTGTAAATGAGTTATACGGTCTCTGTTAAGCAATATCTGTATGCAAAATTACTTTTTAATTGCATCGGACGAACATATTTACAATGCTCTGCACTTAAATGGTATGGCATTTCGTAAGAGTGTGATTAAATCTGGTATAAGTTATTGTATCTGCTTAGAATAAGCCATAAGAATGGCCCACAACTCTTCGTGTTCACATCCGAACAAAAAACACTTAATTCACCTCACAGAATAGCTCCGAGCTATTGCTTTAAAACACTTTCTATTCGGTGTACACAATTGAAAGGTAAGGTATGGTTTGGCTAAATATGAGACGTAGTTGAAAACATCATACAATTTTCATGATTTTTCTGTTAAAAAAAATCTCACAGAAAAAGAAAATAAATGAAACTGAAAACCATCGGAATGTCACATCTCAAAATGTTGTTTTGATATATTCCGTTTGTTGATAACAACGCAATACTCAGCAAACTCAATTCCAAGAAATTGAACATTCGAAAACAGTGGATTCAATTGAATAGAGAAATTATCACTTAACACTCGGTCGCTGGTACTACGCAAATGTCAAACAAAAATGTTGATTTTTTTTTATTATTTTCCATCGAAATTAGGTTCACTCAAATATAATTCGCCCTAAAAATATGTTTTTCGCCTTTTTTTCTCTCTCTCTCTTTCAAACAAATAAAAAAATAAAATATTTACATGTATATTCGAATTGATTCGTTTATCATTCGAAGCTGAACTGACTAAATTGTTCAATTCGTCGCCATACAAATTCAACATTGACTCATTCAATACACAGAGCTCTCTCTCTCTCTATACACACTGTTGATTTGTTTGTATGTTTGTATATTCGAATGATCTAAGTTTGATAATACGGGAGTTAATAATTTTTGGTATGTATTCAACGACGACGACGACGACGATGACGAAGAAGAAACCGAAAAAGAAGAGGAAGAAACGAAGAAGAAGAAGGAAAAAACCTCTTAATAACGGTATTTTCTCGGACGGTCAATGATGTGATCGTGTGATTTTTGCTTCGCATCTACATTTTCAGCAATCGACACAACATGAACAAGTGCATATAAGCATTCGAATTTGTTTATTTGTTATTCTCTATCGGTAAGTGTTTGTGTGTGTGGAGTGTGCTTCATTGCATATTCAACAAAACAACAGAAAGAAGAAAAAAAAACGCAAACCATGAGGCGTATAACCGAAGAGAGGAAGAAAAACAACAATCTAGTAGCGAAGAAAAATGGAGAGAGAGACGGAAAAAAATGTTCGGTGAAAGTAGGGTAAATATGTGTGGTGCTATAAATAACAGTATAGCTAACTAAATAACATGATGGTTCGCATAATGCTCGGCTCGCTTGCTCGCTTGAGCTTGAGGAAAATGTGTGTATTTGTTAACGTATTTGGTTGATTGTTTGTGTGCGAGTCATTTTGCACATGTGTCTGATTTGGACTTTAATACGCAACACTAACACATGTTGTATCATATTGAGAATGGCAGTGCAAGTTGTATGCTTGTTGAAAAGTTGATTTCTATTTTGAACCTTGTCAATGCTTTATGTCTTCTGCCTATTGACTAATGTCATCGATTTGGTTGTTCGTGTTTTTTTTTATTGCTTCATTGAATGGTGCGCTTCTTCTCCATTGGGTCTCTGCGTGGTGTGCCGATATGGACATGGTGGAATGTCAACTATGTAAATTACACATTAAAATTACAGTCTATTTTTAAGCTGCTAAAATAGTGCGCAAAATAGCTTTTTTTTACATATTGTGTCGGCGTACAGAGAGTGGAAGAGAGTGGAACAAAATTACGTTGATTTTTAAAAGGAAAGTTAACACTTTGTGGAATATTTTTCTTTGAAATAATTAATTTAATTCAACAAGGTTTAATTGGTATTTTGAGGTAATACGCCAATGCGGGTATTGATGCATCGTTTCGCATCTATAGACGAACTTATAAGTTCAGATTTTACTTTCTTTTGTTTTGAATAGACTCACTTATTTGGCCTATATTTAACTACATATTCCCATTTCACGGAAGATCAACAAAGACAAAGGAAACTTTATTCTATTTTCGGTTCAAATTACACTTGGTGCCCATTTTATGGCATATGTAATTTACACCTCATTGTTTGGTAAATGAAAATTTACAAATGAAAAACAAACAGGAATTAAATAATGACCTTATATTTTTCGATGGATGAATAAAAATATTTCCATAATTTGTTGCACACATTATTATTTATGTCGTAATTTTTCTCTTTTTTTCAAAATCTATTAAACGAATGATTTATCACTATAATATTTTAGCTTTTATAGAACTGGTCGCTTACATTCGAAACCTTAACCAATATTAGCTTCTAAATAATGCATCTAATTCTATTTTTATTCATCCAATGGCCGTATCACGTAATGTAATTAGCGTTCATTTTTTATTCATGAATTGAGTGTCAATTAAATTGCTGTCCGTTCTAATAACATATTGCATTTGATTGAGCTTTTGTTATATGAATGGCGTTGCGACTGTTGTATATGTATTATATATTTATTACAACCACTGAGTTTTGCGAATGAAAGTTTATTATTGACCTTATTTCTCGGTGTCGGAAAAAAGCTCTCAATGTGGCTGAAATGCAACGAAAATCAAAAAACACGAAGAAAAAGCGCATCAGACTTCGTATATCGATCGATCTACATTTTATAAATGCACTTAGGTCACACGTACCCTTTTTTCGAACAGACACACACACCAATGCACACCATCATCCACACATACAATGCCGAATGCGTCGAATATAAGATGACACCATACATAATGCGCCGATTTTTCGCTCGTATCGAAAATGTGCTGTGTGTGCAAGTGTAGTTTGATTTGACCCAATTCTATTTTCGTAACCCAATTTTAGATGCGCGTGACATTTTGTGCCGGAGCTTGCCAGCCAAAATGTTTATTAACTGCGACATACACAATTTTGTGACGATAATCGAAAAAAAAACTATGACGAACACGTTTTTTTTGGGTGGTTTTATTTAAATTGTTTCACTTTTTTCTATAAATTCAACATGTCTGTTGGATTTTGTTTTTGCTTCAGGTAAGACTTTTCGTTGCACATACACAACACTTCGAATCACACCGATTATTCGGTCGTTACAAAATTGGTTTGTTTTGTGTTGCAACACACGGAATCAAAGTGGAACAAGTGTAAAGTAAGTGCATCAGCAATGATGCTGCACCAAAAACTAAATTTGCTCTACGCGCTGTAATCTATTAGTAAATGAAATGAAAATAACACCGCTAGACAGAGTCGCACGTACGTTGCTTTGCTTGTGTGTTATGGTCGACCGCTAAAATACGTAATTTTGTTCCATTGAGAAGTTATACGTCGATGTGTAAATGTGTAAGTTGATTGTGTGTGTGTGTGTGTGTGTATGTATGTGTGTGCGCGCTTACATGAATCAAAAGGCAATATGAGCATGCAATCGGTGGATAGTTTGGTATATTGAACATGTTTAAAGAACAGTTATCACGAACAAAGAGAGAAAATCGATACTTTGTTTTTTCGATGAAACTTTGTTTGCTCGATTCGGAAAATCACATTCTTCAGTGGAATTGTCAACTCGATTTTATATTTAAACTGTTGAATACAAATCGTTTCACACCTTTACTAAAGCGTATGTTCATGTGTGCATGTGACTGTATGGTGTGTTCAGGCATATATTTTTTTGCACATGAGCAGTATGCATACTCGGATTTTTTTTTCTTCTTGTTCATGTATCCGTGCAAATTTTCCACTTTGATTGATAAATCATCGTACTTGGAAACGTTTCACTCGTGCTGCAAAGCACCTATATTACGATATGCATATATGCATTTCACACTCTCCATTGCATTTTCTCTCTCTCTCTCTCCCTCGACGGATAACGACATTTTCTGACTTTGACTTTGAAATAAAAAGAAATAGAAACAACAATCGAGCGTTGTGTTCATCTATTCTTGGTTTACTTTTGTTACCGATTAAGTAATGCGCTTCCATACAACGACGCAACAAAGCAATCAACACACGATAAAGTACCGTTCACTAATCAGAATTTCAAATAATAATAATACTGGTTTTCATGCACTGTTCACATGCACCTGCCCGTGGAAGTAATTAAAATTCCAAGCGTATTGCAAATCATACAGCTATTTTTCTAGTCTAAATTTAGCTATCTCTTTTTGTTTCGATAGCAAAAATGGTATCTGTTACGGAAATTTTTCGAGGTTTTCTGGCCAATTTAATTGAATATGGGAATTTTTATATTTTGAACAAATCGATTTAAAACTAAAGGGAAAATAAATCGAATTCTTTTCCATTTGCCTATTTTTCTACTATTGTATCACATTTTTCTAGAAGAACATCATTTCAACGGTTGAAATTCAACGATGATTCAAAATAAATATTTATAGAATTGTTAATCGAATCTAATAAATGTCAATTGAAACTAAACCAAATTAACGAAGCATCATCAAAAAGTGTTTATAGAGATGCAATCGAAAGTCAATTATTGTCATTGTATTCACATATTCAACTTCTAAATTTAACTGTAAATTTTATTTTTTGGCTGGTGAACCGAGCGCATTGTCAAAATGCCAAAAACTCTAATTTCATGGCTGTAAACGTTTTTCATTAACAAAAAGGGATACATCAAATAGAACTGTGCAAGTCGATTGAATAATTTCGAGAGAGAAAAAAACGAATATGTATACATATTTAAATGCATACAACATAATCGTACAATAACCTTGTGAGAATCGGTTGCTTGAAAAATAGATGTGTACAGTATGCGAGAAACGCGCATCAATCGTAAGTGAATGGTAGTGAAATTATTTGAAGAAAGGCAAAGAGAACGCGAAAAACTGAAAAGAAGAAGAAGAAAAAAAACTCATTTTGCTATGAAATACTATGCTATAAAATCTATGCTGTGTATAATACACACACACGCAAACCAACACCTAATTTCCATTTTTCCCGCTGTATGGCAGAAGAATGTGAGTGTTTTGGTGTCGCGGCCAAACAAAATGTACATGTATATATCCATGTGATGAACCTAACAGCAGTTGAAAACGAATATATAGTAACATAGTATTGTTCACAATTGAGTAGATTCTGTTGTATCGCTCGGACAACACAGAGGTACACATTCAATCATACGCCGTTGAGCGATATTCCGAAGTTTTGCTCAATTGCTGTGTGGTGCAGGCACTTACCGAGACCGTATGATTGTGGTGGTAAAAAGTAAAAATGAGTGAAAACTATGAGTGACTGAGCAAAAAATGTAGACCTTCATCATGACACGAATAGACAAAATCAAATTACTGAAACAATTTTTTTTTCGTCGCTGTGCTGTTGTTGTTGTTACAGAAACCCTCAAATCTAAATGCAACTGCTGATTGATTTATCGGAAATGATAAAACTATTGCACAGAGACTGAACAATTTACGATTGCGAAATCACTGATTGGGCGCGTAAAAATATGGAAGAGACATGATTACATTGTCGCATTGAGGCACATATGTAGCAGCAGGCTGTATCATCCGATGTGTGTTATTTATACACTTATTGTTGGTGTTATACACATTGCAATGATGAAATGACGATATATACGCGCTCCAAAACTATTTTTTTTCCCTACATGCACATACGGAATTCTTCGTAATTACAACTCTGTACATTTGATTTACTATTTTTGATGAGGCGAAAAAAACACACACACTTGGTTAACTTACCTAATATGTGGGCCTTGTGTCAGATATTTCATAAAAACATTTTATGAAAATTCTCTTCTATCGATGGATGATGACTTTTTTGTTGCAGTTGTTGTTGTTGTTATCGAAACTTTTTTTTTATATCCGAACGGCGGATGCTTTTTTTTATTCACATAATTTAATGGGTAAAATAAAGTAAAAATTTTCCATTTCTTTTTTTGTTGTTGTTATTTGGTTTTACTGAGGGAAAAGAAATCGCGAGTGGGGAGAGATTTCCGATTGATGAACGATTTAGCGCAAAATTGGAACGGAAAAGTCATAAACTATATTGACACTCACAAGACTGAATACAACAAATAAATATGATTTGCTATTTATGAAAAAATGAAATTAACAGAAAACAAAAATGGATTTCCCATCGAATGTCTTTAATTTTAAATCATTTTGACGTGACGGTGTGGTTTTTTTTGTGTGTGTGTTGTTGTATTTTGTTACGCGATTTTGATTTTTTTCTTCTTTAAAACTTTTTCCTCCCTTCGAACCGAACAATTTTTTTTTTTCACTTCTTCTTTATACTTTGAAATTACTGACGTAATTCAAAGCTACACAGTTTCGTGTGTGTGACTCACTGAAATGTACTGGAACTGAAAACGATTGCTATTTTGCCAAAAAACGAGCAATTAGTGTCAATCGAATGCGTGTTTTTTTCTTGTTATGAATGAGAGAACGAAAATGAATTAATAATAATAAAAAAGTTGGCTTATTCGAAAGGGACCTGTTTTTCCCTCGCGATTCACTTTATTCACAACAAAAAAAACAACATGGCAGCCACACAGAGTGAGTGAGAGCCCGATTTGAAGTGAAATAAGACGAATACACAAGGAGAAACATTCCATTCACACAAAATGCACACATACGCGTGCACGTTGAGTGAGTCTACACGATTTGGGTGTGTGTGTGTGCGGTGTGCGCCTGTGATTGTGTCCGTGCTGTATACGGTGTATATAACGAAGAGAAGTGTAGATTTTGAGAAATGAAATAACAATACACAGATAAGCGTTGTGTATGAGCTATTGTGTTTTGCTCCAATGTGTGCGTGCTTTGCCGTACTTTACCGCACATGCATCCATAAAATGCTTAATAGAGAGGTTGATGAAACCACGAACTCACGAGTACAGTCAATCATGATTGATAAAAACACAACAACAAAAGTACAATGCACGAGAATACTAGAATCGCATAGTATTACCATTTAGATACAGTTAATGTTACCCGATGCTCGATATGGATGTTTTTGCTCAAGGAAATAACACATAGACTTTTCTTTTCGCAATGCGAAATGATCTTTTTATTTAGAAAAATGTACATGGAATTTATTTTGCAAATATATATTACAATAGGCTAAACTTAGCGTGGGAAATTAAACTAACATCTTAACTCTGTAAACGAATGGTAAAAATTAGCTTAAGTTCGTGATTTGCGTGGAAGTGGACCGAAAAATGTAAGCACCACTGGCAGCAAGATCAATCCATGCAACGCACCGATTACAACTATCCCCAAATACATGCGGAAGTAAAAGATACGGAATATCTATTGGAATGAAGCAAACATTTGAGATGAAATGTTAAAATCAATTATATTCCATTGAACTTTAGATAAAAGACTATGGCTTATTTTCTCGAATGAAAAATGTGATTTGGCTGAAGCTGTCATGTTTATGATTATTTTATTCGTATTCGTTGGGCAAAACTACATTCGTACAAATATTCGTAGTCTTGCTCCACGAATACGAATGAAAAAAAATCATAAATTTTTTCAGTGAAGTAATTCCATCGTACATGTAATCTCTGTTCTCAAAATATAAAGCTGCTGATAACAAATTTTGTTTCATCAGAATTTGAATGAACGATGTTTCCACAGAATCGTAAATTTTTCTCAAAAATTGATAATGAATGACTTTTGACATTCAAATTACGGAAAATTATTATGATTTGTTTTGAAAACACAGATGTACCCAACCCAATGACAGTCTGCCGATTTTGTCAATTTACAATGCATACTAACTTGTGATTTGGCGAATGCCAAAATTAATATGCCTGAAAACTTGGTCAGTGTTATGCCTGAAAAAACACTGCTACCCATTTTGATCAGCGCCTCACTAGATCGTTGTTCATACGAACCCTCTGCCTTACAAAACGCTCGTACGATATGTGATACGAATTCGACGCCAATTCCAATGCACTAAAAGAATCAACATTTTTATAAAGAAATGACTTCTTATCAAAATTGAAACGTTGCACAATACTTACAACAACCAAATTGACCACAGATATCGCATTCAGTGAAATATTCCAAAGCCACATAAGACCGCCCATATTTATGACAATGAGCGTGACCATCATTAGAATGATCAGGGCAGCAATAAAATCGAAACCAGTCAGAATAAATGATACGGTGAAAATAGTGGCCAATGAAATGCCCAACGAAAATGATGCATCTTTCCATATGTTCAAATATTGCTCGTAGTAAACATAGAAAATACTAAACGATTCAATGAAATTTATGACAGTTAAAAGTGTAAATTCGTTCGTGGCCAAATATAAAACGCTCGTTTACCTGTACGGGAAAAATTTCGCTTCGTCGTCATGCTTTCTAATCACATCGGCGATAGAATCGCTAACTTTTCGGGCCTCTCTTAGGGATGTGTAAAAATCATACGATTTGCTAACTGATGTATGATAACTCATGAAGTAACTCGTTCCCTTTTCCTTACTAATGTCAACAGCCTAGAAATGTGTAAAAAATTTAAGTTTTTCGTTCTACCGTTGAGTTTTCTGGTTTTTTTTTTCTTACATTATAATATGCCGGCTTTCCAGCTTTCGCGCAAAATGAATCCGGTATGTCTTGGAGGAAAAATGGTAAATATTTTTCAAATGTTTCAACGGACGGTCGTTTAATAAGTAAATTTTCTTCCCGGGCTTTTGTACAAAAAGCGCATGAAGAGTCTAGAATGTAATTTACATGGTGTGGCTTAGGTATTTTGAAATATAATTTGAAAAAAAAAAATAAAATGCATCAAACTATAATTGACTCATTGACGATTTAAAAACTGATTGCACAAATCAATGGGTGAGATTGAGAGTAGTGTATGTTTTTTTGACGACTTATATTTCGTTAAAGTAGAGTATGTATACACCACTTTCAATTTTACTCATAGAAATGTTCGCATGACTTACTGCTGCTGGGACAGAACGTTATATTATCACTTTGAATTCTGCAACAGGTGCCAATTGCCAACCAATCAATGTAATCATCAATCCAAGATGATGGAGGTTTTGCGACTCTTGTTCTGTATATTTTGCAACAAAATCATGTGTTAATTCTCTTCTCACTCAATTTTAATACTTAAATTTAAAGACGATTGATGACATACATATCTGGGGCAGTTGATGCCATGTGTAATTTTGTAACAATCGAATCCTTATTACACAATTGACCTCCACACAATAGATTTTGATTAGATATATTACTCATGTTTAATTTAGTGCTCAGAACGAAATATACTGGTGGGCCCATTGCTAGTAGTTCATTCATTACCTGAAAATGGATTGTCAATCAATATATAGTTACTATAACGAGATCAACTTAAAAACGAATGTAAGAAATGAGGAAATAAAAAATTCGACCCTGATGATAACAAATTTTACAAAACAAATTCATACGCTAAAGTATTTGTAAACATGCGATTCCTCTGACATTGTAAGCTGTTGATCCAAGCCCGGTTCAATGCTTGGAATGAAATAGATTGAAGCACACGTCCAAGTTGTGAATAGTAACAGAATGAAGGCTTTGAAAAATCTGCAAAAATATTGCTTACTCAATTATTTGCAAAAATTTTGTATTTTTTTTTTAATGAACTCATACTTGTTTAACAGAAGTTTTGGTGTGCAAGCCGATTCAAAAAGTGATTGCAAACAGCTCTTCATTGGCAATTGATCACCAGTTACTTGGGAGTATTTAAAGCAGCACAGTAAATCGAGTCGATCGTTCTATAAAGAAATATTTTATCAATTAAGTGTGACCAGACTGAAAATTGCTCAAGATACGTAAATTCAAACGAATAAGGTGAGTGTTTTAAGTGTCGAAAGAACTTCAGCCCAAAATTGTTTTGGGAAAAATTCAAACTTACGTTGTATCGAATTGAATCAATCGTCATCAGGGCAATAAAAGCGGTGATTTGTAGCAAAAAGTTGAATAAAATAGCCACTGTTGCATACAACGCAAATGTTTGCACGGCTGGCATTTCATTTATTGCCCCAATTCCGAAACAACATCCCTGTGTAATGGCTGTTAGCAAAATTGATGGCCCCACTTGACCAAGTGCATGTGAAACAGCTTCACTTGATGACGCGTATTTTGACGCATCGAGTCGTTCGTATGCGTGAACCAAGATGAACAAATTATCAACACCAACGGCCAGAACTAAAAATGGTATGACTTCGATCGTAAGCATTGTTGTTGGTAAACGCAAATATCCGAATATCCCTAAACTGCATACTACGGACGATAGCACTATCAAAATGCCACCGAAAGCAAGTGCAAATTTTGAATGAAACTATTGGAATGGAACGTGGTATTAGTCATTTAAATCCTTGGCTCGTGAGACAAAAGCAAATCATACCAAAAGTGTTTTGAAACTTTTAAAATTGCCCAACGCAACAGCGACGTACAAGAACATTACACCGTAGCTAATAAGAACCGTTGAAGTTTCCGCCTCTGACATTTCTTCGATCGCATCTTGGATTGAGCGTTCAGCTGAGAATGCAATATCCAGATTTGCCGAATCGAATTTCTTCATAAAGTTGATGAATCTACAAAGGAAGCAGTTTTGTGAGAAGAAGAACTCTCCATTGGTATGGTTTTCATTCATACTCAAGTTCCCATTCTAATGCGGGCTCTAACAACGTCTCATTTTTATAGTTTTTGATCAAAAATGTAAGTATTATACCGGTTGCCGATCTGTAATCGTTAGATTCTTCGGATGAACTCGCCTTCTTATAACCTCCCAATGCTGTAACGAAGT
Source organism: Sitodiplosis mosellana (assembly GCF_009176505.1). Taxonomy (NCBI): domain Eukaryota; kingdom Metazoa; phylum Arthropoda; class Insecta; order Diptera; family Cecidomyiidae; genus Sitodiplosis; species Sitodiplosis mosellana. The sequence goes on from NW_022595246.1 coordinate 655,040, forward strand.
AATTCAATAAATCGTTTTCTATGAATCCAAATTCAATCGTTTAATAAAATCGACGGAACGTTACCAATTCCGGGTTCAACCGGTCCCTTATATGGAGCCATACATTTAATGTCATATGGATTACTGAAAATCAAATAAAGTATTAAATTATCACGTCTCAAAACAATGTCTCAAGTCTCTATTTACTACTGACTCACACTAAACATTGATCCAATTTGTCCAAGTAATTAATTGTGTAACCATTTTCTTCGTGAGATGAATTAAAGGCCTCCATGCTGTTGCCGAAATAACCGAACAAAGATTGCACAACGCACTGTGAAATGTTCGGCTTTGCATCGGATGAAGCCATCAGTGCAACACATACATGTTCCAAACCCTTCGAATCATCTCGTCCGATTTCTTCAATTGATTGCTGCAATCGGAATATTTCTTGCAGAAATTCTCTATCAAATGCTGGACCAAACTGCAGTGAGCCCGCAGCTGTGCTGTGATTAACCTGAAATACAAACATCAAATTGATTGGGTATGATTTAAATCGATTAATAGGCGTGCAGATTCAAGGAGGTATTCAAAACATAAATTTAGACCATTCTTACATAATGTGGTTTAACTGGTTTAATGAAAACCTGTGCTGTTCGATAGAATGGACCAAACGCATTGTCATAGAAATCTTTTTCTTGCCGTGATCGACTGGAATTGGTTCAATATCAAATATTAATGTTTTATTCCCAAAGTAATAGAAATAATCAAATCAAACCTATGTGGTGCTGCCCAAAGTTCAACTGGATCGGTAGTTATTTCGATAAAAACTATACCAACACTAAGTTTAATTATGATTATGGCACACACGAGGAGAGTAAGCACCGGATAATGAGTGAAATCTGAAGGGAAAACGACAACATTTTGAGAAATGCTAACATTTCTTCTAATAATTGTTATTTAAAATAATTCGATTCACGTACATCGTCCCCAATGTTGAAATCCTTTTGTAAGCACTTCGTCTACTTTCGACGTACCCGTGAGCCACTTTGGGAATCTTAAAGCTGTTAAATACAAATTTTGTCAATACAAGTTTGAAATTTTGAAATCATCATAAAGAAAATTTAAAATGTTTTATGAATTTGTGTATCGAGAGATGAAAAATGATGATTTTTTAATCAGTCTTTGTCCAAAATTTGGTTGAACATGAACTAACCTGGAAATCCAAATCCAACAATAACCAGTGACACAACAAATAAAACCACAATGACGAGTATACGAATCACTACACTGATAATTTGCCATATTGTATCGTCTTCGGGAATATTTTCATTGGCTGGACATGATACAGGACAATCCGTGCATGCACATTCTACTGAATTCTAGATAAAATTCATGCAATAAAAAAGTAAAATATGGTTCGCGCTTAATTTCGAGAAAAAAAATATTCACCGGATAAGATTCGTTGCATTTTTTTGTATCAGCTCGGAAAACATTGGTATCATTTCCAAAAACGTAGTTGATTTGAAAGGGGACAAACTCGTTGAAAGTGAAATTTCCCGTATATTCATACTGGAATTAAAAAAGGTGATTTGAAGGAGAATTTAACGAGTTGAAAAAGTGCTAAACAAACCCATCTCTCTGCACTGCACGATCTTGAGTCATATAGACCGCATGCCAGGTCCATTGCATAGTTCCCTGACGACGGCATCAACACTCGACTACAACTATCATAGACACCTTGTATGTACTCCTTAGTTATGTTAAAATCAACGGAATCGATATATTCAACTAGGTTATTAATTTGTTGGGAAGAAAACCGTTTGTTTAGTTTTTTTTATTGACCAAACTCTATTCCTAATGGGTTAAATTTGACTATAGTTACTTGTTTCATCTCCATTTTGTGCCGTTTCTATGTATGGTGTTAAATATTGACTTTGTTTCGGCGAACAATTCATTGAACAAATTGATATCTGAAAATTTTTCATACACGTCTCGCATCGGCCAAAAATACCAGAGAACGTCACAAAGTTGGATTCCATAATTTGTATCATTTCACTATCACAACACAATAGGTCAGATGCTAATGGCAAAAAGATTACATCAAATTCAATGTTTGAATCAAAGATCTTCGTTGATTTTCATTTTGACTTACGGTCTTTATAAACTTCGGGACATCGATTAAACATAATTTCTCTTGCAATCTTATCATCGGGACCAAGAGCAAAACCAGGACCATTGTATGGGCAATTGTTTTTGAAGCCTTTTTCATTTTCGTAGCACGTTTTATACCAAATACAATGATCTTCACTTAAGGCTATTGCTAATACACTAAACAGAATTATAAGAACGGGAATCTCTGCAAGAAAAAAAATCGAAAAATCACATTTTTAACAAACATTGGAAACATTGGTTACGTATAAAGATTATTTTTAATGCCTAGATTTGCGCGTTTCATTGATTAATCGATCCAATTTAAACGCCAGAGGTTTTTTCTATGTTTTTTTTTTCATTCGACTCGTGACGTTCTCAACATTATATCATTTTCAACGGTTCACCATGAATCATCGTCTGATAGATGAAGATTATTTTGCTAAATAATGTCATGACTCAATGCAAAAGTTTTTCGTGGCCCTTACCTCGCATTTTGGAACTATTTATTTATATGAGAACTGTAAAGGAACTTTACTGCAGAAAAACCTAATTTTTTGAAGTCTTTTTTAAAAATATTAAATTTATTAAGAACTGCAAATTTTTTGGATTTTCGATGAATAAAACTATTTTTCTTTTACAATTAAATTCCAATATATTTCAAGTTCACTCATGGGAATTTTGAACCGTTTTCCACCAATATTTAATGAATGATAAGCAAGTGTGTTCGTTTCACGACGACTTCACGAGAAAACTAAACGTTGTTATTGCCAGAAGGCTGATTTAAAACTATCTATGGCCACAATTAAAACGTTAATCAAACAAAATCAAGTAAGTGGGCAGTAAGCAAACAGTGTGCGAAAAAAGACTAGACACTTATCGGCTAAATAAATTTTAAAATTGATAAGAATGTAGAAAAAACGCCACTTGAGACCTAATGGTGAAACAGGTGTGCAAGTCAGAACGTGAAGTTGATCATTTTGAAGGAGACATACTTATGGCGAATAAAAATATACTGTCATGGCCTTATCTTTGTCGAGGTATCTGTTGTTGTGCTCTGGCCAACTTCAAATGAAAAAGCGGCTGGCAGAATATGGACGATATAAAAACAAAAGAAAATTACTTGTCCAACATCAATGACCGATCGTAATATATCATCAATTTATTATTGACTGAGTCACTGTCCACCACACACATGAAATCTTGGCATTTTCAATCGCATCAAAAAACAGTTCTTTGGCATTCATATCGGAATACTATTTTGATTCAAGCTGCAAAGTTTTCGACGTTAATACATTGCAGTATTTCAGATACTCTTTTTATTATTCAGTTAGTGGTCTAACGATGTTGCGTAGTACAGTGTACTACAGTAGACAAATGAAACTTTTATATTATCTACAAAAATGTTTTCGATTCATGGTTTTGATCACGGATATCAAACATATAATTTGATCCATGATCAAGAGAAATAAATCTAGAAATCGCTCTTGAAATGAATCCATAAATCAATAAGTCTTTATGAATTAATATGGTAATTTCTACAGGAATCTTCAGTTTAATTCCATTATTTAGGACAAATAGCAAAGACAACATTGCAATCGTACGATGTACTGCAAATTTGTAAGTCCAAAAAGGCTTAACTATTATTGATGAGTGAAGGTAAAAAAATTACAATCAAAGTTCATACATTTGCTCCGGTGAAAGCATGAAAATTCATGCAACTTAACTCCCTCGTCACTTATTATTGAACATTTGTTTTTCTTTGAATGTTTGTTCGATTGTTTTTCTCAAATAACATTTCAACAATAGCTTTGCTATCGGTTTTATTACCCACATCAACGGTACGTTTCCAGTTCGAGTGATTCCTTTCAAATGTTTCGTTGGAAAACTGAACGAAATGTCACTCAGATTCAAATGTCACTTATTGTCAGCTGAGCATTGTGACTAATGTCAGTTTTGTGTGAGTTTTTCTTCTTTTCTTCATTGCAGACATTCTTCAACATTTTGTTTGTTTTCTATTATTGTTTGCTTTTTTTCATCCAAAAAAATAAGTTCAACGTATTGATTTGAGACAAAGTGTGTTATAAATTTCACAGTTCCTATGTTAGCAAGAAGGAAAGACTACGGCATTACTTAAAATACAGCTGATGTGTGTAGTGTGTTTCAAGTAGTGCACATCAACTGCTTGAACTAAATTTAATGTTAAAATTATGAACAAAAGCAATGGTCATAATACCAAAAAGAGCACGGTTGATCCAGAAGTTTTCTTCGAGATTCCAATTATTACAACATCATCGCCATCGATGGATACGGACTCAGAGGCATCGCCAATCTACAGGAGTATCACTAAACAATCGGGTGATCTTAATTCCGATGAAGAGACTGATACCTCTTTCATAAATAATAACAACAATGGAATCAATCGCAGGGTCTCATTTCTCCGTTCACTGAGTCCATCCAATTTGAATTCATCGGGTGCTTCCAGAGGGGTAAATATGTGTATATTTTGGACTTCGTTCAGTTTTCATAACATTTAATTTATTTTTAGAATGTTCGAAGATGGTCGCAATCGTTGACGAGTGCGTCGAAATCACGGCAAAACAGAACCATCAACATGATGCCTTCTCGTTTACAAAGGTGTAAGTTGGACCTTGTCATTGCCGGAAAAATAGCAATAATTCACGGACCTATTCATTTTTTTACGACAAAATAGTACCAACCGCTCTGTCATTGGACGGTCAACTTCATCGGATTGTTGACAACGAATCCGAGTTTGAGCAATTTGTACAGGAAATTGAACAATACGATTATTTGATGGAAGACAGTGCAACCGCTACACAAATTCGAAAGTAAGATTATTCAATTCAAAAAGCTAAACAAAGTCCATTTATTTAACCAAAAACCCATTTGTTCACAGTAAAACATTACGAGCTCTGCCACAATCGCTGTCAATTAAGCGGCAAATCAAATCGAATGTGTTGCACATCGTGAGAGAACGCAGTCATCGCATGGGTATAAATCGTTGGAAACGCGCTCTACATGTGTTTGGGTTGTTTTCGACCAAATCCAAGCTAATGGTGCGGAATTCCATGCGAAATTTGCGATTGTGGAACGATTCGATGAAAGAAATCGAAGGACATTTTGGTGCCGGCGCCGAAACTTATTTCCGTTTCTTCCGTTTTCTCTTTGTGATCAATTTACTTCTCATGATAGTCACATTTTTGTAAGGCAGTTCAATTTGTTTTGAAAGATTTCGGTTTGAAAATTAACTTTTTTTCCATCTTCAAACAGGTTTATTGTTCTTCCGCAACTGTTGAATGATTATATTCAACAGAAACCAGAGACTTATCCAAGATCTCGCATTGTGAACACGGATAAACTGCATGAAGAAATCAATATTGTCGATTTGTTCACAGCAGAGGTAAATTTGTTTTATCTGTTCGCAAATTGTCATCTTTTTGAATATTTAGAAATCAAAAGACATACAATCGATCACGAAAATTATTTTGTATTAAAATTTATTTTGTCTGAAGCCGGCTATCACATTGCATTTAAAGATCACGTGCACAATTTGACACAAATTAGAAAACAATGCGATTGGAACAGGTAAAAAAATGAATCGAAATTTAACGCTTCTCGATGTTTGTCCTGCCTGAACGGGCCTGTGGAAAATAAATATTGTTCTGAACACAAAATGATCCAATACCATTTCGCCCCCATTTTTAGTTTGTAGTGCATGCATACATGTGATATTAGTTCCTTTATTTTTGATTGTTGTACTCTCACACACACATTTTGGTGTTGTACCCACGTCAAAGTCGAACATTTTTTACTCAAAACATAAGATAGCACTCATCATAATTCGATGTTTTAGGGTTCCTTGGAGAATTCCACCTTGTTTTATGGAGCATACACAGATCAGCGCATCAAACTATATGGAAGCAGTACGTATAGTTTACCGTTCGCCTATTTAATGACGATGATGTGCTTCTATGCAGTCACATTCATCACATTTTCGATAACGTGAGTACTCGCGGCGTGTTCGTTTATTTTTACACTACACCATTTATGACCGGAAAACATTTCATTCATTACCACCGTAGGACGGCTGAATCTTATCGCAAAAGTTTTATTGCAACATCTGGTGGAGAAGTTTTGCGCGCTCATAAATTGTTCTGTTCATGGGATTTTGGTATATCAAACCAAAGAGCGGCTGACATGAAACATTACAATATTTTTTTGGAATTGAAATCAATTGTTCATGAAATTTATGAGAATGAGTGCTTCCTATCGATGCAACAAAAGATTTGCGGGTACATCATACACACTGTGATTTGGATGTTTGTCATTGTTGTTTTAATCATTATCGGCAGCTCAATTGTTTTCATAGCGGATGTCGTTGAGGTTGGTACTCGTATTTTTTTGGATTGAAGTAGCCCTTAGCAAAACCATTCTTGTTAATAAGGAACAGATTTTTCTTATTATTGGTTTCAGCAGTTGAAAGAGAAATTTTAATTGGAGATACTTTATTCTTCTCAAGTGAAGTTGTCTATCTTAGATAGACTCTCTACTTTTATCAACTCAATTTTAAACACTAAATCACAATTTTTCCCTCTTCCATTTCATACAGTATTTCGATGTAAAAGATGAGTTCTTCTCTTATATAAACGATGTCCCGTTGTTTTTGCCAACCGTAGCAGTTCTTGGACTCTTGCTATGCCAATTTCTGTTTGAATTTTTAGGATAGTGAGTATTTGGTTACATGAAAATTATTATTTTTTATACCCACGTTTATGTTACATTTTTCAGCTTGGAAATGAAAACCGTCCGTATGTACAGGTCACCACGATCTCAGTTGCATATAGCTCTCATTCGCAATTATATGTTGAACATAGTCATAATCACGGCGCTGGCATGGTTTTGGCTATCGAATGTGGATGAGAAGGTAATGCTTTCTTCTGGTTTACTTTTACTCTCTTTTTACTGGATTACTCTTCACTTTCAATGTTTTACTCTACAATTAAACTAACGCTACACAAAATATTTTCATAGAAATGCTGGGAAACGTGGATTGCACAAAACATTTATCGCCTTATCGTAATCGAATTTATGTTTGTCGTCTGCATTGGTACGATATTTCGGCTGATTAGGTTTTTGGTTTATAAATATGTTTGGAGTTGGATTGGACTCTCCGAATTCAATATATCACGTGGTTGTCTTGGATTGATTTTCAATCAAACGCTTCTGTGGATCGGAATTTTCTTTTCACCTCCTCTTTCTGCTGTTATTGTTCTCAAAATGATTGTCACGTTTTATTTGAAGGTTTGTACAGAGATGTTTTAGAAGAAAAATACATTTTTAAATCAAATTGAAACGAATTTGAAAGTCCTTCTATAAGAAATCGAAAATCAACACAATCATCTTTATGGCAATTGTCTTAATGCCAGTCAATTGTGTTCTCTATTAGATTTCAAACAACTTCTATTACCGAATAACAATACATTTTTAAATATTCTTCGCAGAAACTGGTCTTGATCAACTTTTGTAAGCCGCCGTCGAAGCTTTGGCGCTCATCGCAAACATTTACTCTATTTTTAGCAATGATGTTTGTTTCTTTAACCATTGTCATCGTTATATATTTTTATATCTTGACTCAGTAAGTGTTAATCTCAGGTTTTTGCCTCAGAATTGATTACCTATGAGTAGAACCAAGTTTTAACTAAAAAACGACTCCTTTTCAGAATGAACGTGAGCAAAATGTGTGGACCGTTTCGCAACCATGTTTATATGTTTCATGTTCTTCGAGGGGATATTTTGAAGATGCAAGAGGTATTATTGATAAGCCTAGACTTTACCAGATGTTTTCTTTACTTGAAAATACACAACTCCTTTTCAGAATCATTTCCTGTGGCAATTATTTATGTTCCTAGTTCGGCCAGCAGCGATCGGATTACTTTTGCTGACTTTATGGTAATTGACTCTTTGAAATAATGACTTTACAGATCTAAATAATCATAAAGATCCGTAAACTTCATCATAATTTTCTGTGGTTTCAGTGTTCTTGTTTACTATTTGCGCTCAAAATCGAAAGCCCGCATTGAAATGGTGAAATTGCTCAAAGAGATGTTGTACATCGAAGCAAAAGATAAAGAGTTTCTTCTGGCTAACATAACACGAATCACGGAAAACAATGGTAAATAGATGTGAATTTTTGACTTTATTTTGTTCTAGATTCTTGATGGTGTCAAGTTGACGCCCCTACAACATTCTGCATTTGATATCTGACGGTTATTTCCGAAGAATTTAATTTTATCTTTCCCTTCATTTTCTTCAACAGAATGGCTTCTCGAAGACTTCATGAAACAGTCACAACTCCTTGGGCCATGCCACAAAACCGTTGATCGACACACCGAAAATGGTTTTTCCAACCGTACAAATGGAAAGTATTCATTTCAAATCGATGAAGACAACAGCGGCAAATCCAATAAAGCACATCGTATCAACATTAATAGCCGATCAATAAATAAAGGTAAATCAAATGTGACATAGATTTTGATTGCGATCGCAATTGTTGCAATCAAAAACTTGTGGTATTTTTCTATCGTAGGTCGGAAGAAAGACGTCGAAACCTTACGTAAACGACGACCTTCAACTTTGGAAAATTCACTATAAAAACTGTTTTACTCACTGATTTCATTTTTCTGCGTTTGCAATTCACTGATTTTTATTTTTATTGATAATTTTAAGTACATTATGTTCCTTGCTAATTGTATATGTTGAACTATCGCTTCAGGGGGTTTTGAGCTTTATTTTCTAATGTTCTCAGATTATTTATGATTGTACGCAATTTTACTGTCATTAGTGTATTTATGGCAATATAACTGAATAATAGCGTTTTTATTGCAAACAATATGATGATAATTCTTGACCAAAATGCAACTCCTTCGAATTAGAGACTTCGTTATTGTACAAAATATGAGCATATCGTAAAATATATACCGCTTTTTGCTCTTTTTTAATTTTAAATTCACAATATTTTCAATCTGAGATATCTTTGCACTGAGTACTGAACAGCACAAGTGAGTTTTTGAGGATAAGAGGCAAAAATTAGCGAAGTACACGCAAAAGCAGCTCTCAAATCTATTGATTGACCATCGGGTATTCATCAACGCTGTAACATTCTCTAAAATATTTCTCTCCTCTATAAGTAGGTATTTTCATATATCTGAAACCGTATTTCATGCATTTTAGATCAGTTTCTCTTGTGATAGTAAAGAAAAAATTCTCATTGTTATACTTTAAATATTGTTCGTAAATTACAGATGATCCAACCAAATTTATTGAAAATATGGCATTGTAAAGGCCGTAAAAACAGCTTGGTTCATCAACTGTCAGTGAAAATTGCTGCTGCATGATCTTGTGTACTGAAAATGTTACAAGATGACCACTGAACCTGAAACATTTAACAATACGAAACAAAAGAACACACCTATTGTTATCTCAATTGTTCGACACCCTCTTTAGGCGTGTAAAAAATAGCGAATGATCATAGGAAAATGATAACCATAACTTTCGCTCTATTCAAAAATGCTGAATAACTTGAGAAAAAATATAAACGGAAAGCGTCATCTTATAATCCTATTGAATTACGTTCAATACCATCTCTGGTCGGAATTATTTACAAAATACATTTTTCTTCGCTCTGATGAAAAATATTTATTTTCAATGATAAACTCGTTTGACCAAGCTGACGACACTTCAGTACAAACATCATTTGAGCGCTCGCAGCGCCACGAACTCTCGTATCATTTTGTATTGACTTTTCGATAGTTCATGAGTTCGCCGTAGACTTCGTCAAAACGTGTCGTCCCTTTGCGTTTGACAATGTCAGCAAAATATTTTAAGAAAAAATCTAAGCTGGAAATGCTCGGCATTCACTGGGACTTTAGCTACGGCGTTCATCACAGTTGATTGGACATGCTCTTTCCTTTACACGCAGCTCAAACAACGATTCCAAACATTCACATCTGAAATGTGGATGCAACAAATGATAAACAATTGACAAATGCTAGCAGATTTAACAACCATGGGTGTTGAATGTCATCCAACGCCACTAAGCTGTAGACATCTCTCTCCGGCTATACGTTAAACAACAGAACCAACACTGAACATGAAAATGACATGTTCAATTGTGTTTGTTTCGTTAGTTTCAACTGTGCCGCTACGAGAGGTCACTTTTATCGTTTCTTTTTGTTATTTTACATATAAAATCAATGGTATTAGACGAGGATGTTAACAACTAATGCTTTTACGTACTCTTGCAATGCTACGTTCCATGAGGTATTCCAGACAAACAACCCATGATTTTTCACGAGAAGCCTGCCACATGAATTTGACATTTGGGCAACGATATTTTTGTCTTCGACAATGGTTATGTAGACGTTTTCATTGGATTGGTAG
>NW_022595246.1:680629-712666 GCF_009176505.1 Sitodiplosis mosellana
GTTAAAATCTATTTTATTCTCACTAATTTCACTTGAAATACGATTTTGAATCATAAAAGTGACAACTCAATGCAAAATCACAAAACATGTGAGTGTCCCAAATGACCCGAAACGGATGTCCCAAATCAGCCGAAAGTCGCCAATTTGCAAAGCACTAAAAAAAAAAATCCATGATGAAAAAACATTTGAATGCTTAGGCAATATTGAAAATAGATACATTTTACAGCACATATAAGATATTAGCCTTCAAATTTGTTTGGAAAATATTCAATTTTGAGTGGTCGGCAAAATGGTAAATTTGACTATTTTTCACAATTTTTTGTCATGTTTCTAGTTCACTAACAAGAAATGCGACTTGACTCGTCGGAATACCATCAATAGTGTTCATTTGGCGTGTCATTAGTATAGCAGCAATGACATTTGACAGTCACTGTCAAATTATGGAGATATGGCACCGTCCCGAATGACCCGACAATACCTTATATATATATGTTATATTGTTATCATTATCCATTATCTAAGCTAATGGAATAATTCCTAAATGAAACCAATCAAAAAATTTGATATCTGTTATTTCTTCCCTATCAAATAAGGAAAATTCGCTAATTTTGAGTTTTACTTGTTAAATTAAATCCCTAGAATATCGATATGGGGATATAATCCAAATATGGATTTACATGTTTCAATATTATAGATTCTTCGAAAAAGTCGATAAAATTCATGAGTTCTCCATTGGAGATATGATGTCATCATATCATAGAAATGTTCAAGAAAATGACATTTTCCCATCTATCGAAAAATAAATTAAGTACAGAAGCCAAACCAGTTTTAACTGATGTACTCAGCAAAATAAATAAAAGCCTCTAATCATCTAACAATTCAACCGTTCACCATTTTTTTGCAGTGAAAAATTTGAAGCATTCATAAATTGCTAGATAAATTGTACAAGTAAAAGCACTGATATGGATTAACTGCATATTTTAAATTAAGCTCTTTCACTATGTGTGTCGATAAGATCTGCTTGTAGAAAAAACTCCTTACAGAAAACCCTTTCATTCTCCTGAAATGCTAGCATATTATCTCATGGCATAATAACTCATGATAAGACTCATGTATGTATAAATTTTCATTTCATGTTGTCGCTGAAATAGTAAGTCGCTTTCCAAGTGAATAAATGATGAAGATGCGATTTTCTGCAGCAAGATTTGCAAGTGCATGGAGACTATCCAGTCTGTACAGTATGATTTACTGTAAATGTACTACAAACACTTTTCTACATAAATGCTTAACCTCATTCATTCAATTGCTGTCATTTTTGAAGAGAAAATGAGAAAACTACGCGTGACTAGCGTAGAGTGAAAGTTCTCTGTGGTATACAGTAAAACTTGAAAGTTATGACCATTTTTTCGTGTTCATTTTGAGTGTAGTAGTATATTATGTTTCACATTCTATCAACAATGTTGCGAAAAAATTCCAACTGTACATATACTTTAAGTGCAATCAAATGGCACTTTTTGTTTGATTCTCTTACCAGAAAAACTGATTCAGCATTATACATCTTAGTTATAATTCTTCTAATTCTTGTCCATTCTATGAAAATTAAATGAACCACATTTTCCGGTTTTACCGTGTCTAATATGGTTATTTTGTTCAGCATCTGCATACGAAGCGTTTGAGACGATTCTACGTCTACGTGCGAATTCAAGTGCATATGACTCTCACAATCCATGCTGCAATCTACCAAATATTCGTTGCCAATACCCCATAATATTGTTTATTTCGAAGCAATCACTAATGCTGGTACGAGCGACAGTTTGAAGCGAATCTTCATTCAACGAAATCAAGATGATTTCTGCGTTACGTTGTCTGTTCAGAAAAAGCTTTTTCAAAACTGCACGACTTGCCTCTTTGGATGCTCATATTTAAAATCCAACACATTTTCAAACGCTCAATTCACATCCGAACAGTTTCTTTCTACATCGAATGATTTATTCACTAGAGCGAGAGAAGAAAGTCCTGTATTCCCATCTTTCGCTCAGAATACCGATAAATGGAAAAGATGTAGCTTAAGTGTCTATGTAGCCATAAAAATGGCGAACCGTATCACAGTGATTGTAATTTAGAATGCTGAAGTAAACTTATGGGTTGAATTTAACATAGGAACATTGACTACGATGACACTATCTTGAAACATGTTTATTGCCCAAAGTCAATTTTGGACAATTTTTAAGGTGATTTTGATGCACCCCATTCGAATTCTGATAACAGCAATATTAGCTAAAGAAATTCACATCCATTCACAGGAATGAACACCATAAAGAAATGGTTTTTCTGTTATTTTGTGAGGTCAAAAAGTTTCATTCGTATATACATATATTTGTCAAATACAAACATGATATCTCGACAAAAGATCAGAGCCTTACAAATATCACTCCTGATATTATGTGTTTCATTTTATTTCCGCATGAGGTATGTCAATTTTCCTCACGACGCGTCCATGTTTAGGATATAACCATAGTACCATAGATAGTTTGATTTAACATTGCCCGCAGAAGGCGGACACCAGGATAAAGTACTTTGCAAATCAAAGTTAGATGCAGGGTGCGAAATTGGCTCTGTAACTTTTTAAAGGGTGTCCCAATAGCAACGCAAAAAAGTATTTATAAAAAAAACAATGAAAATAGTTTCCAATTTTCCAAATCTTTATTGTATGTTGTAGTTTGGTCTTTACCATTCATGTATGAAAAAGAATATCGTGCAAATGTCCACCACGGCTCTTTTCACAGACCTTCAGCCGCTTGCCCAAATTTTCAATTACAGATTCGAGTAATGGCACATTTACGGTGGCTATGACACGTCTGATTTCAATTTTCAGCTCGGCAATGGTGCTTGGTTTGTTGGCATAGACTTTATCCTTGACGTAGCCCCAAAGAAAATAGTCCAATGGCGTTAAATCGCACGAACGAGGCGGCCATTCCACTTCGGCCTTTTGAGAAATGATGCGATTTGGAAAACGTTCTTCGATTACCGCTAATGTTTCAGGTGTTGTGTGTGGTCTGGCGCCGTCTTGTTGAAACCACATGTCGGATAAGTCCATGCCTTCAATTTCCGACCAAAAAAAATACTGCAACATCTCACGATATCGCTCGCCATTGATGGAAACGGCTCGACCATCATCATTTTCGAAGAAATACGGCCCGATGATGCCGCCGGCCCATAAACCGCACCAAACAGTGCAACGAGCTGGATGAGCTGACACTTCTTCAGTTTCTCTTGGATTTTCGCTTCCCCAGAATCGACAATTTTGGCGATTCACACACCCATTCAAGTGAAAATGAGCCTCATCCGAAAAGATCACTTTCTTCAAAAAATCAGCATCCGCGGCCTCTTTTCCTTTGACCCATTCGACGAAATCTCTTCGTTTTCCGTGGTCCATCGGTTCAAGTTCTTGAGTGAGGACAATCTTATAAGCGTGTAGACCCAAGTCTTTGGTGAGAATACGCCATGTGGTCATCCTAGAGAGGCCAACTTGTTGAGAACGTCGACGAACCGAGGTTCTTGGCTCGTCCTCCACACTTTCACTCACAGCAGCAATATTTTCGTGCGAGCGGGCCGTTCGCATACGGGTTGATGGTTGATCGTCTAACACAGAGCCAGTACGCTCAAATTTCTGCACCAGGCGACTGATGGTGGACACATTTGGTCGATTATTTCGGCCGAAAAATTCACGAATTGCACGAAACGTATTTTGCAAAATAGACCCATTTTCGTAATGGGATTTAACGAGTTGAACGCGTTGATCTTCACTTAATCTTGACATGGTTATAAATGGTATAGATGGACGCTTCAAACTGACATTCCAGTTTGACAGATCCATCATGAAATCCCTATTGAAAAACTTTTTGCGTCCCTATTGGGACACCCTTTACGAACGACAAAAATCCGGCGAGACATAATCAGGATGATAAAATGCGGCTAGCATTAAAATCAGGATGAAATTCCTGATTCTGTCGCATTCCAGATTTTTGTTCATCCTGATTTTTGTTTATCCGACACTGCACCTTCTTGACAGTTCTCATATAAATGAGCGCAGAAGCGCCAACTGGTGCAAGAACATGTAATACAACCGTTGTATACCAATAGTATTCAAAAGCACACACGTTGGGTATACTGTTATTGACTGTTTTGAATAGTAGTTCTTGCACATAAAAACATAAAAATCTGCTTGCATTACACTGATATCTCTCTTATTCCATTGATATTTTTTCCAAATGAGAAAAAAAATATTTCAAGCCTCAATTGCACAGCATATCACTATTAGAATCATTGTGTCAACATGAATCAACCAATAAACAAACCAAAACAAAGACAAACCACACAATGACAACCACGTTTGTATAAATATAGCAATCACTTGAAGAGAAAACCTCGAAAAAAAACATGTTTCAATAAAAAAAAATTATTATAATATAATCGTAATTGTGTCCTAAAATCGTAAATAGACCCGGTAAATATAAAATTAAATGAAATTTTTGTGTTTTCACGTGTTTTCATCAACATGAATAACTGCGACAAATGTCACTTCATGTTGTCATTGAAACAATCGGAACGTCAAACGTCAACAAATGAACTGACATTAGTTCGCAATTCTTCAATCAAAAAATGGAAAACCGATTCCGGATTCGGACTCAGGGGAGTTTGTACTGGCTGCATGCAAAGCCGCAGAGTTTGTACTCAAACTGGGCCCAAATACAAACTCAACAAAGTTGAAAATTTCAGAAAAAATGAAAAATCTGTATGGCGGCTTCACCCAGCGTATTGGTTAGCGTGCTAGCGTTGCAAGCGTGGGGACACGGGTTCGAATCGCATGGTGGTCGAAAATCTTTTCTCTTCAAAATGTCATTGGTGCCATCAATTAGATTGTGAATTGAGAGACTACGACCCATGTGGAGGCCTGTGGAGTGCTCCGGGAGGCACTTTAAGCCGTGGGATCCCGTGCATTATGTACAGAAGATGAGTACAAATAATGCACGTAAAGATGGGGCGCCTATACGCTAGGTTGTTGTCTCCAATATTCAGTATTGGTTGCAATCACCGCTAAAGGATGTTGCCTGATATTGGTGAATACATCGGTATATCAGTATCAGAAGCATGTCCCCATCGAAAAAAACTCGAGAGAAAAATTGGCTCTATGGATTGGATACGGAGCGTGGCAAATGTTGAATGTGATGTGGCCCACTAGTGGTGGAGCCCGAGCCGAGCCCCGTATCTGGCAGGTACAAGGCACATCACAAACCAATGGGCCCTCCACAATCGACGAATGGTGTGCAAAGAATCCACCCGAAAAAAGCGGGCGCCTCGCAATAGACTGAATACAGCCTGAGCGACGAGTCTCTGACTCCCTGCACTTATCCAATAATCCAATAATGCAATGGCGGCTTCATCTTCATTCGTTATATGTAACAACACATCAACACACCAACACATTGACTTAATTGTAGAAGTCATTTCGTCATGCGTCATTTACAATATCACCTCATCCTTGTGTGTGGTGAAAAGTGGAGTATATTTACTTTTTTTTACTTTTTTATTATTTGTGCCATGTAGTAATTCAAGTTAATTTCAAGAAAAAAAAATGTGATGAATTCTTCTTCCGATTTTAAAAATTGCGCAAATACAGAATCAGATGAAAAACCTCTAGATTTACCACTCAAAAAGACTGATATCATTTTGAGTGACGCTAGGAAGCTGTATTATCACTGTATACGAGGTTCAAAAGTATTTTTCGCATTCTCTATTGTGAAAATTTACTCACAATAAGGAAAAATATCGCATCACGACTTTTGAATTTAGATCAAGTTTTCAAGCGTTTTGCCGTCTTAAAGTCTTAGACCGGCGTTGGAAAGTTGTTTACAAACGACGGCACAAGCGATACACACACAGACATTGTGTTGACACACGAAGAGTGTTCAAAGAAAGAAGTGAGCGAAACATGTGCATGCACGCTCCGCGCAGCTCATCGTAAGTGTGAAGCTAGGGGGAAAAATCGTTTTTTTCATCTTTTATATCCGCACGCATCAAGTAATAACTTAGAAATTCAATGGTATGCATGTAAATCCGAAATATCCATGTATATTCAACAATATTCATCGTGAACGACGAATGAATATTACTGAATATACATAGATATGTCAAATTTACGTGTATATGAATGAAAAATAAAATTAATAGTGAATCAATCCTTCAACCGTAAATTTGATTGATTTTGGTAGATAACGGTGAATATTGGAACATTTTTTGTCATTACAGTCGAATGAATATTATTAAATATACATAGATATTTGAGATTGACGTGCATACCAGTAAATTTGTGCAGATTGTATCGTCAAAAAATGTTCCAATATTCATCGTTATCCACCAAAAACCTTCAAAATTGGTTCAAATTTTCGGTTGAAGGTTTGATTCACTATTATTTTTATTTTTTCAGAGTTATTTGCGTTCTGCAAAATCGCGTGAAGCCCCTAGAATAATTCATTGTCCAAAAAAAAAACGAAAGAATAAGAATAAATTCGAGCCACGTCCAAAGAATGTTGCTAAAAGTCAATAAATAAAACATGGTATTTTTTTTCTTATAAATTTTCAGAACTGTTTCCTTTTAGTTTATTCCACAACAATAAAGCGTCATTAGTGATTTTCTTGTCTCCAATATGAATATTTTTGTTGGTTTTAATTGTATGATTTCAATGTTTTCCATTTGTTTTTTTTCTTTCATTTACGGTTTTTAAATCAAAAATCACAAAATAATTGATTGACATGATAATAATTAGATTTTTGCATATGGTTTATAACTTTGTCTTTTGTTTCTGTCTATAAAAACCAATCCCTGTTCAAATACATATATAATCTGTCGTCCAGCAGAAGAATATCAATGCGGAAAGTGATGCGACCACAAGAGATTGAACAAATCTGGAAGCAATTCAATGATTGACTGTCACACGAAAATTCGTCTCTCTATCTATTACACATTTCAGACATTTTTTTAAACACAGATTCTCTTTTAAAAAAAATTATATAAAATATTACTGCGACCAAATGAATGTTGTTGTCTTTCGTCCACAATATCTTTCACATGTTTTTGTTTGTCATCATGAAAACATTCTTAATTATTAACCATCTAAATATAGAAATTTAAGGTATAAAACTGTAACTTTAAGTCTATCCATTCGGTTTTTTTTTTGTTTCTTCTTTTTGTTTTAATTAAACTGTTGTGTGATCCTTATTGAATGATGTTGTCACTGTCCTCTATTTGCCATTCAATCAACGGGTATTTGAATTGGTTGCTGAGCACTTTGTGTATTTTTCTATATTGTTTTCATGTTGATTTTACTGTGTAGCTGTTGTTTACCATTTTTTCTTGTGTTCGTCCATTGATACACCACCCGGGCCGAGTGACACAATCATCAAGAGTCCACCAATCACGGACAGAGTCTGAAAATTGTGGATAAATATTTGAAAACAATGAAATTGTGTACTTTTGAACTCAACACACATGAACATTCAAATTGGACTTTGCATTGCTTTGGATGTTAACACAACAATTTATCACGATAAAAAAATTCTTACCTGAAAAAAGTCATATTTCAAGAAGTCGCGCAATGGTTTGTGTGCTGGAATTGACCACCATGCATTGTAGTACAGGTTCAACATTGAGAGCAGGAGCACCAAGGCAAGAGCTGACAATTTGGTTTTGTAACCAATTGTGACCATCACCATGAGGATTGAGCCGAAAATGTCTTGAATCACTTGAAGCACCGACAATTCGAACCGCAACAATGTGATGAACATGAATGCCAACAAAATGCGACCGGCCAATTGCAAGATGTTCTTTGGCTTGTTTTCGCCGAGTGATGGAACACCTGCAAACAAGCTTCGACCCTCAACTCTGGATTCGGCCAAAACTAACAGCAATGCACCAATCAATGCAAAATTACGGAACAAGAAATGGAAATCCCATAGAATTGAGTATGCGACAGTCTGAAGGGAAAAAAATGATTCAGAAAATTATAAATCAAATGGAACTTTTTCACTTCGATTGGTTCCGTTTTTTTTTTGTCACTTTAAATCTTTTCTTGTTGTTGTCGCACTGTCTTACCTGAAGAACGACGATGAAAAATAGCATACCACATGCTATGTCAACCTTGAATCTAGTGATAACCAGAGCACAACCGCCCAACTGTCCAAAAAGATTCACTAGCACAAACACCGTCGCCAAAAACTGTAAATTTTTAATGAAATGAGAACGAAATATGAAAAATGTGTTAACCAGATGTTTAATAAAAGACAATGATGAAGCTAATTATCATCAATATTCAAAAATTACCTTTCCACATCCCCAACTCATGTCCATATATTCTCTTTGTTCATTCCATTGGAACCACATACGCAAACCATCCTCGAAGAATGTAGCTATCAAACAAAATCTTGCTATCGTCGGGAGAACGTGTTTTCCTTTTCTGATTACCTGTCATACCGACCGAAAAAAAACACATTCAATTGCTTTAGTTTGCAAAAGATTCAATTTCGAAAAAAAGTGAAAGTTCATCATATGGTTGACTCGAGCAAAATTACAACAACAATAACCATGAAAACATAGACTTCCATTAATCCATATTTATGTAAATTTCAACGCTACCAACAAAAACACACATATCCGTATTCTCTGATGATTGGCAATTGAATTAGGTTAAGTCGAATTTAGAATAAAAACCAACTTTTATTCATTCCATCTGATCGAAATTCCAAACAATACCGTATAAAATGTGGAAATCTGGGTAAACTGAATGCGCGTCAAGCAATTTGCCCGCTTACGATTATAACTGTGAATGCATACGTGAACAGCAGCAAAGAGATCGGATTGGAAATTGATCATTGAATAAATGAATTTTTTTTTCATAGCGAAATTCGATTCACGATTCCGATGTAATCAAAGTATGGGATTCGAAGATATGACCGATGAAAATCGAACTGTAATGGTTCAGCTACAAAGATGACGTTGGCATAAAAACTGGTAAATGTGCCGACTTAGCGCTCGCTACAGTTTTCTCAACTTGTCTATTTTAACCGATGTTCTATTCGGCTCTGTTGTTTATCTCTTGCCAATTTGTGAAAAAAAAAACCTTTGCACTGTGTTATGTGATGAAGAGAAAAAAAAATATATCGTTTCTGGGCCACATACCTGGTCGGCAACATCTTCTGTTCGTGAAATGTATTCATTTGGAATATTCATTTTTTCAATATATATTAAATTTTCTTATTTCGCGGATAAAAAGAAAACAAACAGATTATGAATACTGCACTAAAATTCCGACGTGTAATTTAAAAAACCAAAAAAAATTTAAATCAGAATTGCTTAATTGCTATTTAAAAATTATTATATTCTATTGTTCGTCCAAAATATCGTTCATCTGTGTGGTCAAAGTCAAATGAAATGATAAACATGTACACGACGACGACTGTCGCTCCGAATAAAAAAAAAACGTTCCAACACGATACACATATACACCGAAACAAATAGTATCAGCAACTAAATATGAACTGTATTACGGCATGTATCGCCGAAAGTCGCTTTTGCCTGTGATGACCGAAACTCAAGTTAAAAACGAAAACAGAAGAAAAAATAGCGAAATGATGTGGAACATTGCCACCTTATTGTACAATTCCTACTACGGTTTGGCACATTCTGACAGTTCGGCGGCGAATTTAAATAGTCAACAATTTGTTTGTTAGTTTTTCTTAAACTGAACAAGGAATGATTTATACTGAATTTTCCTTGGAATCGTCTCAATTTAATGGTTTCCTTTGTTTTTCAATTTGTTTTTATTCCCAAAAAGGGGAAAAAGAAAAGAAAATGCTGAGAAAGTTCATAATGTAAAGTAACCTTTATCTTCGCCCGTCATGAAATGTCAAAGTCCATGAATCACATATGTCATTGCACGGCAACATTCAAAACGTTTCATCGAGTTTGTTTGTGTATCACCACAGAGTGAGAGATTTTTTTGCAAAGAAAATAAGAACGAATTCTCAATCGAACGCATCAAAATGATTGAAATCACCTGCAACGATCGTTTGGGCAAAAAAGTTCGTGTTAAGTGCAATCCAGACGACACGATTGGAGATCTGAAGAAATTGATAGCAGCTCAAATTGGCACACACTACGACAAAATCATCCTGAAGAAATGGTACCGCATCTTCAACGACAATGTTACATTGGCCGACTGTAAGTGTTGAATTATCAGTAGCTAGATATTTAAAAGGGTATCAAGATTTATTGTTTTAAAATTTCCAAATCGTTCTTCACAAATCCATTAATAAATCATTTCTCTTCTTTTTTTCAGACGAAATCCATGACGGCATGAATTTGGAGTTGTATTATCAATAAGCATTTGAAACACCATCCTCATCATTCTTCTAATTAAACTTTAATCGTCGAATAAAATTTTATAACAAATTCAAACTAAATGCAATGGCCTGTTATTTTGTCTATGGAGAATTTTGTTCCGTGTTTTTATTGTTATTTTTTCGCTTACAAACAATATCAAACTGTTTTTGCATCAGCGGATGCATCAATTGTTCTTCGTCTAATTTATAGTCTTGTGGTCGATCTCTTGTCAACACTTCGGCGTGTTCGTTCCAAAATTGATCCTTTATTAAATCGACGAAAAACGGAACAATCGCTTGAGTTCGTTTTCCATCTAATTTCGGAACTTCAACATTTTTTCGCAGTAGAATCGTTCCTTTTCGATACATTTGAGGAAGATTATTATAATTTATGCCGAAACGTGAAAACAGAATCTCATTTTTATCGGCTGAAAACGTTCCGGAAAGGTCTTCTTGTGCTTCAACGTTGGTTCGACCACCTTCAAGGACCAATTTCCAAAAAACTGTATTGTATAGATTGTTGATATGGGTGTCGGCCTGCCGCCAACTGAGGTAATTACGCATATCCTCATCGCTGGGATACAAAACGACTCGTGCATCAAAACTCGGTGGATAGAGTAATTTTTTCGGCTCACAGAAAGTATTCCAGTAGAATACATAGGAAGATGTGAATAAACTATTGATACACGTCAAAATTTTACTTTCCCTTCGGTTATACACCTCAGCTGTCTTGTGAAGAACGAAGGAATACTCGTCACTTTGACCGAAAGCGATTACAATCTCATTGAACTCCTTCATCACCTGTACCGCCGCATAACTCATCAGATTTAAACCTATAAAATTGAATGAAAATGCTCAATAACGGAATTTTATTCATCGTATTATCATCCATACTTACCATTGTCATCATTGGGTTTAGCGAAATCATGCTTTTTTGTAAATTTATGAAATGCTTTGCCGTCAATGCGCACGACAATCCAACAATTCGGCAGAATGGCATCGTTCTTTTCGAAATTCCGAACATAGTCAAATTTACTGTTCGCCATCGGTGAACTTTTACTTAAAAATCGTTTCGATACTAAACTTATTACATTCGCTGCCTTTTTGCGACACAACAGATTCAACATTATTTACAATTGCTAGGAGTAACGATTTGGAGGTTATGTTTATGTTGGAACTAGTCAATTTGCACCAAAAGATAAATATTGCCCCTATTGGTAAAACGTGTTTATTTACGCATTCACTTTTGGATATTTGAGTATTGAACATTTATACCGTTACAAGCAGATTCAATGTGAATGAGACTAGATTTGCTTTATTTATGGCCAAATTCGATTTTTGTCAATCTGAAAAATTGAATTTAAGCTTTTTTGGGAACTTTCTGAAAATGAACACTATTTGTTTAAAATCAAGGCTGAGTCCGAATGTTCGAGCATAAAATTCAAAATTTAGTATGATTCGATGCAAAGCAGTTATTTTTGAAAATTTTCCCAATTTTTGACTAATTTTAGCGCATCTTAATTGGCCAAAACGGTTGAAAATCATCATTTTATAGCCACATTCAGTGTTGAAATCAGACAACGCCAATAAATTAATCATATATTCGAGAAATGCTACAAAAATGAATCTTTGTTGTTGTTTTTTTCTGTAAATAATTTTATTGAAAATGTTCAGCGTCAGTGATACATCAAATGAAAAAAAAGAGTTTACCTTACGTGCCAAATGCTATTACATATAAACAGTTAATCAAATATATTTTCGAGTTTATTTCTCTCAGATGTTTGTCCAATGTCCATTCAATTCGTTATTAACTCTCCTGCACTTACAATTGAAATCATGAAACTAATTTCGTGTCATGGGTATGGTCTTAAAACGGATTTATAAGGTATGCATAAGCAACTTCAATTATTATCGAATCTATTTCGTCTATTTATGGTTATAATTCCAATAGGATTATTTGATGGTTCTTTTTGAATAATTTATATAGCATTTTAGTTTGTTCTTTTCCAAAAATTACATTTAAGCTTACACAGTTGAACAGGAAAAAATTGCAATTTATTTAGAGTTCGTCTGTATATTGTTGCGAACTAGGTTCCGAGTCGGAACTACCGATAAAGTTGAATGTATATATATTTCAACATAAACACTCTAAGTGAATTCATTTTTAACCGAACTGTATAATAGGTTTGTTAATTTAAATGCGTGTCAAGTATAAAATTTGTTAATTAGTTTAGACTTTTAGAGAGTTTTACACGTATGTTACATTGAAAGCAATAGTATCACACAAACAATCCAACAAAACAGAGATAAATTATGTGAATTTTAATTTTTTACTTTCTTCTTTACGCTCAAATTTTTTTCGTAACACTATGAGAATCGATCAATGGAGCTTTCAATGAACGTTTAAAGTGAAAAAAATGTCTTCGCCATAACTGCGCATAGAAGTGGTACAAGGATTAAATGCCAAAAATTATCATTTCATTGAAAATTACTGGTTTTTTAAATGAACTTTTTCAAACATGTCTGATGTACCCAACGCTTGTATACACAGTTATGTGGAGATGTAAAATTTAAAGCGACCCAAATGACTTACAGTAAATTTGAATAAATTATAATGTAAACTGCACTTGCGGTTTAATTTATTATTATCATTATAACTAGTATTATTTTTTAGCAATAATCCTTATGATTACCGTGTATTTCTATCGATTTCTTCTTCTTTTCCATTGATTTTATTTTCTTCCACATTCTACTTTCATTCAATGTCATTGTCATTGTCTGTATAAAACTAAAAGCGTTAGCGTTGTTATAAATGCTGCCATTTTCAAATTCTGCTGCCTATTCGCACAGACGACAGAATTAGCAATCGATAGCGAAAATAAGCCGAAATGAGGAAAAGGATGATAAAAATATATCGAATTGAGTTTAAAGGCTGAAGGTTTAGCAGTTACCCTTTAGCAGCTGCTCATACTTTCACAGTAAATGATATTCTACAATTTTCACTTGACTTTTTATAAGAATTGTGATGATGATGATGATGATGCGGGCGATGATGTGAATATATAAAAATATATTTCCTTTTGTGGTTTATGGTTTCTAAATCAAATGCGCAAAGCACTAATTGCATTGTGATGCAAATGAACAGTGAAAATGTCACTGATTTCTATGAACTGTGTGATAATTGTGGAACATAGATGCCTTTCTGATATGAGTTCTATGATATATTTCAGCAATATAAAGAGGTTGTCCTTTCGAATGAAAAACTGCTTTGTTTTTCATTCCAAAGTTTAATGTCTGATGGAGATTTGAATCAGTTTCGATTCAATTTGGTGGACTTTTTCTGTTGAACACAATTTCACCATTATCAATGGCGATTTTGGAATCAACTTAATTAATCAAAAAGCACTTTGCGCGAGATTTTACATATGAATACAGTTAGTTATATTTTAGATCTCTTTCAAGATCGGCAGTGTATTATTGAGTTATTATTTCCTTCTGAATTGAACAGTTTTTGGATGTGTGTGTGTGTGTGTATCTGTATATATTCCATTTTTTATTCTATTTTATTATGAATTCTCTTTTTTTGTTATGAATTTTTTTCTCATTTTTTTTTGTTTCATCTTCATCTAAGCACAAAAAGAAAAAGTCATCAATTAAATCTAAGTCTTGAGTTAACCCATTGTCGATCTAGATTCAAACATTTCATTCATATCTTCTTCCATTTTAATCATTGATCGTTGAACAAATAATTTCAATTAAGAGGAAAAAACACACACACTTTGTGCGGACAAAAAACGATTAAAAAGCTGCAAATTGTAATAAACAAAAAAGAAACAACGGTGCATTTTGACTTTTATACTTTTAAATAATTGCAATAAGTTCAAAATGGTCAACAATGGTTGTCGATTTCCATATTCAAGCAAAGCAGGATCTCGTTTTCAAAATGAGATCTTACGGCCAAATTTGAACCGGTTAAGAGAACAAACACCGTAAGACGTTACTTTGTCAATGAGACTCCACCTTTGCTATGGAAGTAAGTAAGTTTAGACCCTGTATAAGTTTTCTCGCGTGAGTAGCAATTAAAAGTAGTTCAACCCATTCAAAGCGGGAGATTTTTTTTTGTCTAACGTGTCAAAGCCACGGCACCAAATGGTACCGTATAGAACTGTCACTTGGAATGGATTAAGCTAAAAAGGAACTTGACCCCATTCCATATCAACTTAAACTTATCAAGAACAGCCAACTACAATCTGGATGCTGCGATACAATTGAGTATAACAAAAAAAACTGGAAACACTAAAAACTGATGGAGGCAAAAAAATAAAACAAATTAAACAAATTAAAATAAATACATTTTATTTCCATTCTTAAACAAAAAAAAATGCATTTTTTTCTCTCTGATTTTCTTGCGTTCACTTCCACTTGTGTGTTAAAACCAAAAGCAAAACTTGTCTCATTTTGAATGTATTTCAAATTTCGAAAAAAAAATGTCTAAATGATTGTTTTTGTTCAATTGAAAACTATTTACAAGTTTATCATATTTTATACAAAGTCTTTGTAAAAAAAGGGAATTGTTGATCTGATGGACATGATTTGCGTTGCGGCTATAATCGGGATGTGAAATTAATTGGATACAAAATGTGCGACAAATTATCAATGAATCGTGTAATGATTTTGCCAAAATGTTGTAATTTTCTTCATTTGCTTACAGCTTAATTTTAAGTTCACGATGCATTTCAAAATGGAGTTCGCTTCAATTGTATCCGTGTTTTATAACATACATAAGCCTTTAAATTCAATAAAGTTTATTTGTGTTGTTTTTTTTTCTTCTTCAAATTCTGTATACGCTTAAAAAAATGAAAATTTAAAATAAAACGTATAAAAAAAGATGACGAACTGAGACGCGGTTGGCATTTATAGAATAATTCGGTTTCATTGAAAGTTCTGAGAATTGATTGAAAAAAGAAACGAATTGAACTGAACTTAGATGCGGAAGTAATGTGCTCGATGAAATGCATTTTGATGTAGATCCCGACGAATTTTCATTTTATTTCTATGAGAACGCAGAAACAAATTAGAAAGACATATTTCTTAAATGTAATAAAAGCTCGATTCCATAATAATTATTTTCATAGTTTTCGTTTTTCAATTCGTTAATTGGTTGATGGGATTTGTCAAAACATGACAGAAATGCTTCGAGCTCAGTCCGTGCGTTGGACAATTCGAGATGTATCGTTACAATTTTTTTTTAAGACACGAAGAGTGTGTGATGTACGTGTCGTCACAAGAAATGTCACTATTTCGTGAACAAAGAAACGTTGGTATTTATTCATTGACAAGTGATAGCTGGCCTATAAGCTGCCAAAAAATGATTGATTTTCGACAGATTGAAAACAGTTAAACTTAAACCAAAAATGTAAGGCTAAAAAAATGTTTGTCATGTAGAGATTCTTTATTCTGATCAAAATATCAGCTCATTCGATTGTCCCATTAAATCAAAAAAAAGGAAAAAAATATAATTGAATTATATTGCAAAATACAATTTAAAAAAAAAAAGAAAACAAAAAATTCAATAATTTTTTCTACTCAATGTTTTCTCAGTTTTCTTTATATACCGATTGTGTTGTGCATTTTGGTTTCTGTTTTTTTTCTCGTCTTCTTCAAAAAGCAATTCATTGGTCTACATTCATCTTTTATAATACTAATATTAGCTTTTCATTGTTGGCAATAACAAAAATATTTTTCTACAATATAAAAAAAAGAGTTGCGAGTTCCAAAAAAGATTAGCTGCATTGAAATTTGATTAGGTGCAACGAAACTAACGGGGTTAAGCGGTTAATAAGTAGACGTATGTGTTTTAGCTGCATAGTGTATTCTATTCCATCACATCTTGGGATGAGAGCAAATATTGCGATATTCATTTACATTTTAGTCGTTTGTTTTCTCTTGTTTCAGTTTCTTTGTATTGTTTGTTATGTAACAGGAACATCTGATGTGAAATTTGTCATGAATTATTGAACACGTTTTAATAACGTATCTTTTTTTGAAAACTTATTATCTTTCTTCAACATATTTTGTTCTATAACATTATCATCGAGTGTTTTTTGTTTTGTTTTGTCTGTCTGTTGTTGTTGTGAATGCTTGTTGCGTTTTGAATGATGAAAAGCGTATTTTAAATGTTTGTTTTAGACGTATGTTGCGATTGCACCACTATTTGGTGCAATATTTCCATTACCATTTGGCAATTGTGGCTTCGATGATACGGTTTGCAGCTGATGTGTTGATGGTGGACTTACCGGTGGCTGTAATTTTCCCGGCACATATTGACCAATAAATGAGCCATCCTCAGCAAATTGGCCCACTATTCATCATATTTGAATGAAATGTAAAAGAAATCAAATATAATTTAGTATTTTTATCAATTTCAATCGGATTTTCGTTAGTTAAACGACAAACGTTGTGTCATTGAGAGTCCAATTTAAGTGGTATAAAAATAGGTAATATAATATGAGAAATGGTGATGTATTTGTTTTGATGATTGATGCGATGAAATGTATCATGTGCTTTGGCGTGTCATGAATGAGGTTATTGTCAATGACTTATCGATTCAAAATGCCAATATTGAATAAAATAAAAGAAAAAAATTAATTTAGAAATTTAAAAATAAATGATAATTACCTTGGAATTTATTCTTATTACTCTTCAAATTTTGGAGGTGCAATATATTGGATGGTATGTTTTTTTGTTTGGTTGAAAAATGACAATGGAGCAACCAATTATAGATGTTTTACAAATTAAAAAATATCGCATTTTCTTCTTCTGTTTCGTCTTTCTCTCGTTTACCACAAAAAAAAATGTTTTGTCATATTCTCTTATATCGTCATTTGAAAACTATTTTACTAGTGTGTGTGAAAATATTGTAAAAAATTTCGTCTACACAAGCGTTGCAAATGCTTGTGAATTTGATTCTTGATTTCGTCCCTTCCGTCCGTACTGTCCAATAAACGAACCGTCTTCGTTCATGCCTTTTTTATATACAATTTTATAGGGGATGAAATGCAAAAAAATAAATAAATTAACAAATAAACGAAAGAATAAAAGAATGTATTGGGATAGCGGATGAATGCTATAAATTTTGAGCAGGCTTCATTTGAATGATGATGCTTGTGTGTCCCAAAATGCAGATTTATCTTGCAAATCATAAACACCAGAAGTGTTATTTACCTGTTTCGCCTTCTCCATACGCAGCCATCGAGTCACCATCATCCACTTCATCGTCGGCTTTCATAAGATTCGATGCAATCGACTGTCGACCAGCGCTCTTATTGTCCAATCTTTTGTAGAACGAATGAATATATAGAATTAGTAAATTGGCTTTAATCCGAATCAATGGGTCACATTTGGAAAAAAAAAGAAGCAAGCACACTTTGGTTAATTTGGCGCAACTTAATTGATTTCATCCAGGGAATAATGATTAGTTCGCCAATAGCGATCATTAACAATGATGATTGACAAATTACAATCATCAAAATTTTACAATAATCGGAAGCTTTAACTCAAGTTTATAAGCAAGCACAGGTTTCGCGCACCAAATTCGTTCGATTAGTAGTGAATGAAAGGAGCGGGTTAATTGTGTTTCGTAATAAATGAGATTTTCGGTTATTTGCCGGATGGAACACACAATGAATTTACACACGCCTCCTACATACTTTGCACTTTTTTCCGGAACACTTAAATGATGTGCTTTTGCTACCTCAACTATATTACTTGTGTCGGTTGTTGCCCTTCTTCAATAATAACATTGAGAAAAAATTTCATTTTGAATTGTTTTTTCTTTCTTTTTCGTTCAATCAATTCCAATCTAAGATTAAATCCGATTTAAAATCGATCATTTTTTTCTACTTACGGCTGTGAATATTCATGGAAGCCACCCTCTTCTGGATAGTCGCGTCGACCATTTGCCAATTCACGATCATAAACATCGTATTTGCCACCACGGTTCCGCTTAATAATGCATACAATGATGAGCAATAGCAACAACAATGCAATAGCCAACAACATTCCGATCAACCATCCGGCGGCGGCTAAATCTTCGCTCGGTACTTTATTTGGACCATCTGAAAGTGTAGTAAATTGGTTTTTTACCCAACGACATCGAACTTAATCTAAAACATTTCGTTACATACCAATGCCAACGGTGGGAACATCTTGAATTTGACTCTCCGCCAAATGTTCGCCATCAACAGAAATTACAATAAATTCGTAGGTTTCGTCTGGCTGCAAGCCTCGAATAATGGTGTAATCATTGTCGAGCTCATAATCGGTGCTCAACCAGACGGATTCACCCTTAATACGATACTTTGCAAAGAAATGTGTTCCTGGTTTGCCGCTTACATTTGGACGCCAGTTCACTCTGATCGTCGCAAATCCATTTTCGGATGGTAATTGGTCCCACACGAAATCTGGCGCATCTGGCGGATAAGAATCTCCGGACAATGTTTTTTCTTCGATGAAGTAACTGAGGAAAACAGAGGTAATTGTGTTAAAATTGAATAGATCTCGATCAAGAATGAAATCTTCTTTGAAGAAAAAAAACTCACTCTTCCCCTTCGCCGGCTTTTGTTGTTCCCACAATATGTAGACGATATTTCGTGTTTGGTTTCAAACCGGCCAATTTCACTTGTGTAACTCGTGGATCGGTAATATGTGGTTCTCGTTCCAGTTTATCTAGGACGGCAGTTCCGGAGACTTCTTCGTAATAGACTTTATAACCGGTCAATTGTCCATTGGGCTGCAATGGTCGTTTCCATCGCAACAAAAATGCTGACGAGCCCAATGGGAATGCTTCGAATGATTGTACGCTGCTTGGAACGCCTTCGGGCGTTTTGAAATCAACAATTGCACTAGCTGGTCCATGGTAACGACTGTTGAATGCTAAAACACGCGCATAGTTTATAGCATCCGGACGGAATTTGCTGACCAACGCTTGTGTGGTATCTCCTTTGACGTGAATCTCTCGCATATTCTCTTCACCATCAAGTTCAGTCCAAGTTTGTATTTTGTACCCCTTGAAATGACCATTGATGCTCTCGGGTGGTACTGGGTTCCAGCTCAAAATAGCTGATGTACTGCCGGTCACCTGAACCAAAGTGAAATTGGTTGGTGCTTGCGTTGGACGATCTTCACCCGAGTATCCGAATTTTTCAATTGCTGCCGTATTCGATGCACCATTCTGATTGATGGCCAACACTTTTATGCGATACCGTACGAATGTTGGCTGATCGAGAATAACGAGTTTATCCTGTTTCCAATCGTAAATGTCTTCATTGGTAAATTCTTCGGCTGGAATATCACGTTTCCATGACACACGATAGTGAAAACCGGGGCCATTGTGTTCAATTTGTGGCATGTGCGTCCATGAAATCACCATATTGGTTGGTGTGGTGCCTTCGCCTTTGACATCGTCTGGATTCTTGAAAGGCACATCTGCTTGTGTTGTGCATGCTTCACTGTGTCCGCTTGGCAGTGATGGGCCGATTTTATTGAATGCAATGACACGGAATGTATAATTTGCCCATGGGCTCATTGGAACGTTGTACGTGAAATCGGTGGCGGGAACTTTGTCATAGGCAACGTTCCAAGTTTCTGGCGTGAACGATGTGTTGTATTCAATGGTATAGTGCAAAATTGGAGCACGATTGTCACCAAGTGGTTCCCATGAGATGTACGCTTCACGAGCACGACAGCTTATACCAGTTAAATGAGGTGCATTCGGAACGTCTTGAACGATCAATGTGGCCGATGCACGTGCTTCATCCAATTCAGTTGATGCGACACAGGTGTAAATACCCGAATCAAGTTCAGCCGTTTTTGAAATAGTCAACGAGTTGTCATTAGTGCGAACGAAACGTGGTTCATTCTCAAAGTCAATCTCCTCACTATCGCTAAGCCACTTGATGTCCAAGTCCAAGGATGAATCGGCAACGGCGTTACAACGGAATGTGGCCGGATTTCCTGCGGCCACTTCATAATCCTGTGGTTCGTCTGTGATTTTAGTGTGCTCTTTCACAATCAATGAGCCACTTGCTTCAGCATCGCCCAATTTATTGTGCGCATGACACGTGTACTCGCCGGCATCAGCAAAGCTCACATCTTGAATAACTAAATCACCATTCGACTGTGTTTGATACCGACCACCAGTCAATTCCAATCCATTTCGAATCCATTTAACTTCTGGAGCTGGAGCACCAAAGACGCGACAGCGCAACGTAACCGTACGACGATCAACGGTGGCTTCCTTACGTGGTGGTTCGGTGATTTCGGGTGGCAAAGCCAAAACATTTAAGTATACATCCTTGTACACATAACCCAATGAATTGGTTGCGTTACAACCGTAATTGCCGGTATCGCTTGACTTCAAGCCTTTGAGGACAATGCTATTGGTTTTAACAACTCGTCGTGGATTTGATGCAGATTCTGCGATCGGTTTACCATTGTAAATCCATTTAATTTCTGGCTCTGGTACACCAGATGCTTCGCAACGGAACTCAACACTTTCGTCTTCGGCCGCATTTTGAATTTCCGGTTCAACCGTAAAGTATGGCACTGCATTCACTTTCAAGTTGATCGAATAGGTTTGTGCATTGCCAACACCGTTTGACGCTTCGCACGTGTATGATCCTGCGTCTTCGAATGTTGCATGCCGAATAATCAACGATTTTCCATAGTTGCCCTGCGTTATTCGATCGTTCCAATGTATCGATTTCCCGTCTTTGCTCCATACGGTTTGCGGCAACGGTGTCCCACCGTATATGCAATACAATTCCACCTTTTTACCACGTAACGCTACCTCATTTTTACGAGTAACATATTGCAACGTTGGTTGGTATCGATTTTGTGTTGGCGAAATACCCGTTTGTACGACATCCAAAAGAATTCGATTACCCAATTTATATTCATTACGAAATACTGAGGTAGCTGCACAAGCATAGTAAAAGTCATCGGATGCATCGTAACGTGTCACATTTGAGAAATGCAAATTTCCTTCGGGATCAAGTGTCATGCGGGAATTATTGATACTCTTAATGCCACCATCTGTATTTTGGATCAACCAATATACATTGGGCTTGGGCCAACCATCGGGCGGTTGACATTGCAATTTAAATGGATCACCTTCGTTGGCCGTGACCGTTTTTGGTTGTTCATCTTTGAAGGTATTGAGTTCGGCTTTGCGCACGAATACGGAATTCGATGTGGCGGTACCATGTTCGTTCTCAGCAAAACATTGATATTGACCCAAATCTTCATCTCGTGGACGGGTTATGACAATCGTACCACGACCCGGCTGCTGTGACATACGATCATCATATGCTTGCCAATCGAATTTTTTGCCGTTCTTTATCCATCGGTATCTGGAATAAAATGGGAGAAAATAAATGGATTTTTAGATGGATATAAAATGAATGGTTCTTATTGCTATTCTTGGCTTTTTTGCCTCTCTTTTTTAGCACATATACTCTAATTTGTCTACCGGCAATACATTTATCCAACACAATCGAATCAATAAAGAAATAAAATTTGTCATTGCAAATGAGAATGAGTTGAGCGTGCTGAGTAAGCATGTGTATATGTTCGGAACTATAATCGATGAGAGTCACAGAACCAGAGCATCTGTGTGAGTTACATGCAAACTCAGCAGACTGAGCGCTCAGATCAAATGATTTATCCATCCGATTTGCAGCGACTTAATAAAATCCGCTGCCTCTGCAATAGTAAGTCCTAAGATACTGTCTCAATGCAATAACATCAAATATTTTCCATCGAAACTATGGTAAATCGCTACGAAACTCTTGAGTTTAATTCAGGCCATATAAGTTTCAATTTCACAAATACTAGCGACAACAATTCCAGCCTACGCCCCTCACTAAACACATCATCAATTACGTTTTTGATCTTTTAACATTTGGAGGTACTAATTTTTGGGATCTTTGTGCCCATAAACAATGAGGAAATGATAGAAATAGGGCCGAGTTTGTATGACTTGTGATTGTACAAAATTAAATTCAATATTCAATTAGTTTGCATAGATTAAATCAAGAACGAAAATTAATTAATGTAACGTGCAGACGACACGCACAAAATAAAATGAAATTCTTTGCCAATTGGATTATATTCAATCAAATGGAATGTTTTACAGTGTATTGATCTTTAAATGAATGGAGAAGAATGAAAGATTTTCAATTCTCTTGTGCCTCATAAGTATTTATCAATTGTATTTGTCTGACGGGTGTTCAGTTCTGAACTGCGGCAGCTGCCTTTTGGCAGGCATATGTATGCTGTCAGACAGGAAAATGTGTTCAATGGTGATTCCGAACGACGTTCAAAAACAAACCTTTTTCGAATAAACTGAGCGTTAAGAATGACATTGAACCTTTACCTCAGTTCAATTTAATTTAGTTTTTAGCCACAAACTACTTTTATGGTCATTTGTGTCTGTAATGATAATTTGTAATAAAAATGCATTTATTTGTCCGTCTCTCATTCTCCTGCATGTCTCGTAATTCAGAAGTCTTTGGTTAAAAGTAGAGCCTTAAAAATACTAATAAACTTTATGTTTGGCGCATGTTTGTTATTACGATCCCGATATTTGTCAATTGCTGTTTATTGTCTGATTTATTACCGTAGCCAATGAAAAACTTTTCAGAATGAGAAACCATACCAAAAAAAAGTCTGAGACAGTATGACTCATGATTGTTACATTTCATATATTTACGGTCAGCACTTTATATTGCGTGCATATAGAGTTTCCGAGAGTGCACCCTTAGATGGAAAGATAAATAAAATAGGGGGCGAAGATTCATTGTTCTCGTATAGTTTATTTAATCCAAAAAATCGAAATTCTATCTATCAAACGCTTGCAATTAGGCAAGTAGTTTTGCCCGAAAATTCACATCGAATTGAAGTTATACAAATAGATTTGTTTACAAAGTAACATTATTTTCGTTTATTGTCGTACAGTGAACTTTTTCGGGGGGGAGTTTTGAAAGCAATTTTCTTCAGCTGAACAAATTTATGGGAGCGATTCCCAGGAATGACTTTCAGTAAGTTACATTTGTGTATGTACAATGTGCATACTGTGTTTGCTTAATGGTATTGATTTTGTTAGCAACAAAAGTTTGAAATCGCTGGGCAACCGCCACAGGAAACTGTTTCCAACGTTTCCATCGAAAGAAAAAATCAATAAAAAGAAATGCTATTTTTTCATGCTTTCATAATGTTTAATTTGCTTTATAGTTGATGGAACTATTGTAAGCTGACTCATAAATCTGAAGAGTAGACCCACAAATTCAGACGCACTTCCAACAAAGAAAGCAGAAAAGATTCGGTTCCAAAATTTGAGTATATTTCAAACAGTTCTGAAACCATGAAAGTCAAATAAATATTACAACATGGTGCATTGGTTTCACACATTGTGTTAGAGCGCCGTTATACAGTCTGTTTGAGAGCAGAGCCACAACTAGCTTTAGTTCGTCACGCAAACTATACATCAAACGTATCACACACCATTTTTTCAATAGCCTTCTCAGTGTGGCGTGTGTTTTCCATTCAAAAAATCTATAGACGAATCTTTCTCGGAGCAGGTAATAGTAATTACACAAAATACTATCGAAACACGACCAAACGATGTTATGAACTACGATTGCTTTTGACAAACACAATAAAAGTATTTAACATATTCATGCAGACATGCTCTCTTGCTGTTTTGGTGTTATTGTGTGGTTTTCACGTATAAAAGATATTCAGATTTTTATATGGTGTCACTCTATGTCAATCAACGGGCTCTTATGAATATTTTAAAATTAATTTTCGGAATTAAGATAAGCATATTTGATTCTGTCTAATTCCAAAAATTCTTTCCATTTCCAAAATCTTAATAAGTAGTTAATAAGTAGTTAATGATGTAAAATAAAATGTCCGGGTAATTTATTTTAAACTTCTCCCGCATTGTTTCCTTCAAATTTTTACGAATTTCTCTAAATTCATTTTGATTCAGTCCAAAAAAAATGTGCGTTTATTTATAGAATCGTTTCTTCTATGTGCCATCTCGATCAAATTGTTACATAATTATGTCAAAACACACAGGAAACTAAATAAAACCGGCATATATTTACAATTTATTGTTTCTTTATTCCCAATTCGATTCGTTGAATTGTGTGAAAATAGTCGACATCTTTTCTCTGTTTTTCGTTGCTCGATTTTTCTGTTCTCTGCAAGACTTCTCCTATTCTGATTCGACACTTTTAGCGAAGCGACTAACATCGTAAAAGTCATGCTGAATGCTGTCGTGTGGAATGTGGGGATTGTCAAAAAGAACTTTGTGTGTTTTGTTTTTCACACATTGTTTGCCATTAATTTTAACCGTCGCAACAAAAACTTTCTCTTTCCGATCATTATGTTTTAACGAATATTCACATTATTTGGATTCTCAGTTTGAAAAAAAACCAGCTAGTATTGAAAATCATTGTTCTGTTTCAAATGTGTGAATGTATGCGTGTGGTTTTTTGTCAATTTGGTTGTGGGTGTTTACTTGTTTCCTTTTTCAAATGCACTAACAGGCAGATGTTCATCACTACACGCACACATGCTATCTAGGGCAAAAATACATGAATAACTGCAGCAGTAGCAGCACAAATCCATTCTAAACAATGATGTAGGATATTCGACCGACATTTTTTGTCTGAATCTACTAAACAATTTTTACAAACTCATAATATCATTAAGAGGGGTTTAAGCATGGCCAAAATCGAATAGTTTGACTTAAAAGAAACGAAAAAAAAACTGTGTAGAAAAAAACTATGCAAAGCCTTTAATGGTCGTGTACTCACTTTGGTGCCGGTTCTCCTTCGGCTTCGCATTCAATCAAAAATGGTTTGTCGTTTTCGTTCTGTTGCTGAGCCACTTGATACAGTAACTCGTCGGTTGGCGGCTGTTTAATTATTCTGGGAGGCGAATGAACTACGGACAAATGTGAAAAATGCAGTATGTTAGAAACGAATAAAAGCATCAAATTAAAACCGAAAACAAAAACCATAAAAATATTTATAATGCATTCAATGCTTCCTTGCAACACACCAACGTTGTTGACATGCACGTAATCTTACACTTGGCTAGTGTTTGTATTGAACGCGGTGGAAAGTAGAGACGAAAACAATGGCAATTGCTTTGGAGGTTTAATTGAATTTTAGCTGTGGGCAGCCCATGTCAACAACCTCAATACGTAATTATTTATGCTAACCGAAAATCGGAAGTGGTTAAATGCACGATAGTTTCAGTTTTTTCGTAGCAGTTTTGGAATGAAAATCGAAAATTTATTGTTTTATATTCGAGAAAAATGAGTGTTTCTGGATTCGAAGAGATGGAATCTTTTTTCGAATTCAAAAACACTCATTTTTTAGAAAATAAAATCGAATCTTTTGAATTTTGAAAAAGAAAATGGAATTTCAAATTTTACCAACGAAAGTTTCTTCAAGAAATTTTTTTTTACTTACCCAATGCTTGTACTTGAAGTACAGCAATCAGTACGACTGTAAATGCTTGTAAATTTATTCGCCACATTTTAAATGCACATTTAGTTTTCAATTTGTTCAATTTAGTGTTCACTTCCACTAGCTATATCTTGTTTTTTTTTTCTTCTTGTGATTGAATTATTGGAACATCCAATATTTTCACCGTTTTGTTTTTAACATTTATATTTTATCTGCACACGATGTCGTACAATCAGATCGATTCGGCTTTCGTTCGATGCGGTTAACACTCTGAAATGGAAAGAAAAATTGGTTAATTGAGTACTTTTCCCCCCTAAGATTCTCATAAATCGAATGGAGAATTCAATTTGAATTCAAGAAATATGTCAATTGTTGTGTCATTCTCAAGCGATGTAATTTGAAGATAATGTTTGATTGAAGGTTAACCGTATGGCAATTGAATTAACTACACTTTTGGACTACTAAATCGAGTGTTTGCTTTGAATTGAAGTCTCCAACCCAATTACGGCAATGAACAAACACCTTACCAATTTGGTATCGTATTACTAGAAAAGTGATGGAAATAGAAATCGCAAAAGTGAAAAGTACAATAAATTAATTGATATCAAAAACCATCACGCTTTTCAACATGACTTAGATACGCTACGTGAAGAAGCTGTATGCCACAGCTCTTCAGTGAACAGCGTACAGTGTACAGTTTACAATGTCGCCTGCGTACGTCAAAACATTCGCAATGTTTAACAATGGCCGGTCACAACGGCGAAATTATTGGTTTCATATGTAATTATCAGCGACGGCATTCATTTCAAATGTGGAGCCATAGTAATTTCGTCTACACCGTGTCGTCAGTAAGTTAAAAAGTGAGGATAACGGACCGCGTATTATACTTGAATGAAAGTCGAAAACGAAAAGTTGTGAGCACTTCCAAGTTGAAAAAAAAATCCAGCACAAATACACACACACATACTTCTCTCTCGAATGAAAACAACAATTCCGCCACTTCTCGTCGACTGTTGTCAGAAAATTTCTTATTTTGACTATTTTGCCAACGAATAATTCAACGCGATATCATAATCTGTCCGCTCTTTTTATATCTGCACTTATTAATTCGTCCTTATATTGTTGATAACATTTTTCAATTGATTACATAAACACCACCTTAATTCGCAGTTCGTCGTTGTTTATGGTATTTTCTTTTATTTACTTCTTTTCTCTGGTGATAACCGTTCAAAATTTCATTCTGCTGACAACACGACATCGGAATAAAAAAAAATCCGATGAATGTCTACGTATAATATTCGTTCCAAATACAAATTTTTGTAATATGACGTCATTTTAATGGGTGAACCCTATTTTCAGAACTGTATATGATATTTTTAAAACCACAACGAATTGTTTATAACTTTGGATATTTGTTTTTATTTGTCATCCAATGACTAATTCACTGTGATTCTTGGAGAGAGTGAAAACAGAGTCTGAGTTTTTTTTTTCATTTTTTCATATTTTACGAACTTTTTATGTGTTTCCCAAGTGAATGAGGCCTATTATTAAAGAGCCGAAGAAAAATGCATAACAATTTTCGGATCACTATATACTGCTCTGAATGTATTCATAATCCAATCGATTTCAATGTAACAATTTTGAATTTATGAGTTTTTAATGAGCGCACACTGCCGAAATGGTGCTTCAAAAATAGACAGATTTTTTCCGATCAGTTCTATAAATGAATGTAAATAATAAAATCAACTCATCCCGCATGACCCAATTTCAGACTCAAAACAGATAAAGACGTCGTTTTGAAAATGAAATCAAATTACTATGAACAACGGTCAATGTATCGTTTATCCAAAAGCGATAGTACTTTGCCTAATTCATACTGAATGAACGTGAGTATTGAATGGCACAGAGTTGAATATCATTTTACAAAATTTAAAGACTGATTATTAATCATTCAAAACTCCGTTGTTTGTATGTAGTTGAAATTGAAAACAATTTTTCAATTCGATTTATTCAAATAGCGCGGAACATAGAGTCGAAGTGTGCGTGTGCGTTAATTTTTCAGAGTATATTCTTAGAGTCCATATAGCATATTTTTGTTCGATTTTTTTTCTGCTTCTCTTTCTCTTTCGCTTGCAAATGAATGTGTAGTTGTACACGATACCCAGAGAGTTATATATAGCGCTTATGGCATAACATCAAAATGTAGTGACCAACGAAACGCTCCAATAAAAAGCATATCGGCGATCGCTTGAAAGTGAGCGAATCAATATATGTAGACGAGTGAGAGAGGAAAAATGAACAGAAATTACAATTTACACAGAATAGAACCGACAGCACACATGTATGCTAGAGACACTGGCAATGTTTGTTTGCCGTTCGATTCGCTCAAAAAAAATTTCTCTTCTCTTCTGTTTTTTTTTCTGATACAACTAAAACTACACACCACCTTAGAACAATAATAACCCATACGTATAGTGAGTGTGAATGTGTAATAAGCGAAACATGATATACTCTTTGAAGTAGCATTTGTTAGACGGTGTTTCATGTGTGTGGACGGCGTTTTATTTTTCTCTCTCGCGCGCGCTGGATACACCACGCTACGGGAGTGTGTCTATAGGCGTGCATTTAACCGTCGAATGTTGGGTCAAACTGAAGAAACAAAAAAAGAGCATAATTATATCTAGTGAAATGACGTCATGTTTTGTGTGTTCCTTGAGAGAGACTCTTATGTTCGCCTGGTTTTTTTTTGTCGATATCATTTTAGAAGAATCCATTTATTTCAAATGAACAAAGCTTCAGTTGGGAATCTAAGCCATTGCTTATAGAAAATCGTATGGAAAAAATAACTGGGGCTACATTTAATGAGCACATTTTCTCGAATAAATGATATCATCCGATATGATACGCATCTTGCGATATGTCATAGTCAGCGGTCACAAAAGACGAAAAATCCTTCAATCTTTTATTCAGAATTCAGCTTTGCATATTGAGACTTATGTCATGTTCCCGATTTTATTTATTTTTTGCAAACGCTTTGGCGGCGTCATGATTCATTTACCGATTAAAGTTTTAATCACTTAAGTTTGAAATTCGAACTTGGAACAGTGTTTAACCACACACACAAACACAAATAAATACGAGAAGAAGAAGCTCATTTGGAAACTATTAGGCGTGTGTAGCCACTTTTTGTGCCTTAAATTAATATTGACGGTCTGTGGTCAACAAATCTGTCTGATGGCGGCCTTTTTTACTTTTTGAAAATAATGGGAAAATTTAAGGTGTCAAATGCTTATGCGCCAAGCAAAGAGCGTTTCATGAGCACTGAAATATCGATTAAATCACTTTTGGATAGTAAAAAGAAATCAAATGTCATTATCAAAAAAATTATTTTTCCTATGATTCCCGAAGTTGGAAAATCGATGTTCTTTTCCATGACTTTCGTTTTTCATTCAATCTCGGAAGACCTTCATTCTGAATAAATGTATGGTCTTCATCAAAATATACAGTCACAGTGTGTACCAATTATTGAACACCGCGGAAAATAAGCGCATCATTTCCCACTGTCAATAATCATATCGATTTTCGTTTCAAACGAATGAACACTTTTAAATACCACATTGGCGACTATGTTCTTCATTTCATTTACAAAACACAAAAAATAAAATCATCAAATGTCGATCTGCTGTGATGTTCGGGTTTTGGTTGAGCTATGAGAGGTGCCATTCAAAGTGAAGAAGTAAGGAAATACGGCGAACGCGCGCGCGAACGCTATTACGACATCCATGAATATACACACAATCGCATACACACAGCGTAACTCGTTCACAATATTTTATAACATCATCACATACAAATCATTCTTTTGATGTCATATTCTAACACTGGATTTCTGGTTCCAACATATATATACCCAAATATTATATGCACATAGCATAACACGTTAATATGATTTTTTTTTCTTCCGTTTTCCACTCTATATTTCAATTGCCAATAGAAAAAACCACGAATAAAATTGGATAATATTTTTTTGTTGCTTCTCACTAAATCGAAGCCGATGACTTCATGCGATCAATAACACGAATCTTCCATTCTACAGCACCATTTTATTTGCTGCCCAAATTTAATCCAATTTGCAAATACACACTTATCGATGACACCGAACAACTTAAAACTAATTGGTTATCGTAATTAATATTTCTCGGTAAAAATTCGCATTACTTCGTCTGTTTTTTTCTTCTCGTTCACAAATGTTATTTAGGCGTGGTACATTCTACGGCCATCGTACTTTTTTTTTAATATGAAATCCACTAACTCAACTCCGACCGTCGTAGTTGTATTCAACACAGCAAACACACTGATGTGTTTCGAATACTTGCCGTAGCTCAATGGTGTCTGTATGCATACTGTTTTCACTTAACGCACCGCAGCCTACGAATATGGTATGCGAACAACCGAACCGAAGCGTTGCCAACATTGAACAAATAATTCACTGACAACTCACTTATACACACGCAGTCGCAATGCTGTGTGCTTGTGGTAGTGCGTGCGTGAAATGGTAGTACACGACAGTGGTCGTATGATGCAGTATGATTTAATCGGATGTTCGTTGGCTTTTTTCTAATCGAAATCTTGATAAGTTCCAGTAGGTAAAAATAAATGCACTGGATTTACTTGCAATGTTTAATTGAAAATGGATTTTCCTTTCACTTCAATCATTTTTCGCACGTTGATTGTTTCCTCTAAAAAAGGGCGGTAACTTCAAATCACAGCAGAGATATCAACCCGTGATGTCATCAAACACGCAAACCAAATTCCATTGACATTCAAATTCATTGTGATTGACAAATATATAAAACACTCTAAACATGCCATTGCCGTTTCAGTCTTTTGACAACATTCAATGTGCTTGGGCGCTGAGACAAGGATTTTTTTTATTTTGAATTCAATTCCGTAAAACAATCATTTCGACTGAAAAATGACCCAATTACCGTACAAAGTTGGTGAGTTGAGAGTTTTCATTGAAAAATCCAATTTTTTTCTTCGTCCTTCTTCGTATACGAAGGATTTGTATTCAAATTACTGAAAAGATAAACATCAAAACGCACGTGTCGGCATTTTTCTAGGTTATAGTGTGTGTTTGTTTTTTTTTAAAGCCCATCAAATTGATTAGGTAATAATTTTGTGTAAACCCTTTGTCATTTAATAGCTGATATCTCGTTGGCCGAATGGGGACGTAAGGAGATCGTTTTGGCGGAAAATGAGATGCCTGGTTTGATGGCATGCCGCAAGAAGTACGGTACATCGAAGCCGTTGAAAGGTGCTCGTATTGCCGGTTGTTTGCATATGACCATTCAAACCGCTGTTTTGATCGAGACATTGACCGAATTGGGGGCTGAAGTTAGTATTTTTGTTCTTTAAAGATTGATAACGAACGTATGATGTCGTGTGGTGTCGTATGATCGCTGAAGCTATTATTATTTATGACTCATGCATCATTTTCAAAATAATTTAAATCAAAATTCGTTCATTTATTTAATCTTGTCTGACAGAGCATGATTTGCAACTCCCATGGGGTTATCAGATGACATTTTCCGTTTATATTTTTTTCTCAAGTTATTCAGCATTTTTGAATGGAGCGAAAAAGTTTCTTATCATTTCCCTATGATCATGCGTTATATTTTTAAACGTCTAAAGAGGATGTCTAAACAATTGAGTTGATAATAATCATTTTTTTGTTTGGTATTGTTAAATATTCCAGGTTCAGTGGTCATCTTGTAACATTTTCAGTACACAAGATCATGCAGCAGCTGCTATTGCTGCTACTGGCGTCCGTGTGTTTGCCTGGAAAGGTGAAACCGACGAAGAATACCTTTGGTGTATTGACCAGACGCTTCTCTTCCCAGACGGACAACCATTGAACATGATTCTAGATGATGGTGGTGATCTCACTAACTTGGTATGATACGAGAGATTCAATCAATCCAGATTTGATATTGCTATTCAAAATAAACTGTTTATAAACCGAAATCTCTCAACAGGTCCATGAAAAATACCC
>NW_022595246.1:712676-829788 GCF_009176505.1 Sitodiplosis mosellana
AAACAAAATTCGCTTTGATAAATGTATTTACACCGTTAATTTATAATGTCGTAAAAAATGAATTACGATCTCTCAGCGAATTCTTATATCGAATTATTGACTGCCGATTTAATCAATGTCAAATTGTTTGTAAATGTCGCAAATTACTTAATGATATTCTCAAATTAATACACGAGATAAACAAATGTTCATCGGAAGCGAACCAAAGATTTTGATCAACTTTTTTAAAATAAAACTAAAATTACGTTTACTTTTACTATTCCATTGGGATGTTATGTGAGTTAGAATAATAACAAGTCGAATGCAGTTATGAATTAGTACACTTTAGCAAAAAAAAACACATAGGTAAAGTAAAAAAGTAAGCAGTTCAATGGCTTCAAATAATTCGGGAATGATGACGCCAATTCTTCTATTTTTCTCCAATCTTCATTTTCTTCTAACATTTCGAATGGCTATAAATATTATGAAAAAATCTCTTGTTTTTACACTATCAAATATCTTTGATACGTTAATTTATTTGAACGTTATTTTACCCTCAGTTACAATTTCTCTTTCATTTTCAATGTATTTCAATAGTATGACCGTGTGTTATAACAACGGTCTAGTGTTTGTGTGTGTGCACCAATACTTCTAAAAAAGAATCATAACTATAAAATAATTTCAAAATTTTCGTTTAAAATTAACAGGTTGTCTATAACAACATATCAATTACGATTGGTGCATGCTGACTTTTGGATTTCATTAAGCTTGATTAAATTGATTGATGCACAATGGTTTGCGTTTGATTTTCGACTTTACTTTTGTTTTCTCTTCAAAATGGATTAAATTGGTTTAACTAAAACAAAATGTCGTATAATTTAAATAAGGCAAAAATGCTCAGCAATGTTAACGAATAAATAATCAATCGATCGGAGTTTTCTGTTTTCTTTTTCTTTTTCTTCAAACTGTGTTCAAGCACTGCACTTATATTTCTTTACACATTTTGTTTAGATTTTCGCAATTAGATGTTTAAAAAAAGGTTTCATTTTCACATGAATTTGGAAATATTGGAAACATTTGGAAAATATCGAATATTTATTGTTTTTGTTGTTTTGTTGTTCAATTTCTTTTTAGCACTCCGACTGCGAGAGTTCCTCATCTTCTTTTTTCACACTTCGTGTCAATCGATCTAACTCAGCTGCAGCGTCTGTTCGCATAGTATTTCTGTCGGGCGTTGCTTCGCCTACACCGTTCGCTGGGCGTGGAGACCCTACGCCACCTGGTGATCCGGGCGCGTTTGCCTTTTTACTCAACAGCGAATTGAAGAAGTTGGCTAACACTCCTTCGCCACCTGGTCCGCCTGGCGTCAGCTTCGAGTCCATCTGAATCTCGAATGGAAAATTGAGATTAACACATGTGTGCAATGCCATTTTAAATGGGAGAAAGTGAAGTTGTAATAGCTTACCGATGTTCTGGGCATCGATTTCGCGGATGGCGGTGTTCGCATCGGTGATTCACCTCTGGTTTGGGTTTGACCTTGCATTAGCACTTGCTGTTGTCGCGCTAAGAACTGTTGCTCATCTTCTGTTTGCACTTCAGATTCCCGATTTGAAACAGTCTGTTCATTGTGAGTAAATGTAATAGGAAGAAAATGAAAAATTGCTCTATCTAGGTAAACCAAAAGAGGAATTCAGAGAAAACCATTTACTTTTCGTTGTTGCGGTGGAGCAATTACATCTGTATAGTTATCCTCAGCTTTGCATGAATGCATATTCTCGTACAGTATGCTGATTTTATTCAAATTGTCCCAACCAGCTGGTCTGTTGCATGAAAAAAATTTGAAATGATAAAATTAATTGAAGCTTGGTATTTGCCACAGTGGAGCCCGACTACGGCCGGTAATAAATGTGTACATAAAACCAAATCAACGAATCACTTACATTAGCACCGCATCCTTTTCCACAACTAATGCTGGTGTTCGGAATGGTAAGTCGTAGATTCGATGTGTCAAATATTTATAGAGTAAATCACAGTTTTTATCTTCTTTAACACTTGTATAGAACAATGAAGCTCCATGTTGAAGACAAAAGTGTCGAATCCATTGTTGCATAAAATCAAAATATTCATCTCGATAATCGTATTCCTTTTCTAATGTTGTCATATAGTCGGTCTGTGAAATGATAATCATGAATTATATTGAATTTGTCTAATTTTTCATGCATTTTTACTCGACTCTCCAAGAAA
This sequence comes from Sitodiplosis mosellana, assembly GCF_009176505.1. NCBI lineage: Eukaryota > Metazoa > Arthropoda > Insecta > Diptera > Cecidomyiidae > Sitodiplosis > Sitodiplosis mosellana. The sequence goes on from NW_022595246.1 coordinate 714,900, forward strand.
AAAAAAACATTCAAATTCGTTTTTATGCTGAACAAAGTGTTTTCCAATTTTACCTTCGTGACAACAACAACGATGTCAAGTCCCAAATTCTTGGTAAGTACTTCATCGGGTAAAGGCAACATAGTTTCATCTTCGACTGATGACAAACGTGCCGTACGTTTGTTCATAGGAGAATTGGCATCTAGGTCGTCACCCGTTTCGCAATAATTTTGCCAGGCATTTTTCAAACGATTTTCGGCTTCTTGCTGCACATCTGCAAGAGAACGTGGATTTTTGTTAAATTCAACTCCCTTGAACAATTGATTTGTCTCCAACTTACCTGCCGGAATATTAAGCTTTTTCACATGATCACTGAGAATTTGTATCCAATGATTCAATTGCTCGTTCCAGCTCCAGGGTGCTGTCATCGAAACCGTCAATATGATCAATGTGTGCGGGAAATTATTTTCGTTTAGCGCATATTTCAATAAGTTTACATGACCAGGATCACCATCTAATACCCATACACCTAATCGTGTCAAATCTATTTAAAACAGAAATAAGCGATACGGTGCATTTAGAAGATGTTTTGCAACGGAAATGATTTATAATAATTTGCATTTGGCACTTTACCATCTCTGTACTCATCGCGAACATCGATATAAGCGTATTCCAAACCTGAGCCCTTCTTCGGATCTTCGACCCCTTGCAGTTTAGCAATCAACGTCGTTTTACCGGTCGCATTATCGCCCAACACCAACACTGATTTATTCGATGGAAGTTTTGTGCTACTCTGATTTTGTACCTCACTCAAAATTGCCGACCTAATAGCAAATCAAAAAAAAAACATGATTTAAAAAAAATGCCGACCATTTGTAAGAAAAAGTCATTGTAAAATAGTGTAAAATTAACAATGTATTGAATCCGTCAATTTTGACTCAATATATTTTTTATGGAAATTTTCGTTTCATGTTTTGAAGACTTTTTTGCGATAGTATGTGTGATTCATACAAAGTGATTTGAATATTTAGCGTTATAATAGAAAGCAAATATTTGATTATGATGAGGTCATAGACGCTACACTGCACGCATGTTGGTAAAGGTGAAAGACAAGAAGAGGAAGAACATTCCAAACAATTCGAAAGTGTGTGAAAACGTCTTTCGTTGAAACAATAGGCGACGTGCGTGTGTATGTGTGTTTGTGATCAGAATAAGAATAGACACATATGCTGAAGAGATGATAATTTTCTCGGCGAAGAGCACTGATAATCACGAAAATCAACACAATTCATTCTAATATTATGATACACGAACCGATGCGTAGCATATTATATTCAGTTGGTCACAAACGTTGACTACATTTCTTTTTGCTCACAAAATATTTGATCACTCGTAACATTTTCCAGATGAGAAAATGAATGTCAAGAAAATGAAATCACATCTGTTGAAACATTGATTACAATCGTTTGAAATTGACACAATTTCGTTATGCTTTAGTCACTTGATACGCGTATTAGTGACAATACACGGAAGATTGAAGGTGAAGCATTTGCATTTCAATTTTGATTGACGTTCTGTGTGAGTCATGTCGCATCATAAGTAAATCGAAACAATGAACTGAAATGATTATTAAATGGAATGTTTACCATAAATTATCTTTTGGATCGTTGCCTGAGTCTTTTTTCTGTGTTCCAATGGATGCTGTTGTTGTGCCATTCGTTTGTATGACACCTGGTGATGATGATGATAGCACTTCCATCTTCTTCAAAGGTAAATTGGTGCTGCTTTTGCTTTTTTTCTCCGCTCAAAATTCAGGTCAAATTTCTGTCTCAAATCTTAACTCCCTACAAATTTGCTGGCGAAAATCGAAGAAAAACGTATTGAATAGCTGCTTTTGAACTGATTTGTTGTGCGATGAATTTTTCTCGTCTCGACTTTTTTTTCATACGAACTGAGAAATTGCAATACCGAAATGAAATGATTGTATCGCTGGAATATTTGTGACAGATACAATCTGAATATTGGTCCGTGTTTTGAGCTCTTGTCAAAATGCTCAACAAACACTGTTCGATGATTGAATGCACAACAGATTTCTTTCAATGATTTCTTCGTGATGATTTAGAAAAATTTGCAAAATTTCAAGTTATTTTCTCTCTCTGTGCCTGGCCTTTCGATAAAGTCTGTTCGTTTCGTATACAATAGACACCAACACACTGCGAATCACTAGCGAAAATTACTTGTATTAGCTAATGCGTTGTGCAACGAAGTTTGACGTGAAGTTGGCTCCCAATCGACTTTCATGTGATATGACTCATGTCTCTGTGTGTGCAAAATCTGATTTGACATTTACGCATAGCACACAGCATACGGATGGCAACTTCGGGAGTGGTGCATTGATCAAATAGAAATGAACACAAGAGAATTTTACACTCAATGATATTGAGTCAATATTGGTTATTAATTTTTTGGCTGAAATCAAGGCTTTATCGCTTCGATCGATTTGGAAATGAATGAAAATGCTCACAAAAATTCAACTAAAACTCCCACAATAAACTTTATTTGTTTAACATCTACAATGAATTACAATTGGTTGTTTGTTTTTACACTTTGAATATAGAACTGAACCAGAGAGGGTATTACAATTTTCAATGCAATTCGTTTTCTAATTCTCGAAATGCAAATCTGATGAGCAGTTCAATGTAGAAGTAATAATTTTAAGATTTTGTATTTTGTTGTTGTTGTTGTTGATGTTTGAAACAGGTTAATTTACATGAAGAAGAGAAAAAAAACAATATACAGAGCTATTTGTGCTGTTTAACACTTGAAAGGGGGCGCGAATAAAAATTACACTGAAGGAAAAACAAATAAAAGTTGATCAGTGATTCCAATATACAATATATATAGATAAGTTCTGGCGAGCTGCGACTAAAATAATACTTTTTGCCAAGAACTGGTGATAAGTTTTGGTTTTTAAAACTTCATGAATGAGGAATGTCGTTTGCGCACATTTTTTTGTTGTTTAAAGCCGAATTCACAAAGATTTTAAGCTAAAAAATAAAAATTTACTCCAATTTCGATGAATCGAACATGCATTTTGTTCTATCGGTGAGATATTTTGTTGCTGTTGTGGTTGTTGTTGTTGTTATTTTTGCCGTAGAACTGATGATGGTTTATCTCATGCATATCGTCATCAAGCGTTTACTTTGATTAGAAAATTGGAATATAATTGTCGATTTTGGCGCGATGTTTCTGTGCAACACATTCCGATATCCAAACAATGTTACGGCATTCTTGTTCCTTTAGCTTCAAGTATGCATAGAACACTCCAAAGTGGAATTGTTGAATGAATGCATACACATTCAATTTGACCTGATGAATGAAGAAAAATATCGATCAATTATGAATAGAGAAAGAGAGAAAAGGAAGGTCAGTTTATTCCAAATATTTGACAACAGGCCAAAAATTTCGAATTTTCTAACCAAGTAATTGGTAAGGCCAAATATTCGAAAGACGTACCTCATGTTCGAAGAATTTGTCTTCCAAAGTTTTGTCACCCGGATTGTTACCCGAGCCATCGAATAGGGCAGCATATTCGGCATAGTATTCAGCGACGGCCTTCACCTGTTCGTAATCATCGGCACGAGCCAATGCGGCCAAACCATCTGGATTCATTTTACCACAGCGTGGATACAATTTCGAACGGTCATCTTTTGACAATTCCGTTCCAAATGAATTGATGGTAATGATGATGGCACGACGATCGGCTTCAAACTATGCGGAAATTAAGAAGGTCATCGTTACTTGGAAGGAAATTAAAATGGTCTTATCGCTAGTTGTTTATCAAAAATCGTCTTTATCACCGTAATTTTGGTATAAATTATCGAAAATATTCCGAAAAAAAAAATGGAAAATCATTGTCAAAGAAACAGAAAATTGGTATAAAATTAAACTCACAGCCAAAATTTCGCACATCACATCGGCCGTGGTGCCGCCAATGCCTTTACAGAAGTCGTAGAAAGCTTCCAAATAAGCCTTGTACAATGTGTTCCGGATAATTTCGATGTTCATTTCATCCAAATCCTGTTCGGAAATGCAATCAACAAAGAATGGGGCCAATGGTGTATCGACCAACACGGCATTGTACAGCTCAGCTGGATTGGCAGCCACATGAATGGCTTCCATCTGCTCGAAACTGCCCAACGGATGACATTTTGGAATCAATTCAGAAATTGGACGTTGATGCAACGTACCAGTGATCAATAAAATGATGTTATCGATCATGTAACTGTACGTGATGAAATCCAAAAATGTGGACAACGGTTCGACGGCATGGTTTCTCAAATGTTGGAATTCAATCACCAATTTTTCACGAAGCTTATCATCTATAACCGATACAGACAATGGTGATGGCTCATTGGCCAAAAATTGCCCATAATCAGTTCCTTGCAAATGAAGTTTTAAATCTGAAATTTGAAAAAAAAACAATTTTTCTTACTTAATATGCTATTTTCAACTCATTTTTTACAGTTAGAAAAACAAATTGTGATTCAGTGTAAATTGATCATATGACTGACATGACACTTTGTCTATTCATACTGTGATTACTAAGGCTAACGCAAAATCGATGATAAAACATACAGATAAATGGTTTTTTCAGTGATTCACTTTGGAAGCGATTAAATACGGGAAATTCATAAAGCTTCTCCGAATAAAGCATATCTTTTTATGTTAAATATGTTTATAATAAAGCGGAAACACAGAGATAAAGAATTCATATTGATGATAAAAAAAAATGTTTTCATACAGACCTTCAAGAGTTTCACACTGAACCAAGTTCAGGTAATCCGATTGTTTTAAAATTCCACATTTAAAACCACGACACAATCCTTCTAAATAGCCACCGTCAATGTTAAACGCTGATCCCGTCATTTTGTTTGCGAAAAAAAGGAGCAAATTTAATCACAAAAACCGAAACACTATTGATATGATTAGTTTTTTTCCAACACTGACGGTATAATCGCCTTATTGAACAGTGGAAAGCAAAGTGTCATATGACTAAAAAAATTCACTGAAAATACGAACGAAGAAGTTTTGACGTCTTTTCTCCCATATATTTGTGAGCACTGATAGCAGCGCAGATTCGTAATAATTTTGGGTTTTCGTAAATTTTGGATGGTTGACCGAGAGATGGCGCTAAACACTAACCCAGTAGATAAACACTAACAAGCAATAACATTTCTATTGCCAATAACGAACTGGTAAACAATTGAACATAAACAAACAAATGGCAATGATGTTATTGAAGGGATGAAACCAGGCTTTGATTTGAGATTAACGCATTTATTGGGTTTTAATAATTTTTAGTGAAAATAATGCAAAACGAAAAGTCTAAAATATTTAAACTTTTCGATTCAAGAAAATCCTTATATGTAATGAAAGAGAAGCATTTTATTCTTGAAAGTGATTCTGATTATTGTACCGATGATTCACCGTCGGCTGCTGTGAGGCATATGGATCGGGGAAACCTTCTGATTCAGCGATTAGAGCTTGCTCCAAAATCACGCGACCTTCTTTGTACCTGTGAATGACGATGATAAATGGTGATGACATTGTAAATAAACAACCTGTTCTGGAAATAGGGTTTCAATGGACTCACTTTTGGCTGTCTTCTGTCGCATATTCATACATCCAACCCAGTTTTGTTTTGCAATTCTTGCACATGACATCACGGACCATGTGACGACCAGTTAACATGACACGATCTTGAATGGTTGTGTATGTCAAGTTGACAACACGCTTGAAAAGCAATGCACGACCTGAAATTTGAGTGCAAAAGATAAAAAGATTCATGAAAATTTTGCATGCCTTTGAATGGATGCAAATAAAATTTGCATGGATTTCAAAAATACACTTTGAACATTTAGATGAAATTATACAAGTTTCGTTATAAGGTTTTCTAGATTCAATTTATTCTTTTGCTTCATTTTTGTGCGACGTCATCGGCATAAATGTTTACATTTGCGTGTAATGCACGAAACAACTATATTCGAAGCAACTACTGATATGGGATAATGAAATCATTTCGGATTCAAAGCAAATGAAAATTGGAATTATTCAATTCGAAATCGTGAAAAAAAATCATACGTGAAACTTTTTTCGCATCTTGTTTGACTTTCGTGAGGCATATTTAGTATTAATTCGAAAATATTTGTATCTTACCCGTGGCACCCGTGAACCGAGTGCTAATTAGCTCGCTCTTGTTGGTCAAATTTGTATCGCAAGAAGCACACGAATACAATTTTGTGCCATTTATATGATCCAAAAATACGCGTCCCATCTTTATCTGCCTTTTTTTGCTGGCTGCGTTCTTCAAATTCAGTGCGTTCTTTTGTGAATTTTGGCGAATTGAAGTGGCTTTTCACGAGTATAATACTTTTCTATTATTTTCGCAACAAAAAGCAAACAACAATCGAAACAGTTTCCGAGTTTATTTTGAATATGTTCACTTGATCGAAGTGTTCTCTGCCTTTGTCACTTTTACTTTGTTCATAAATATTATTGTTTTTTTTCTTCTCTCCTCTTGTTCGTTTTCTTTGTGTGTACGCGCACGATTGCAATATGCGTGTGTGTGTGTGTGTGTGTGATTGAATATTTCCATATTCTACGTATCCAATGAAAATTGGTTTATATCAGCTGTTCTCATAGTCGATTCGCCGTGAAGTTGGTAATTGTGTGAATTGAATCAGTGTCTTTGATAGTCAACAGTGTCTGTTATGATATGAAAATAACCGACTCTCGTCATATGCATGAGCACTTCATAAATGCAATGGAAAACTATCGATTAAAAACAGATATAAATTATGACAAAGCAACAGAATTAAGAATATTTCCTTAAAAAAAAATCACCCAAAACGGAATGTTGTGGCTCCCTCTGTATTTCTCGCCGGGCTAATATTCAAAAATTCATTTCGACAATCTGTTTGTCACGCGAGAATGTCAAACTGAAAACCTTCAAAACATATTTATATATAAACGCTGCAACATTTTTTTTTTATTTTAATAAAATTCTTTATAAAAATCCGAACCAACAACGACAAAAAGAGTAAAAAGACGAAATTCGAACTGGACAAGAGGCAATAAACCGCCTAAATTCCTTGTAATTGAATATGCTTTTTAATTTCTTGCCACAATTCAATTGGTATGAGATTTGGTCTGCTTGTAATGCCACTTCGCACAATCGAATCAATTCAATTTTTTGGATTGGTTTATTTTATATTGTCTGTTTTCATTATTTTAAGAAAATATTGCAGGTAAAAACAAAACCAAAAACATGCCATACAATCCTAATGCTCTAATGTTTCACTCACCATCTTTTCTCTCTCACACACACGAACTTTTTGCACTTTAATTCTAATCGAATCTCTGTTTATATTTTTAGCCACATTTAAGGGCCTCAAAACTATCCTACTACAAATGGAACTTAACCGTTCGCTATGTTTGGAATATATGTTTTTATATCGTTGCTATTGCATTTTTATACGTGTATCAGAAATATTTCTTGGCTGACAGTCTATATTTCAAGCAAAATGGACAAAACTACTATCGAAGCTATGAAAATCTCATATTTTTTACGTCAAACCATCGGTGCAATTTACTCAATTCGGTCAACTATATTCTGATATCATTTTATTTGATCGATGTGATATTTGATTTGAACGAGGGCTATGTGTCAGAAGCGGTGAGCAAATTTTTGGCCTGCGGTATTGTTATCTGCTTTGATGTTTATCGGTAAGAGAAAGCAAATGGATATATAGGATTTTGAGGAGATTTTTAAAATTTTCAATGGAATATAGATAGTAACTTTTAATCGTAAACATCTGAAAACTTTTCTGTTCGGTTTGATTGTAGATTGGAATACTTTTCCGTGATGTTCAACATTCTCTTGGCGCTAATTTATTTATTTACGGATGGATTATCACTGGTCGGCTGGCATATACCGAAGAATCGCGATGTCGCTTTTCGAGTTTGCGTTACATTGAAGCTGTTGCTATGGTCGTTTGTATTTTTGAATTTATTGCCGTTCAAGTTTCTAATTCCAACACTGTATGGACGAAAGTTCTTCATCTGGCTCAATTCGTTCTTTTTACTTTGGTAAGGTAATTTAGTGAAGTAAATAACTCGGAACAATAATTTAGAAATAATTATGGTTTCAGGTATGGATCTTGCATATGGAATTCGGTGAGTTTTGACGATTATTCCAAATATGAAGGAAATAATGAACAGAAAAAAAAGGAATATTTAGTGTATAGGGCGAATAACAAGCATAATTTTGAACATTTCAGCCCATTCTGCAGTACTTCTACCATCAAATTTACCATACCAACAGTAACTCGAACGATTGCCTTGGCGAGAGATCGGTTTCTAGGTATGAACTTTTTGCCATGTGTTTTCAATTCATTTTTCTAACCATTTTTTATTTCACTCTCATCCTTCCACTTTGCAGATGTATTTTGATCAAGGAGACCAGAGAACTACGTCACCTGAAGAACATTCGAAACGCGCTGATTGAAATACAGTTGAACAGCGTGGAACAGAAAGACGATGCAAGTCACTCCATGAAAACCTATCAAACCATCAAGTGTGAGTGTTGAAGAATGGAATGGTTTTGATAAATTCTAAACACTCAAACAATATTTCATCTATTTCTTTGCCCAAAACCAATCTAATTGATTCATTCATTCGTAGGTATGATCGCATTGAAACGAAAATTGAAACGGATCCGGGAAAACAAGGAGCAATTTATATCAAGCTAGAAGTAAAACAGAATTTATTTGAGTTGTTGTTACAAAAGACTGAACATAGGACAAATGATTGTATAAAAGTTCACTAAATGTGTTGATAATAATGTGGTCATGTTACCTATTTTGTGCTTCATTATATTTTGTGCTGGTATATTGGTATTTTTGTAACTTGTTCATTTGATGTCACATAAACCTACAACGGATTCTCATTAAATCACCGAATTTGGTGTCTTTTCCAAATCCCATCATTCCAAGCTCACCAACGACATTTTATCGAAAAGAAATGAATGACAACCACACACAATTTTTTTTAAATCAATTTATTTATTATTTTATTTCTAATTTTCGGTAAGTTCACCCAAAATGAAACAAAAAGCAAATCTTTAAATGAAGTTTCGCCCGAAAATACAAAACAAATCGATTCGTTGGTACTATTTCTATTTATACGTGAAGTGTTTTAATAGAAAATAAATAAAATTGGTTTGAATTTGAATGGATTTCCGTTTTATTAAATTTTTTTTTACACAACAACTTAATTTATAGCACTAATCAACGCTGGAAAAACCTCTCAGAAGTGGGAAAACGTTTCCGTGGTTTTTGGGTCCTGTGAAATTGAAATATGGCGCTAGTTTTGTCTAAGAAGTTCTAGTTTTTGAGATATATATGAACGCGTGAGAATAAAAGACTGACGCTATCAGGTTTTTCGCAAAAGCGGGATAAAAATCAGTTGCACGCAAAAGAGACATTTCAAAAGGTTGCACGCAAGAGAGAAGTATATTGTTGTTGTAATCACGGCTTTAAAATTCAAAATGCGACAAAATAAAATGTTCCGTTTGCGTGTAACCTTTTGAAATGTCTTTTTTGCGTGCAACTGATTGTTATCCTGCTTTTGCGAATAACCTGCTAGCGTCAGTCTTTTATTCTCACGCGTTCATATATAGTTATGAGTAAGATGAAAGCATCAAACTTTTACGTTAAAAATAAAAATTGTGATTCGCAATATTATCATGATTTTTTTGTATTCAAGAACCTCCTGTCAACTAAGGTATCATTCTCTTCGACAGAGTGTCTTGGACATTTTATCCGCATATATCATCATCTTCAAACCGATTCCTGTTTCTTCTACGACAAAAATACCTAGCATTGATTTTACAACTCAGAACGAAATTCTTGAGAAACCTCCATAGTTTCCGCTCTAATGAATACAGTACGAAACAACAACACCAACAAAACAGCTAAATGTGAATCACATGTTTTTTTTCAGATACCATTGTACTTTTTTCCCGCAAAAATCATTTTATCCCAGCAAAAACGATGAAGCAGTAAAAAAACTGATTTGAATTAGTTCGAAATGTTATCTGAATATTAGCATTCGGTTTATGAGTTTGCGGTGAATATGTGTTTAATAGGCAAAACCGCTATTAGAGAACTGCATCACTCAAGACGTACACAATCAAGTGGTGAAAGTAAGTGTAGCTTGACCTGAATTTATACCGTTGCTTTCAATAATAGAAAATATACATTGTATTGAGCCGATAGCACAATACTGAATATTCTCACTCAACCTTTCTCAGTGTCAACTAAGTTAACAGTTCAGCATTCAAGTGACTTTCAACTGTGTTATATTGAAATGAGTGGTGAAACAAAGCAAAAATATGTGATTTTCGACACAGATATGGGAGCTGATGATGCGTGGGCATTACAAATAATCCTGAAGGCGGAGAAACTGTTGAAAAGTGTGAAAGTGCTTCCAATCACAACAGTATTTGGAACCACATCCACTGTAAACGCAATAAAAAATGCCTACCGGATTTTGGATGGACTTGACCGTACCCATGTAAATCAATTCGATTCATATCTTTTCATAAATCTAATTGCAATGTTAATAGATCCGGATTTACAAAGGAGCAACTGAAGGTTTCATTCCTGTTGATCCGAAAATGGGCCAATTTTATGGACGAAATGGTTTCAGCGATATTCATTTTTGGCAGCTACACTATCCAAACAATGCCAATGAAGTGATTCAACAGAAAAATGTAGTTGAAATTATACGTGAAATGGTGATGGCTGTACGTTTCGACAACTCCATTATATCAGCTGTCTCTTTTTAAATTCCATTTAATTTTAGCATCCGAATGAGGTATCATTTATTTGCCTGGGTCCATTAACAAATGTTGCATTAGCTTTGAATTTATATCCCGAAATCAAGGGAAACATCAAATAAGTGTTCATCATGGACGGCAATTTCAAAGGTATTTCCTCTTTTTTTCGAACCAAATCGACTTGCGTTATTCATCGATTTAATCGCGTTATTCAGGAAGAGGGAATGCTTTGAGGGGCTCTGAATATAACTTCTTCCGGGATCCGGAAGCCGCTCACATTGTACTGAATTCTCTCAATAGACCAATCACAATTTTGCCCTTAGAATGTGGACGTGAAGAAAGCATCAACATTCCATTGGTATGGGAATTATTTCATTTCTATATTTTTGCTTGGCATGTTAGAAACATTTGGTTGACACTTGTAGGAATGGCGATTCAATGTTATGGGAAATGTTGACTGTGTCAATGTTCGATTGTTGAACGAAGTTGAACGTATTGCATACAGCAATAATAGGTTCTATACTCCGTATGATGCTTTTTCAGCTGCGGCATTCATATTTCTTGATACGTGTATTCAATATCAGCGCACATACAATGCTACACTTGAATTGCAAGGACAACGTACACGGGGCCAAATGGTGTTCGATCGTGGGAACAACAATCATAATGTGAATATTATTGCGACGGTAAACGAAGATGAAATCAAGAAGATTTTACAATGGACTGCTTCATCATAGCTGGAGATTTCCTTCTTCCTTAACTCATCATCATTTACACAAAGTTTTGAAGCTTTTTCGACACTTTTGTCAACAAGTTGTGTGAGTTTTAGTAAGTTACTGACAGTAACATTGATTTTCACCCACAATAAATTTAATCCGAGAAGAGATCCGGCCTGTGAGATAAGTTCAACATATTGTTAGTAATGTTAAACACGTTGATAATAGAAACATATTTTCCGTTCATATCAGGCTGAATGAACGCCACAATTTAGACTTGAAATGGGTAAATTTGGAATTGAACAAAACAAATGTGTAAAAATAGAAAAAAATCTGATAAAAACATCACCAAAAATCTCTATTCAGCTCGTTAAGTTTTTCCAAAATTATTCTCCGAAACTTTTCATGATATCACGATATAGAATTACCTTGAGAACCTTAAGGGATGTACCCCAAAAACTTGAACTGCTGCGACAAAACTAAATCAATATTCAAATTCTTTGACCTCAAAAACCATGGAAATGAGTTGCCACATGTGGTAGGATTTTGTTTTCTCGGAAATCTGTTGAATAGTGATAGGTTTTTTTTAATAAAGATAACAATGTTTTCATGTTCATCGTGTGTATGTGATGTGTGGAATACGGTGTATGGTGGATTCAAAAAAATGTATCAATATATTTGTCCATTTCTTTTCAGTGTTTTTTTGTTTGTTATATTTTAACTATCCTAGGACCATCATTATGTATCTTGGTTATATCTAAAATAGTATTTATTTTACAGGAATTTCGGTTCATATCCATGTGCCGAATTACAACAGTAGAGCATGAGCTGTGCATCAATCTGTACCATTCACACGACAATTGTTTTTGAGTACTCATTTGTTTTGTATAACATTTCAAGTGCAATTTGTGCGCATAACGCAATCATATATAGGGTTATATATATAAATTCTTTACTGTGGTAATACGGTTTGTTGTGTGTGTCTTTGAATATTCTTATCATGGTTAGGAAAATAGTTGTGCCTAAGTACATAGAACTTTCTTTCATTTTTTTGTTGATGTTGTTTTATTGCATGAACCTCTAAGTAATCACATGGGAATAAAGTGTTTTTTCTAAGATGTTTTTTTCTTTGCCTTCTAGAGTGTGTCCACTCAATATATTTGTTGATTTTTTTTTGCTTGTTTCTCACTTAAACTAATATAAAATCATTGTGGTCAAGCTATCGTTAGAATTAAAAACTTAAAGTTTTATGTAGTGCCAAAATAGTTGTGTGTTCAATTCAAAGCTTACCACTTTAGATTAAAATCTACAATTTAAATTCAATGATGAAATGTCGTTTTTCAATGTTTAGTAAATGATCTACAAATTTTCCTTTTTTTGAATTTCATTCAATTTCTATTTTTTTCTACGATTTTCTTCTCTAGAAATTCACCTGCTTCCAACAAAACATTTTCAAAATAGGCAATCTCCATGATTTCGATTACAAATATTCTATCGCAACGAATGTTGAATTCCGTTTTATAAACGGATAGGATCTGGCACACCTAGGATCAATCACGTATCTGAGCATCATTTTGGCTGTGTGTGTATGTGTATGTATTTGTGTTTGTTGTGTATATTACGATAAAAACTTGTAATCTTAAGGATAAATGTTTTGTTAGAAAATGTTCGTTTTTGTATGTTTGTTTAGAAATTACAAATACTTTTCTTTTTGTTTATATTCCGAAGAACACTGAAAAAATAAACGAACAGAAAAACATCGTTTACATTGGCTTCTGTTCTCTCTTCACTAGTTGATTTTTCTCTGTAGGCTATTGCTATTTTTATGTTTTAATCTTCATGGAATTAATCTCTATTTTGAATAGAACCGTAGTAAACAAGAAACGTAAAAATGGCAGTATTCGTTGTTCTATTTAATTCCTTTTTAACGTAAAAACGGGTTCGCAGCGCGGTTTTCTATGGCCTTCCTATCTTGGTTTTCATTTTTGATATTTAGTAACTACGAAGACTAGAATTTATTCATTCGATGGTTTTTCCTTTCTTCTGTTCATCAACATCCGTTGAACAAATTGGATTTGTGCCTACATGATTTGCTACGTTTAAATAATTGATGCGTTAATTCTTATTATTAGATTTTATTCATATTTTATCCATTTCTTGTTCATTCTCGTCCTTAAGTTTGTTTTTTTTTTTTCATTACGAACATAAAATTCCTTAGCTAGTTCCAATAAAATGAGAAAAACGTTCCGTCGATAAAAGAAAACTGAGCGAGAAAGAAATCAAAATAATAGATCGGCAAATGTGTGTGTGTGGGGGGGGGGGGGGGTGAGCAATTATGACCAGTATTAAACTCTTAGCTTCGAAACCCTTTTTTGTGAGTAGGGAGGTTTGGGTGAAACACAATCAGTGATAGTGTACACTGTACACTAATGGCTGTGAATCAAAAGATGATTTCATGTTGATTCGTTTATAACAAACTTATCATTATGCAAGTGGAGAGAGCACAAGTTGCGACAGTGAATTATTTATGAGCATTGAATACTCTTTATCGAGAGCACTGATCACGTGCGTCACGTATGTGCATAAATTTGGCGAGGTAAAACCAAATGATTTTTGGTCTGACAACCACAATCACCGCAATGGTCACAGTTAATTATTATTTTTCTAGGCCATTGGCTGTAGAACCATCTTGAACATGTGGATGTGGGCATGGTGAATAAATCATATTTTATACAGTTGCTTTGATGCGGTTGATGCATTGTGGTAAACGAAATTTGCTACTATAGTCGTTGCGCATATAAAGGAAAAACTCGAAGTAATTAAAACGGTTTTATGCATAAAAACGGGTTGCAATTTGTGAACAATCGAATTTTTTTCACCAAAACGTGGGATTTACACATCCGGTTTTCCGGTGAAAACTCATATCATCGATCATTTGAAACTTGAGTTGATTACGTATTGCACAGTTTTATGTCTATTTGCGTTAACTTGTTTCAATTTGAAACTTTTGAACGTATGTTGATGAGTCCGAAGGTATGTCTGGCCGAAAAAATGCGTTAAAAGAGAAATGAATTGGGGGATTAATGAAATAAATTGGTAAATTATGATGGAAAAAAAGAAATTATATATAAATAGAGATAAAAAGTAAAACCTTTAGGCAAAGTTGTAGCTAACGATAGTGGTTGTAGCCCATTAGCCCTATAACATTGCCGAAGGCACGAACAGGTTTCGGTTAGAGATGAAGAATTTACACACATTTTTGTGGTTTTCGGGTGAAAGAAAAACCGTGTGATTGGTGTAATAATAGTAATGTATCAAGCTGATATTACCAGCCGCCCTCAACTTTGCCGACACCAATTTTCGTAATGTGAAAGTCACCGAAAACCGAAGAAAAAAAACCATGTCTTAACCATACTATATTGCCCTATTCACACCATTTTCCGCCAACAAAGAAAAAACTAATTCGCAAACAAAATATTGACTTTGCTCCGTTGGAATTTTCATCGATAGAAACATATTGCTAAATAATTTCCCAAGTAAGTAAAGTTAATTTTCTGTCGCCAAACAATTTCTAAGTATTTATATTCATATAAAATTAATCTTTGTTTATCTACAAAGAGAGAGATAGAGAGAAAAGAAAACTTGTTCATTTCACGTCTACTTGCGGTTGACGTACATATGATAGTCATGATTTCACGTATTCAGAACGAATGTGTTTGTGTGTGTGTTTGCGTAGTGTTTGAAAAAACTTCTGGTTTGAGATATGGTGTTCTAAGAATGAAATAAATTATAAGATTGGCTGGGTGACATGTGGCTTGAGTGTGGCTGATGCGATTTCAGACAGTTTTATGTCAATCGGAACACGTGTGTCGTATAAAGTTGGGGCCTGCAGTATGATGCCAGCCGTTCCAACGATGACAGCTATTGTAAATAACCACAAAAATAAACGATCCAATACCATTGCGACGTACTTCCAATCCTCCTTAACCTAAAATCGTAAAAAAAAAGAGCAGAGTTGTTTTTGTGTTTTGTTTTGGTACGGTTGAAATATTGCATATTTTTATGTCTTCACTATTTCAGAAGAGCAGAAGTGAGTAGAAAAAATCGAACGGCGTGTATTTAAATCACTTATTTACTAGCATGTATGAAATAAATCAAAATAATAGGGTGGACATGAGACTTGTTGGATGTTTACCAACAGAAACGAGCAATAGCAAGTGATTTTAGAAATGCAAATAGTAGAAGCGCTTCAGAAGAATAGGCAAATATAGAAAGCGGTTCAACTGTTTAAACACAAAAGCTGTATGTATAGTAAATATGGAAAGCTTTATAAATGGCTCAATATACATATATGTATGGTTGTTTACCTTGGTGCTTTCCTCTTCCTTTCTCGTATGATCCGCAATATAGTTGACACCATCCATGGCTTTGTGTAGTTCGGGACAGTCCTGCCATCGATGACGTAGGCCAGCGCATCGATCATCTTTCGTTGGCTCTTGTTGACTAAACGAGCGATGTAAAGATTTATAATGCGAATGGGATGCTGATGTTGATTGTTTCTGATGATGACTGTTGCTACTCGTACCAAGCATACCACCATCCATTGGATTGTATGCTGTGTTACCGAGTACGTTAATACCATTAACACTCCCGCAAACACTACTATTACCAACACCACACCCACTCCCACTTCCAACCCCAATGCCACCACCACCACCATATGATTTATTCTTATGATTCGTCGTGTTTGATGATAAATCGTCATTTAGTGCATGTAATTGATGATTGACCTGACGTCTTGGTGTCATTACTTTGTTGTGTTCGATTATTGGTGTTGTTAGTATGGGTGAGTTGGTGTTCGTCTCTTTACAAAATGTTAACGGTATATCGTCCATTAGATCGAGTGAATGCAATCGATGGACTGGTGATATTCTGTTGGTTGCCTGGGTCTTTGGGCTGCCATGTAATTTACACGATACGTTCATATTGAACGATTCCATATTCCTGTATTTAAATATACCAACCGCATATCGAAATATGTGTGCAGAACCGATGGCACGCACAGACAGCGTAAACAGCGATAAATAGATGTGAATAAAAGAGAAATTGAAAACATGCATTAATTTCGATACGTTTTTCAGGAAAGTGAACAAAAAAAAAATAACGAAGAAGAGGAAAAAAACAGCCTGAAAATCCGATGTGAACGGTTTTCTAATGCACATGCCAAAATGGGCATTGCTCACATATGCGCGTGTCGTGTGTGTGTGTGTGTTAGCTTTTTTTACACGCCGAGGAATACTTTTCAGTGAGAGTTCGTCTCATGTTTACTATACAATAATCACATCGCATATGATGCATACGTAACAAGGTGATAATTTATGAGGTACTCTCCTTTTGAAGGATTTTATTTTTCACGTTTTTTTCCGTCCTTACTTTCACACAGTATCGTAGCGCCGGAGTGTGTGAGAGAATTTGATATCGTGCGCGCTTGATCCACTCGTGACGCTATGTGTTGTTCTTCGTTCAAGCTGTTTCGTTCTCTTCTTGATTTTTACGCAAATTTACATTTATTTCGAAGACTACAGACAAAATACCAAACAATTTACCTTTCGCATACGTTCAGAATGTGATGATCCAGTAGTAAGCTGGAGTCGAAGTTTGATAGTGCTATTTCTGGTGGCAATGGTGGAATTTGATCCCTTAACTCCAAACCATTGCATGTACGCATCATAAAACGACGAGATGCTTCGCTAAAGCTAATATCCATCAAATTGGAATTTTTTCATGGTACGCATTTTATCCATATCATAATTGTATAACAATGCGCCCGCACGTGAATATCCGAATCGTTCACGTTTTTAACATTGTGATTATGTTCGAAATGGTGTTTTAAGTTGATTTCAATTTCGGTTCGGGATTATTGTGCACATCAGTAGCATAGTTTCGTTCGAAATAGGTCCATTTGGATGCAGACAACGATGATTAACGAGGAAGAGATGGAGAAAATGCAACGTTAAAAAAATGTATTGATTTTATTCGAACCTATTCATTTGTCATGAAAAATAATGGGAAAGAGAATGAAGCATACACGGAGAGAGACTTGTGTCTTTTGTTGTCAAATATAACACCTCTTTTCGGCTGTCGTATACGAAAAAAAAGACGGAAAAAAAATAGTTTTTGTATCTAAAGCCAATAAAAAAGATGAAAATCAATAATCTATCTATTGCTTTCGCAGAAATTAAAATCTTTAACTGATTGCACAGAACAGAAATATCTTCAAAGTAATATAAAACTGGAACGAACTGAATGAAAACAAATAAATAAAAAATATTAAACTAATGCATCTTATGCCAATTTTCTTCGTTGACCATGCCAAAAAGTGGTCTTCCAAAAATGGCAGGAAAACTTTACGCATAGAATGAGACTTATGGGAACACATCGGTGAGAGTGAGAGAGAGAATGAAAAACCACAGAGCACACAATTCAACTCACCCCAATCCATTATACGGGTAAATCGGTCGACGCATCACCAATAATTTCGGCAAATGATTTATAAATACAGTCCGTACCCAAGCTAAAGTGAACAAACGAATATTTTAAACACAATGTACATTGTACAATGAAGAGATCAAGGAAACCAATTCTACTCACGGGCCATCGTGTGTGTTTGCGGAGAACGGAAGTGAACGTTGAGCACAACAACCGTGACACATATACTAATCAGTCGATAAATGAAAAAAACGGACGAAAATGAACGAGAGAAAGAGAGAGGAAAAATAATCCAACACTTGAAATTTATATAAAATCTGGTGTGCAAACTATCACCTAAAGCTTTCGAGTGTGTTTTTAAGTATCTCGCATTTAATCAGTTGAACCGATTAAAATGTTGTATGTTATTAAACTGAGGAGTGGTAATTGATTTTTTTTTTATTACTCATCACCAACAACTCAAACACTATGCGATTTTATCATCGAAAAAAAATGCACATTGCACACACACCCATTCAAGTGGTGGTGAATCTGTTATGGATGATGAGTATGAAAAACGTTCACTTACCTCACTGTATCCAGAATCATTGTAAATAACACGAATTTCCCTAGTAGTGGCACGACTAATGATGTCGGTGGAATAATTTCCGCCAAAAGCAAGAAGAACACAGTAAGTGAAAGCAAGATAGAGATACTTAATGACACCTGCAATCAAGAAATGGTTTGTATTAATCAACTGAAATGACAACGACAACAACGACAACGGCGACGGCGACGGCGACGGCGACGGCGACGGCAACGACAAATACAGATATAATACACAATTTGTTATCCACATTCAATGAGCATGTGGCAAATTACGAGCTCATTTTTACGTATCTCAATCTGAAGCATAGACATTTCAAACTGATACACCGTACGTCGACGTAATGAAAAACAAATTTGGCTTGCAATAAAGAGCATGTCATTTTATCAGCATCGATGGATGGTTCGTCCTAAAAAATATTATGTTCTCGCTGCGGGAACACAATCACATTTATTTATTTATCATCGTTCTGCTGAGCTTTAGATCTCATGATGAGATTTTCGTCTACTTAGTCGGTGTAACAGCATTTATACGTAATTCAGCGAAGAAATTATCAAGCATAAGAACATTTTCAATGGCAAAACGCACAATGTTTTATTGATTTTAAGAATGCTTCCGGCTTGGAGTATTCATAATGTAAAATGTGATAAAATATTTGTGAATCTTCTTATCACGACAAAAAAAAAAGCGTCTACATTTCTTGATATAAGTTATTCAAATACATATTTCTTATCCAATTAGTAACGAAATATCATCATTGAAATGGAAGGAAAACACTCAAACATGCTTTATAAATGCAATCCCTTACTTTGTACAGTACAACAAGTGCAGGGAATTTAGATAACGAAAAGAAAATAACGGTATGCGATTAGTGGGTCAGTTCAATTTTTGTGATGTCTAATGTATTCAAATCGTGTTTCTCACATTCAATATTCATTAATAATTTGGTATTGAAAAAATTCTTGCATGTTTTAAAACACTGAAAACACCAAACAGCAGCAAAAACAACAACCGACGTTGATGTTTAAGTTGGGTGACAGATGATACACACCATGGCACAAAAAGGTGTACATGTGCATGAAACACTTGAAAGAAATGGAAAGCATTAATAATGTATTGGCCAAGCCATTTTATTTTCCTTGCATATTGCGAGAGGTGCTGTCTGTCTCGCTGGCATCCCCACACAATTTGACTATAACTTGGGAAACTCATTGTTAGAATGTGCCAAAATAAATACGTTTTCTATACGGTGTACGTATGATTGTATTAATATTAATAATTTACATGTTTGAATTTCAAAACTTTGAAATGTAAAAACTTTTATCTGTCGGCAGGAGAGAAGACAAAAAAATAACAAGCAAGCAAAGCACATAACAACACTGTGAATGTGAAGGAAAACAAATTTGCGAACACTCACCTTCTCACCAGAGTCGGATGGCAGATAAAATACTAGTATCGTTAAAAAACTAATACCCATGCATGGAATGATTAGGTTGACGGTGTAAAATAATGTTTTGCGACGCATCGTTATATTGAATGTTATATCCAGATATGGTTCGTCACAACATGTGTAAAACTTTTCGTTTCTGAAAACAGAGTGAGAAAGAGAGAGAGAGAAAACCAAAAAAAGGAAGTAATTATAGTCGAGGAATCAATAGACTCATAACGTAAAGTTTATGCAATTGAAAAAAAAACTTTCAATGGTTTTACTATTGAGTTTTGTGGAAAACACCTTTTTTTATTACTTTTAACGCATTTCCCACTAAGTGTTGGATACGGATTCATCCAAACCGAATGTGGTCGAACAATTCAGTCCAAAAATGAAACATGAGTGAAACTCGATTAATATTAAAGCAAATCTTCCATTTCAAACGTCCCGCTCGATTTCGGACGAAAAAGCCAATGAATAATGCACTATAAAAAAAAGTCGAGCATATGATTCAAAAGAAGAGTTCACTATACTCCTCAATGTAATAAAGCATATGCATTGCCCAATAACAACACTAATAGTAATAATTAAATCAGTGTTTGTTTGCCACACATAAGACGTTATGTGCTGAATAATTAATTGTGATGATTTCAACGTTACACTTTACATGGATTACTCCCCTCAAATAAATCACGTCTCACCGTATCTTTTGTTTTGCTGCTATAAATTTTAATTCATTCATTGGAGCAATGTGAAACAAATAAAACAAAGCAAAGCAAAGCGATACAAAACAAAACACAAACAAAAAAACTTATGCTCAACACCAACATCAAATTCTCAATCATTTGATAATAATCGTTGTTTACATTTGATTACATCATAAGCATTGAATTTCAATGTTAGTTATTGTAACGATTCACATTTGTGATGTATTAGAACTGGGTCAATGCATACAAATATGGTTTTTCGCCTGAATTTGCATATTTTGGCATTTTGTCATTTATATTATTCCTTAAAAGTGTGCGCTCGTTTCGGTGAGGTAAGAATTCTAAATAGATTTTGTGAAAAAACGTTCACTTTTTCATAGAAATTACGAATAATATGCATATATTGTGAAGAAGAGCGTGCTGTGAATGAAGAGGACTATTTGAACGATTTTTTTTTCTCTAAAAACAGAAACATCACAGTCTGGTCACTTCCACTTATTATGCATTGATCCACAAAATGTACGTCTACATGAAGTTCGGTCGGACAAAATATATACACACACAATGTTTGCTTTTTACGACAATCCCTTCTTCCTTCAGTGCACGTTTCATGTGCACGGCAAAGCCGCAAAGTATTTCAATGCATACTAATTAACAAACTAAATTGTGGCCATTACTTTCATATATAAGTGATATGATATAATTTTGGAACGCCACTTGTAAAAAGCCCATTGAACCAGTCGGTGTTGAGTATAAATGATAAGTTTAATAGTGAGACTGTGAAATGATGATAAAAATTGTGCTTTTGGTTTTGAGTGCTGGTTTGTGTACGTGCGAAGAGCCGGGCAATCCATGGCGCATAGCATTCTACCCGAATTCGATACCAAAGGGAGAATATGGTGCACCACCGTTGCCAACATCATCGGTCGAAATTTCACGTGAAAATATCGAACTTGCTGGGCACTTGGTCGAAATTACCAATGCACAACACCATGGATATTCGCCATCACATGCATCGTATCATTTTAGACGACCAAAGTTATCTTCTGTTGTGAGTGATTTTAAATCGTAATTCTTTCAGTAATTTGTCGTTTTCTTCCTTTAAATCGTCTTCATCCAGTATTGATTGAAAACAGTAAGCCATAAGTGGCTCTTCAAGTGAGTGAAAACGGATTCCAAATCAATAATTAAATGTTTCACTCTTTTCCCCACCAACAAAGATATTTTTGCCAAACGAAACTCCGGCACAACCATTCCGCGCTCCTTTATTGACTGGTGAAGTATTCCCGAGTCCAAGGCAATCAAGCAGAATAGTCAATCAACAAACGGCATTCCGTCCAACTCAATCGCAATCTCAAGCTTTCAAACAACCTAGTTCATCATCGCCTCCCGGTGAATATGGTCCACCACCACAAACATATGGCCCCCCTCCAACAAAAAGTCCTCAGTCAACATATGGTCCACCTCCAAGTTCATATGGTCCTCCGACAACTTCCTATCCTTATCCACCAGCTGTTCCATCAAGTCCACCATCTCCACCTCCTCCGCCAGTCCATGAAGTGGTAAATGAGACACCATTCGTAAATAATGATGATGATGAAGACACCACTGATCCAACCGTCATTGCTGTTGCTAATGCAAGTGGTCAATACTACATTCTTGGAAAGGATAACACCCTTCAACGTGTCGCCTATGAAACCGTACGCACCGACGACGATAACAAATATGGTGGTTTCACAGCTCGTTTGCGTTATTCACCCGTCGAACCGATTCGTGATCCAATTTACGGCTACGACGATCAGGGTCACTTGGTACGAATTTACAACAAAAAATGAGAGATGCCGATTCTGTACACCACATTTTACGTATAAGTAATTAAATATTTCGAATATCTTCACGATTGTGTGCGGATTACTCTCTCTCTCTCGCATTGTATGAACCGAGCATCGAAGTGAATGAAGAATTTGTTTGCTCTTGTTAAACCACATTCTTTAATTAGTATTTTGAATTTCCATCCATAAATTTATGGTTGTAAAACAACCAAGTGAAATTTATCCTTGTATTGCAAAAATGTACCGTCGTTCGTGTGATAGAGCTTGTATTGTTCAAATTATACTTTAAATATATGAACTTGAGGCAAAATTCGGAAGAAGTTCAAACTAAGTCGATTTAAGCGAAGCCCTATGTGCACATAAATACTCTCCAATCTCACTTGAATGGTTGATATCATAGTTATCCGGTGTATATGTATATATGCTTAAATCCATTTCCTATTAAAAACTGTTTCCTCCAAATACGTTAACAAGTATAATATCACGACTAATAAATGCATCCGTGTATTGAAGAGATAGTAACCAGCATAGTGTGGTTTGTATTAGTTAAGAAAGTACATGCATATTACATGCCCAATTTGAAATTATGAATATGGAAATGTCGAATGTATGCAAATAGAGGAGACTGCTCGTGTAGAATGGGACGTAAGTAAATTCTTTAATATTTACCCATTCAAAGATATAAATCACGTGATAACATTGGCTTCATTTCAATGTGGATAGCGGTTTCGACAGTCATAACTTCGTGAATAATTGTTAGTTCGATGAAATCTATTCGTTCACATTGCAAATTTGGGTGGAGAATTTGAATTTTTCATTAAATATTTTCAGCATCTCTTCCGGGAGAGCGCTTCGTTTTAACACAACAAGTGTTTCGATTCCGAGCCATATTGATTTTCATCAATTGTATTGAAATTGGATATTGGCAATATCAATAAATTTCAATTTATCGACTAAGTAAATATAGCTCTCAATTTTTAATTTTGATTCAATGCGGTCAATGTTGTTCTTTCTGAAGCTTTCAACAAATGAATTGTAAAAAATCAATAAATATTTCAAATAAAATCTGTACAAATCTGTTCTTGAGATTTTTTGCTTTTCAATATGGACTTCGGGCATAGTTTGTTTTAAATGAATTGTTTATATATATGTGAGATTCAATTGAACGCGTTCGCGGTGGAGAATAGTAAATCTGGGTAAAATCAAAATGTAAGATGTTTGCTCGTAAAATTGAGCCACATTAAGTGACTCATCAAACAGGCTCATCACACATTAGTAAGATGGAATAGAGCGGAAGTCATTGCATGAGAATCATAGTTTCAACTTGATACATTCGAGAGTTTAGCCATTCATTTCATTTCCACAATCACGTTTCACAATCCAAACTTGAGCAAATTTTTCTTTTAACGTCGTATTGCACGTGAACACAATGTGAACTTTCAAAATGAAGCGATTGTGTATGCGCCAAAGTTTATATTAACCGGTTTATTGTTCCGGCGATTCGAATGCATCCATTAAATGAATGTGAATTATTCATAACGAAACTGAATCTTTTACAACACACAGCTTGTTTAGTCTAATGCATTCGGCTCCATGGAGAAAACTTAATTTCGTACAAACTTTTTCAAAGTTTTTGTTTTTATCCCAAGCAGAAATTCGTCAATTTATGTACATTGGGCAAATGGGTTCTAGCAGCTTGATACGAAAGAACGGGAAAGAAACTCGGCGATTGAGTTGAGGTCACACAGTGATTGAAATAAGTTTGAAGTAGAACAGTTGAATTCGGTCAAGTGACTGTACAATCAGATATTTAATCATAATATATTTAATTGAAATATGAATTTATGAAAATCGTCGCTTTTGTTTGTGAAAAATCAATTAATTCAATTTTTCAGCGAGATCATATTCAAACTTACCGAACGGCAGGCACACCTAGAACGTCCCATTCAACAGATTGATAAAATTCGGTTAAATCTACGCCCACTTCGACTACATTCGTGCCATTCAATTCATCAACATGTCTATGTCAAATATGAAAATACATTAAATTGGTATTTATCAATTAAAATATCTCGAATCCACCTATTTAATTAAATTTTATCATACCTCAAATCCACCTATTGGATTGAAAAGAGGGGAAAAAGAGAGAGAGAAAATTGTTGAAAATTTAATTTCGAATAATACGACGGAGCATTACGAATTGCATCGAGACTAAAAACAAATGTTTACTCATGCGAATGGGAAAAATGAATGAAACAGTTTATCAACAATCGAACGGCAAACCAAAACAATAAATGAATGGTTTGGAGCGAAAATGTAATACAGAAAAGTTGCGCGGAAAAATGTCAAATGAAAAGAGATAGCTATATACCCAAGCGCGACTCCACACTTAGCTTCTAAATGTGACACCTTGGTAAGTGTGAGCATTCGTTTTGCGAATAAGCGACAAAGAGAATGGAAAAAATTGCGCGTGTGGTAGTGAGCAGCCTGATGCGATGCTTCTCGATGTAGCGACTAATACACGCGCACTTGTTTTCACTCTCTTTATTGCTTGTTCGCACGACGAATGCTCACACTTACCAAGGTGTCACATTTAGAAGCTAAGTGTGGAGTCGCGCTTGGGTAGTTTACTATACAGTTTACTATATAGCTATCCCTTTTCCACTCATTCATCATCGACATTCTTCCGCTCATCTTTTTTGTATTACATTTTCGCTCCAAACCGTTCAAATGATCGACCTTTTGGAGTGAAATGAGGAAAAAAAAGAACGAAAAATCAATTGAATTATTTCCGACGGTTTTCTATTCAAAATCTGTGTTCGTCCTAATTTCATATGCATGAGCGAAAAAGATAGATGGAAAGCAAGAAAAAAGTATGTTTGCTCTACAGCGCATTTCTTGTTGAAAGGTGTTATAAAATGGATGTTTTATGTACCGCCCGTAGCTATACTACAGCTAAAAACTACCGGAAAACATGGGTAAAAACATGCTACCCAAAAACCAACATACCTGGAATCCATCTAGAAAAAAAAAGAAAACCAATTTATGTTTTTTTGTTTATACTTGTTCATTTGGTATATGTATCTATATATACTCGCTTACCGTATGTCCAGCTCCCAAACTTCATTACACACGTTTGCTCATCAAATGGAAAATACTCAACGTCAATTTCACACGAGCTTTTATAAATGGCTGGTGGCCGCCATATGATATAACCGGTATAATTTAGAATGGCCTTTGTGGAGAGTGTTACTTCAAAATTACCATCCGCACTGAATGCACGCAATGATTGGCGAGAAAAAGAGAATGGGCAAAATAGTGGTGTAAAAAACTGGCCAGAGATAGTGAGATATAGAGCGAACGAACTTTCAACTTGAATAATCAAACTGCAATTGCTAACACGTAATAACTAAAGTTCCACAGGCACATAGTTGAACTTTAGTTTAACGTTATAGCGAAATTGCAAACGTAGTCAAATATTTCAAAAAAAAAAAAAAAAATCTCTTAGAAAACATCACACTTACTTGTTATACAGCTTTTGGTTCAGCGTGTGCAAGAAGAAGAAAAAATTTGAAAGAAAAAAAGGTGTAGTGCAACCATTATCAATGGGAAAATTATCAAGTTTTATAGTCTTACCACAATGTCTGGACGCCAAATATGATCGCTTGGAACGTGTAACATTTCAACACCACCATATTCTCGTGGCTCCCACTTCAATTTGTAGTCATACCATGTCTGTTCCACCCAAAGATTGGTGGTCATTATTTGATTCTTTAAATTTACGTCGATTAGTTGACTTAGTTTCAGTTTGATTTTAACCATAAGCGCATCTGATACGTTAACAACTGGGCGGACCAATTTATTGTAATTACTAAGTAAATCATCGTATAGACGTTTTGCATCGGGATTACCAGCAGCGACTGAATTCATGACAGGCAGACATTTTCGGTAAGGGTGCGAAAAAGAAAACACGAAAAACGATTTCACATGAGATTTCAAAATAAAACTTTTGAACAACTCACTCAAGGAGTTCGTATTGAAACAAATCATAAATAAAACCTTTGCGGTTCGCAACGCGACAGCTGGTGAAAAGGGAACTTTTTTATGTAAAAGAAAGGTAAAGGGTTTTCTTGAACTGGCCGTGACTTCGATGGGATGAAGGCTTCGGTGGGACGAAAATTTATATTAAAAAAAATGAAATTGAAAAATTCATTAAGGAACCCGTTGGGGGACTACCACGATTCACAGAGTTTTCGGCATTGAGAACGGACTCTCCCGTATTGATAATTTATGCATGAGATATTTTACTCTCTTTCCGAAAAAGAAACCACTTTATCAATGGGCTCTTGTAAGTACTTTGAAATAAACCGATCAATAATCCTTTGCCCACATGGACGATTATGCGGAATATGCTTTCGAAGAAAAGGTGAAAGCACCTGTGTGGAGTGTGGAAATGCTATGACTACATTCCTCTCATTAAATCCTGTATTCGTATGATGCTCCGACGCGTAAACGTTTTAGATATTTTGAATATTTCACAAGGTAGAAATTGAAATAATTAGAAATGTCACGCGATGTGAACACAAACGGTGCTCGCCGGAATTTAAACTCTCGAAATTCATCTTGAAGAGTAACATCGAAGCAAAGCTTTAATAATTGAAATTAGCGATGTCGAGTTTGTAGATGCAATAAGATGTTCCGAATCGATTTCTTTTGGACAGTTCGGCAACTTGTCTTTGAACATAATTGCTACGACTTGACGTTTCCATAACAAAACGCATATTATGTCGGTTTATTTTAAACGATCGCTGCAACTCGATCGCATGACAACTCAAATTATGTTCAAAATCGGCGCGGATATGGTAACATCATTTAACTATTTCAATTTATTAAAGTAGGGTGAAGGTTTGTAGGTTGAGCTGGCTTGTAAGTTGAACCACCCACGATATTTCATATTTTGAGAAGGAAATATACCAAAATTCGAACAGTCGTCGTTATTAAGCAAATAAACTTTACTTTTGATGTTACTTTTTTAACTTACAAATCTCTCCCTTACTATGCCAATGGAAGATGAAATAATTTGAGAAAGTTCTTATTCCGTTTTTTTTTTATGTCAAAAAGAAACGCAAAATAGTTGGAATAAGACGCCCTTTTGAATATTAATTTTGGCCACATAGCCATTTGAAGGGCTTTGCGATTGAGTTTTGAGTCAAAAGCTGTATCAACTTTAATAACTCCAATTTGTTTCTACTTGAGAATTTCCAACATGAATTCATTCAACTCTTTCAGTGTGGTAAAACAAAGTTAAGGAACATCACATTCCTTTTGACATAAACATTTGGCTGAAGCCAAAAAAATCTAATCGATATACAACTTAAAACACCCTGTCCTACGGAATCTATTTCTCTCATAGATATTCAAATTGAATACACCGCAAACCACTTGCAATTAGATGGCTCTTCCGCAAACGTACAACTTAAGCCAATGCAAAATGTAGACATGATATTCCCAATGCGTGGTTTTTGTTTGGTCCGAGAGCTAAAACGATACTTCTGAATATTCATTAGCATTTAATCGGGCATTAATTACTCTTGGCCATTCTTATTGGTATCAAATCTCTTCAAATATTCGAATACCCATCGGTATCATTAGTTAAATGTTTCAAAAGGACGTCCTTCGAAAGTAATCAGATATTCAATAAAATATATAGTGAATTGAAAGTCTCAAGATGAAGTTCAGTTTCGGATATATCGAAAATCTAAGTGCTATCAAATAAAATGTCCATTACATTTTTTCGAGCTGTATGAAGCGTGAACATTTCAATCACTTAAATATTGACACATTGGACTCCTAGTGATTGGACTACTGAATGCCACATAATTGAATGGAAGCAAAGTTCAATATTTGTTTTTTTTTTGGAAAAACAATTTCAACTTATCCGGAATGTGTATTTTTTTTGTTTTTCTTTTTAATGGCGTCATTCAATTTCACATTATTTGATTATTCTCGAAGCTGTCATGTAGAATTCACTTTGCCATGTAATGCCGACCCCACATGAGCTTGATACAATTTTAAGCGAACAGATTTCCAAAGTCATTCACCACAAGACATACAAAACAAAGAATCTATGTCAATACTCCGCAAAGTAAACATATGAGATTCGGGCGTGTAGATTGAGATTATTTTTGTTTGAAACATATATGAAAGTTTTCTGTCGAAACTCATAATGAAATGTCAATGAATGTTAACTTGATATATACATTCGCATTTCGGGAAATTCGGCTTTGAAACATGCATATTTTAAAATAAGACATTATGAAGAAGACATTATACATAAGACAATGGAATGGAATTCGTCTAAAATTGGAAATTTTTCACTTCAAACCAAAAGAAAACTTAAACTTGAAATTTGAAATGGAATGAGATATTTTCATCAGCAAGTGCCTTACCTGTTATTGCAAATGCTAATAGCAAAATACACGAAAACCACTTCATCTCATTTCCTGAATAATCGAATAGCGCACAAAAAATTAAATCGCTGGAAAAAATACAAGCGCGCTTTCTTTTGCTAGCGTATATATCAGCTTCGATTCAGTCCATGTCGCTAAAACAGTTGGCGCTTATCAGCTGCATAATCTTCTTCATGAATAAAATCAATAAAAAATCAATTTTGGTTGAAGGAATTCGTTTTCGTTGCTACTGATGTTTCGCACTCGAAAGTTGATTACTCCACGGAAGCGTACACGTTTTTCGTTTGAACGAAGAAAAATAAATAAAACAACTTAACCGCGCACATGTAATAAATTCTTAAATTTATTTATGTTGAACAAGCACTTCTGAGAGCAGTAAGGAAAAATTAAACAAAAAAAATTATCACGCAAAGTCTTAAGACGAAAAGTTGATGATTATAACATTGTATGGTTTAAAGGTATTCATTTGATCGGTAGCACTTTTTCCACTTACAAACTTGTTTTTTATTCCATTTTTTTAACTTACAAAAGAAAACACAAATAGAAAACTGTTTAAATATTTACACTGTTCATGAAAAAGATGACGGAGGAAAAAACAACAACGATATTTCAAAGTATAATCAATGCGTATTTTCCTGATGAACGTCTCCAATTTCACGTGTATTTATATTTTCACATTGCTCTTCTTGGTGCCTATATATACTTTATGTACTATTTCCCGCGCGCATAGTTTCCATGGCGAAAAACAGGGAATGAGTCTGCAGAAAAAAAGCACACACATACATACCATTAAAGTTATAAACTTATGAGAAAGACTCAAGATGGTTGTTCTTTTTTTTTAACGACAATGAAATTGTACATTTTTTTTCTTATGCAAACATTGTACGAAAGTGAAATTAATGTTGAGAATCCGGAATTTGTATACACTCTTTTCCCGAACGCTACGACTAAAGCTCGAAATTTTTATACTTTCTCTATCTTTTCTAAGTGGAATAAATAATCCCCGACCATATCATATTGAATTGATTACCATCTAATTCGGCATTTTCGTAAAATATGCATGAAACGCATATGCGTTTGGTTGCAATCTCGCATCTTAACTCTCTCCATCTCCCTATTTATGCATACATCGCCTGAACAAATGCGTTTAGTCATTAAATGATAATGATAAGAACTAGTTTATATACACCATTTATCCTATTAAAGGATCATAATGTATGCAGAAACTATAATGCCCGAAACGATGGGATACACATTGAAATCAAAATGAGCAAAGGGTCAAGGAGTAGAAGAAACAAATTAAAAGCAGTAGACAAAAAAAACGAGCGAGAGAAGAATTCAGTGAAATATCAATGCAGGGTATCTATGCGTCTTAGCTAAGGACTTTGCTTTCTCTTTTCATGGCCTTGCTCTTATTTTTGTTCTGCACTTTAGATACGTTTGTATATATATAACCATTATTCTCATCATTCACAAGCAGAACGAACCATGTACAGCCAAATATATATACACGGTCACGCTCATTCATTCCAGTCAAATAGACTATAAAGCAAATGCAACGCCTTTTAAAAACATGATTATTATGATGATTTGGCTTTCTGTGTGTGTTTTTTTTTGCTCCGCAAATAAATGGGAAAAACGACCGAAATGTACACTCTCTGGTCTCTACAGATTCTTTGCACGTAATTTACCAAATGAAGCGATACAACATTAAATGGAGCACAGAACAGTCGTTGTGTTTGTTTTTTTCTTCTGTGTTTGGGGTAGAAAAACAAGCACATCAAAAGCAGGTAAACGGGAGAAAGAGTGAGCAAGTCGATTCCCAAATCATTATACTGTGGACACAGAGTACTATATGTAGAATGGGTGTTTTTTTTCTGGTGTGTGGCACTTTTGGCACACAGTTATGTGCCTCTCGCTTCTTTTTTTTTGACAAGGTCTAATGTTATTCAACATTGAGAAATTCTGTCTGAACCGATTTTCTTGGAAGTTTTCTCTTCGTCGCTTTTAATATGCTCCGACTTGTGTATATTCCTTGAACGCGACATAATTTTCGGGGTGTAAATGTCACATCTTGTCGAAACGGAAAACGAACAAAATCTTAATTTCGCCCCAAATTCGATTTGATAATCTTTGGACACTGACACATTCAGTTCTCAAACTCTCACGGAATGCCATTGTGTGCTTTTCTCCAATATTTATGTGATACACCTTTGATTTTCACATGGAACACACTCATGTCGTTTCTTTTTCACATGAATCTTATGTGTTTATACACGCTACTTACAAATTTGATGCTATGATTTCGTTGTTATATAAATAGGTACAAGTGGTTCAAAACAATCGAGAGAGAGAGAGAAAAACAACAATGTTACTTGTCTTATTTTAAATGCTCCAAATAATGCTCTGAGAGTTAAGTGAGATGCTGTCAAATATAATAAACCATATTTGTTACTTGGCAACTTGGTCATTTTTTATTGTGAGTTTCATTCTTTCTGTTAGTTTGTTGTTGCCACTACACCTTATTTATTTATTTTGTGTTCTAATATAGAACTTTCACTTATCCAGTGAGTGGAAAAAAAGAAACAACGAAGCAAAGAGAAACAATTTTGCAGTCCATTTGAATAATTTATCAATGCACAAGGCTCTCAGCTGAGACGCTTCTTAAGTTTAATCATTGAATTTGTACATCCGAAAAAAGACTAGCGGATTATTTGTTATGATAATGATTATTTATTTCCATGACACAAAATCATTTCAGCATTTCTCATTCGCGTATTTAGCTAGTTTGCATATAAATCCAATGAAATTAGAACAGTTCTTCTTATTTTTTTTCTCTTTTGTATTTGCACAATTCTATTTACTTAATTCTTTTATTTCGCTCCTTTCAGCAAACACACCAAAAAAAATATACCGAGAGATGTGTGTGGTAATTTTTCCTACCAACTCTGTACTTTGCACAACTTCTCTCTCGCCTTACGACTTCACTTAGTGTGTATTCTCCAATGTATCGTTCGAATGAGGGTGATTTTTTCGCGGAAGAAAAAGCATATGGCTTCAGGATCGGTCCACTCACTTGCACGCTTCACTTGTAACTGAACCTGAGTATTCGTGTGAATGGAAAATGGCATGTATACTATTTTTGCCGCTGAGATGTTGTTTGCACTGACACATGCCATCGCATCTCGGCAGCCGTAGCAGCAGCAGCAGCAGGATTCTCCCGATTTGCCATGTTACCCGATGCAACGGAATTTGATGATTCGAAAAAGTGTTTCGCCCCTTTGGATATTGACAGCATCGGAAGGATTTACAGCGAAAAATAGACAAAGCTGATGTTGCGTTATAATATTTGAATTCTTGAATCCTCTTCCTATGACAAAACGCCTTAACGAAGAGATTTCCGTTTCGTGTAATAGGATCACATTTCATGATATTTTCACCGGAATATTTTAAGCTCAATTTTATTTGTATTAAAATTTAAATGGAAAAAAAACGGAAGAACATTGGCTCCCCCCGTAAATGTTATATGGATGTTGCATTAAAATTGATTGAATTGCAAAAATATATTTGAATATATGAATATTTGAAATGGATTTATATCCATAGCTTTTGCTCCCTCACTCAAACCGATCGACGTTGAGATTGTGTCAGTAATTTGGTGAAATCAATTAGAAGTGTAGCAATAAAAAAAAGCCAGAAAAATGTCATCAACATTATGGGAAGTAAAAGCGCCATCGTCATTTGGTGCGTGTTCTTTAATTCCTAGACAATAACGTGGTTATGCCATACAAAACACATTATTGTTAATATGATGGTGGCATTGAGGTTGATACGATGAAAAGCTTGCTCACCGAGCATTCAAGTTCTTTTCGAATAACGTACACACAACGAACAGTCGGTGTAGTCAAGCAAAGCCGCTCAATCTCGTTCGATGTGGCAAGCGGTTTATCAACGTTTGAATGGAATTAAATAAAAAAAAACAATCACTCTATACGTTTATTGCCTGCGTCAACGCATATGTTTATTGTCGATTGCACGCGAGCCCATCGGAATCTAATTTCCGAATTCGCCTTTGCGTTGCCGTTTTATTACCTTGTTCTCTCTCACAGCAGCAGCAGCAGTAAAAGCAGTAACAGCAACAACAAAGAATATATACAATCGCTTCACTGGTATTGTATCCATACATATACACATGGCGCCGACGCTTCATAGAATACGCTTGACTCTCGTTCTCGCATCTAACCAATAATTACGAAGCATGCGCATAGAAATTCATCCCGACAGCGAAAGAAAAAAATCATTTTTGTTTTCAATGTTGCGATGGACAGTTGGACAGTGTTTCGCTCTCAGTTAAAGTAATATATTCGAGCGACAATACGCGTGAGAGAATTTTATTCTATCCAACAAACGAAAAAGAAGAGAGAGAGAGCAAGAAGCGAGAGAGAATAAAAAAAACGCACCGAAACGTTCTTATTCTCTTTCAGTTTAGCGCTCGTACGGGTGCTATTGTATGTGCAGTTGTTGTGTTCTGTTTGCCTGTACAGAGTGTGCTGTTCTACTTTCTGTGGTGTGAGTTTTTTTATACATTCATTTTTTTTTGGAGACGACAACGCGCAACTCTAACTCAGTGTTTGTGTTTCGATTTGGAAATGCGATTTTACTTCAAGCAGACCCGAAGAGAGCAAGAGATATACAGAAAGAAAAAAATCTTTAATTTTTATTTACTTTCAGTTCGTTTTGTCATATAAATAAAATATACGCACAAATTACGTATGTGAAAGGTGAATATTGTGAAAACAAAGCGTCTAGATTTACAAAGATTTGGATTGGAATTCCGATAGTGAGAATTTGTGTGTGTGTTCTTTTTCTTCTCTATGCTGTATGTGCTTAAAAGAGTTAATAATTGCCCTCTATAAACTTTGACACATGCTCTCCCCATAAATTGTTTGCATTACCAATAAGAATCTTGATTTGATAAAAAAGAATCACATACGATAGGGAACGAAATCGAGCAGAAACCATTTAAAATTCGATTTGTGCTTATTTAAAGTGTTAGTATTCCAATTAGATTCGAATAAATCAAGTTGTTGATACTGTTTTTTTTCGACTTCTTCTTCTTTTTCTGTCTCATTGGAATGTCCACACACTGTATGAGTGTGAAAGAGAGAGGGTTCTCATGTGAAGTGAGGAATGTGTGTTTTGTGCGAGCACGACCCAACTTTGCTTATTCTCGGAAATGTGTTGATAAAAATTGTGTTGCTATCGACTAAAATTCAAAAAAAAAAAATATATGGAGAAAAAAAAACAACGAAACGAAACATGCCCAACTCTTATCGATATGGAAACAGAAGTGTTTTGTTCAATTTATTCATAAGGTTGTTTCCAGCTTGAAACGTAATGTGTAATTATTTTTCTCTCCTCGTCGTCTGACGTGCCATTGTAGCTCGCATTCAATCAAAGTGAATTAAAATGCAGACACAGCCGAAAAAAATAAATTAAATTTGAATTTCAAACATTTGACCTGTTATAATAGAATGAGCAATTTATCAACGACATTATTTATAGAGCCATCAAATATTATTCATTGTTGCCATCTCAATCAACGTATAACCATAACGATTCGATTCAACATATTGTCCGCATTTATGAAGTCGAACAAGTGAATAAATGGCATTGAACATTTGGTATCGGAATTTATTTCGTTGATAATATGTGCACGAAGGTTTTGGCACACACCCAATAAATTAGACTTTACTTATAATTTTTTTTCAAATATTATTTTGAAGAGCGCAAAAGAGATGATTCATTACATATTGTGTGTGTTATGAATATAGATGAAACGAAGGAAAATACATTTGCCTTTTGCTCAATACATCAAGTTTTAATATGAATTAGTAGTAAAGAAAGCAATATCGAAATTCTTTTATACGCCAGAGGAGGAAAAAATGAACCATTACAGTAATACAATATTTCTCGGTTATTATTACAGAGTGACGACTTCTAGAAGCGTACGCAAATCAAGCTGAAAGTAAAAAAAACCGCGTCGAAACAAGGCCATTTACACGTTTAATCTACCAGTGAAAAACCTCTTTGTACCGTTTGGTGCACGCGTTTTATCCCCGTGTTCAGCACCACCACCACCACACAGACACGGTCCTCAAATACAAAAACAAGTATATTATTTAACTGAGTACAGAGCATAACTGTCATTCGAATTGACATAATGGCCACTCAGCCACCGGGAGCTTGTACACGTTTCTCCGACAATTATGACATTAAAGACGAGCTCGGCAAAGGTGCATTCTCAATTGTTAAACGTTGCGTGCAAAAATCGACCAGTTTAGAATTCGCTGCAAAAATAATCAATACGAAAAAGTTGACCACAAGAGATTTTCAAAAGTTGGAACGTGAAGCACGGATATGTAGAAAATTACAGCACCCTAACATAGTGCGATTGCATGACAGTATTCAAGAGGAGAATTTCCATTATTTGATATTCGATTTAGTGACTGGCGGTGAATTATTTGAGGATATTGTAGCACGAGAATTTTATTCGGAAGCCGATGCATCGCATTGTATTCAACAAATTTTAGAATCAGTTAACCATTGTCACACAAATGCGGTGGTTCATCGTGATTTAAAGCCGGAAAATTTGCTGTTGGCCAGCAAATTGAAGGGTGCCGCCGTGAAATTGGCCGATTTTGGTTTGGCCATTGAAGTGATGGGCGATCAACAGGCATGGTTTGGATTTGCTGGCACACCTGGGTATCTATCACCAGAAGTTCTTAAGAAAGAACCATACGGCCGTGCCGTTGACATATGGGCATGTGGTGTTATACTTTACATTTTACTCGTTGGCTATCCACCATTTTGGGATGAAGATCAGCATAGACTTTATTCACAAATCAAAGCTGGTGCTTATGATTATCCATCACCCGAATGGGATACTGGTATAGATTTGAATGGTTTTATTGTTTTGATGACAATTTGGTGAAGTATTGGTTACTTACTTCGCTTCGTATTTGTTGTGTTAATTTTCTAGTTACGCCCGAGGCAAAGAATTTGATCAATCAAATGTTGACTGTCAATCCATATAAACGAATCACGGCTGCCGATGCATTGAAACATCCATGGATTTATCAACGTGAACGGGTTGCATCCTCTGTTCATCGTCAGGAGACCGTAGACTGCTTGAAGAAATTCAATGCACGACGAAAACTTAAGGTAAAAAAACATGATGCAATTGAATTTTATCGCGACAATTTGACAAACTTGAATCAATTTTTTAAAACAATTTTTCGTTTCTCTGTTTGTTCATCTCAACTCAGGGAGCTATTCTCACCACAATGCTGGCCACACGGAATTTCTCAAGTCGTAACATGATTTCAAAGAAGGAAGATGGTTCACAAATCAAAGTGTCGACTGATTCGAGCAATACAACGGTGGAGGAGAACGATGATGTTAAACTTCGTCGTCAAGAAATCATTAAAATGACTGAACAACTAATTGAAGCGATAAACAATGGTGATTTTGATACATATGCTAAAATATGCGATCCACATATGACGGCCTTTGAAACGGAAGCCCTGGGCAATCTCGTCGAAGGAATGGACTTTCACAAATTTTATTTCGAGAATGTACTCGGCAAAAATTGTAAAGGTAATTGAATTATAATACGTTATTCAACACAAACACACACACTCATTTTAATTGAATTTTCTATTTGTTTTGAAATCTGTTATCGATTGTGTGCCATTACAAATCGTTTTTTAATGAAATTTTTTTTTTGCATATTTCCAGCAATCAATACGACCATATTGAATCCGCACGTTCATTTGTTGGGTGATGAAGCTGCCTGTATCGCATATGTTCGATTGACACAGTACATTGATCGTGATAGCCATGCGCATACACATCAATCGGAAGAGACACGAGTTTGGCATAAACGCGATTCGAAATGGCAAAATGTGCATTTCCATCGCAGTGTTACTGGCCATATTAGCGCTTCAACGCCGTTCGATTTTTCCACTCATACCAAATAAGAGCAGCTGAAACGAAAGTATCCACTAACGCGATCGTTTCGTTTAGCCAAATTGAGGAGAACGTAATCGAAAACAAAAAGGTGTCTCTTAAACAACCGCCCAACACAAATTAATGGTTGTTAACGGCATTTTGTTTTTCATTGAAATTGAGACGGAAAAAATATCTAACATCAAATTGACCACACTGACCAATGCATATTCAAAACATTATTTAAACACAACAAAAAAAAACAAATAATTACTAGTCATTTTTGTTGCTGGACTTTTCGTCAAACGAACCAAACGTTTTGGCGAAAAGTGGTCGGTCACTGAAAACGAGCTCGTGTATCTTCTTTCACTCAGTGTAAAATCGGTGTGTGCACATGTGAACTATAGTGTTGTATCCTTTGTAAAAATTGTTTCATTTCATCGTAAAATGAACTTATTTTCTGTCGAACAGAGAGAGAAGGTGAATCCAAATCATTTTAAAACAAATTGATTGAAACAAAAAGAAGAAAAAGAAAAAATACCCTCGTATACATGCATCGTTTCTGTGATGTCTTTCATCTAGAGAAATTTGTGTGTGTATTTTAATTTTTTGTTCGTTCGGTGTGTCTATTCTGAATCGCGTTTTCTCAAACCAACTATTTTTCGTAAACCGTTCGGTTTTGGTTCCTGTTTTGGTCATCTTTGTTGGAGTAATTCTCACATTATTGACTCCAGTCTTCAATTGTGTTTTACATTTAATATTTGATATAAAATAATTACGAAGAAATTTAGCATATAAAAAAGCAAAAAAAAAACAAACAAACAGAGAAATCATTACTCTAAGTGTTACCATTCCATTGACACAAGCGCTGAATGGAAAATTTATCTTAGAATTGAAATGAAAAACAAACTAACAAACACACATTCAAACAGCACCAATTAGCAAATAGTTATAAAATGATATGAATACTTATTTCAAAACCATCTCTTCAATTCAACATTAACAAAGAAAAAACCGTTTTTTAGCGAATGCATTTGTATTGTTATAAAAAAAAAAGTTCCATATTCAAACAAACAAAAAAGAATGAAAAAAATAAAATACACGAAAAATAATCCAATAAAATTTAAAATGCAAGGAGACCCAAATGAAATGACAGAAATAAGTCTCTTCGTGTGTCTCGTTAAATATTCCACGTTTGTTTTGAAATGAACATTATTATTGTTTAAGAACGCCCTTGAACGATTTACGAATTAAGTGAAACATAGCAAAAACAAAAGAAGATAAAGAAAAAAATCTAACAAAAAAACACACACAAATAGGTAGAAAGCTATTCATTTATTTAATACAATTCAAAATTGCTCGAAAACAAAAGTAACATAAATTATAAATAATTATAATATATCTCATTGCACAAATTGCATTAATGTTTTGAACATGACATACAAGAAAAGAAAACGAAAAAAAAATCAGTGCAGTTAAAAAGAATCTAAAATCAATGGCATCATACAAACAGCGGTGAAACAGCGATGAAATATTGAATATATTTCATCCATTGTAGCTTTGTTTTCTTCTTCTTTCTTTCGAATTGTATTTTTCATTGTGAATTCACACACAAACACACCCGGCAAATCTCGATTCCATTAAATGATTTTACTTTATTCACACAAACATTTCACAAATGGAATCATTAAACATTAGCATTGAGGATTTTATTAGTCGAAACAATTCACTAGCACTGATAAATTTTCAAGAGAAAAAAAAAACAAAAATCGATGGCTAAACTGCACAAATTGTTGCCATAAAGATGCATCATGCATACACGCATCTCATTTTGTGATTTTGCTAAGCTGTACGAAATTCGATCCTCTATGTATCTAGTACTGTAGTTCGAATTGAAGCAGTTTTTATTGAAAATTGCCCCATTGAAACAGACTTTATTGAAGAAGAAAAGAAAAATTCTATGTTATAAAAAATAACGTGAATCTAAACGGAAATATTTCTGAGGTGTTTCACACGAACAAAAAATCGCTGTTTTTTTCTCTCGAATTTTCATCATATTTGTTGTCACTAGTTATATATCCAATATAATATTAATCATAAACAATCCATTTTTAGATAATTTAGTAAAAGAAAAACCCATTCATTCAATATAAAGAAAACAGAAGAGGAATTTTTTTGATTCAAAGCTAAACACGAACATCCTTGACATTAGTTACTAAACGAAAACAAACTCTCTATCTACGACGAAATCAAAATATGCTTTTATTATGAAGTGATCAACCCAGTCTTTTTGAACATTCTTGCTACTACAACAACAACAAAAAACCAAAATAGAACGTACAACACATAGGGTAAAACCTAAACCAATTGTAGGGAATATTCAAATTTACTTGCCACATTTTTACACAGGCATTTAATCATCGTTCCATCTCGATATTTTCTTATAAAAAAATTTGATTTCCGAATAAAATGCCGCACTAAGGCATGTCTAGCTTAAAAATGAAGATTTATCATACGTGTGGGGGGACACGTTAATCGTGAAATATACAAGCAAATAATTAACAACAAAAAAACGAATATCAAACCGTAATTAGAGTGAATATTCTCTGCATCCATTTCTCTCTCTCTCTATTTCTATTTAACTGTATCAATCCATTTTTCCCTCCAAAAAATATAAACAATTCAAATAACAACGCAATACAAAACACGAATATTAACCCACAATTTTTTTTCAAATCCATTCATAAACTTATTCAAAACCTCTTTTCTAGGGGAATATCACGCTCCTGAATCTTGTGAGATATTTGAGATATTTGAAATAAACATCAATTGTATGACATATTTTCGAATATTTCGAATAAATAAATCAGATTTTTGTGGATTTTGGAGATATTTGAGATTTTTTTGCATTAAATCCGAAAAAATACATTTAAATATCATTCATAATCACAAAAATCCACAATTGTCCGCCGTATTCACAAATATCCACCATATTTCATACGACAGATTCTTAGAGATAAATTGAATTTTCTTGAAATATTTGAAATTATTCAAGCGTGATATTCCCCTAGCCTCTTCTTGATCCTCATTTTAGTACAAAAAATACAACCGAAACAAATTCAAAAGCGATTTTAAGCGACAACATGAAAATCTCCTAATGATACATGTCAAAACCATTTCGCAAATTATGGAATTGGTAATTTAAGCATAATGAATATACTATGAAATTATTCCCCCGACAATTTTGTGCAAATTTCTAAATAGCAACAAGAGCATCAACAACAACAACAACAACAAATGTTTATTAAAATTAATTAATGTTTGTTCAAAAAAATCACGGCAAAGTCATGGTATTTTAGTTGGTACTATCTATATACAATTGATAGCTATTTAAATTCATCTCTTGTCGATCCAGACAACCCAGTCATTCATGTTTTACACTGACACACAGATCTTTTATCTATTATAATAGACATTTTAACACATTTTGCAAAGCAAACTTATTTCTTCTCTCTCTTCTCTTTGGTGGTCTATTTATTTAAAACATAGATTTTATGAATTAACTATTGATTTTTCTATAGACAATTTTATGAATTTAGTATATGGTTTTCTTTTGTGTCCATCGCATCCATATAATTTTAGTTGAATACTATTTTTTTTCTCTGTAATTTGTGATTTTTCTGTTATATCTTTAATTTTTACAAATTTGTTGTTAAATAAATACGAATTTATGCATAGTAGCTCGATAGAGTTGAAAAAAAAATACTTTAAACTTGTTCTTTAATTTCTGTACAAAAAAAAAATATTTCCATTAAAAAAGTTAGTTCAGGTGGAAATTCGACACAGTTTGAATCGTATACACACTTTCAATACATGCATTTAAAATGGAATGTGTCATGTTTGCACGAACCAAATACCAGCTATTTTCCTTGCAACGACATGATCTATTTCCAAAGTAAACGAAAGATATTGAGTTAAATTGGAAAATGGGGACATATTAATATTAATATCAACCCAATCGATTGGATATTGCGTGTGTTCAATCTATCAATTGAATTAGACGTGTATGCAATTCAAAATGTGTATAATTTCATACTTGAAAAATGATCTATTAAAAATATTGATTGTGCCGTGGAATAGACACTTCGCAACATCAACCAAACAAAAAAATTCATCCATGTTAATAACGTACACACTTTATTATAAAAAAAAAACAATTGTCGAATACGTACCGCAACCGCAACAATCTTTCAAACTTACACAATTTTTTATATTGTTATTGACTCTCTTTCAAATATTTTCGAAGTCCATTTCAAATCCCATTACAAGTAATAATCAACCAAAGGTAACAAGAATAAATCAAGTCAAATTATAACTCGAAAAGGGAGACATTCGATTTTTTTTTTCAATTCAAAAAAATTCAAAATGAAAATAGAATCAAGCATGAAATATTTATTCTGACAACGTCCTTAAATGTCTTATCTCAACTAAAAATAACAACAAATAAAATGGCCAATCACAAGGCATTCTTTACACAAAATCAATCAATCTTTGAAGTCATGCAAATTTATTACATATTTTGAATAGCTGTATAAAAACAAACATAAACATTTCAACAATCTTCTGCATGTATGTAACTGTTGGTTCTTTTATCCCTTGAAAAAAACTAAATTTCAACCAAGAAAAATCAAATCTAAGGTCTTTTAACTCGTACTCGCAATGCCAATTGCCAAATTTATTAAAAATCAGTTTTTTTCTTCAAACAAAACCACAAGTTTATGTGAAGTTTTTACCAAATCATAGAATAACCGAATCAATCTCAGCGGTTAAAATTCCTTATTGTATTGAAAAAGAAAAATTGTCAAAAGTGCATTCGTACTAAATAAAAATGAATATCACTGAAATTAAATAACTTTTAAGAGAAGAACTCGAACCAACTAAAAACAATTAAATTGTAAACTTTTTGAATGATTGTGTCAATTCTGCAATTATTGATCTTTATTTCTAACATTCATATCTATTTTTCTCCGCTTTTCACTTATGCGAAACGATTTCGGAACCACTTTCACCGGAGATATTCACTCAAGTGTGTTTGACCTTGATCAATGATCATTGACTTAATCCATGGATGAGTTACTAACTCAGAGTTAGATTGGTATAGCCTTATGAAAATGGAGAATGGGCAAAGTGTTAACTGTATGAAATCAAATTTAGCCCACAATAATCAAAAAGTCACATACAACGGTTTATATGAACGATTGATGTTCAAATTTCTAAGTTCGAACGTAAACTATTCTCAATTTCATACCGGTTCTAATTTACCAAGAAAATTCTTTGGTGAAATTGTGCTTCGGAAATCGTTTCATATTGTTATCATATTTCAATTGAAGCAGATCATCAATCAAATCCTTTTTCCACACATTTTCAAATATTATCGTAAGAAAAATCGTTTTTGATGAGTTGATTGCGACATTATCATTTTTTTTAATGGAAATACCTCTTCAATAAGTATGATAAAAAATAAAGAAAAATTAATTAAATAAAAATTCTATATTCAATTCTGATATTTCTTTCGCTCTGTTTTTGTCATAGCCACTTGTATCACGGAACATCACATCGGTTGTTTTTCGTTCAATTGCCGTTGAACTCTTTCGATCAAAGCGACGATAGTGTTTAACAGTTTGATGTTGAGAGGCTGTCTCAATTTTAACCGATTCAATATAGTTCATCTACATTTCAAATCAACTGTCAAAGTCGCCGGTTTGATTTACAAGCAATACACTTTTTCCAGTCACATCACACAAGTCATTGTCCAAATTGTTGTTCGCTGAAGAAATTTTACTTTTCGTCGATTCTTCAAGTTGAGAATATCTCGAAATAAACACGAGAGCTATTCGATAAAATTAGTTATCAGCTCTTTTATGTGAATATTTTGTTCGGTTTAGAAATTCTGATTCAATCTGTTTTGCGTTTGTGCAACGACGACGACTTACATTGAATACTCGACGCCGTTTCAAATCGCTGAATCAGCATTCCACCATCGTTAGGTTCCTTACTTTGGTAAGAATTTTTTTTTGATTGAATTGACAATTTTCCAAATCTGTTGACAAGAACACAGAAACTTGATCGGGATTTTTCTTCGGATAACATTTCAATCAGGATTACACTTATCGATCACACCAATCGTCACTGTATAAGTGGCGTGCGTTGATGTGCACAGCTACA
This sequence comes from Sitodiplosis mosellana, assembly GCF_009176505.1. Taxonomy (NCBI): domain Eukaryota; kingdom Metazoa; phylum Arthropoda; class Insecta; order Diptera; family Cecidomyiidae; genus Sitodiplosis; species Sitodiplosis mosellana. The sequence goes on from NW_022595246.1 coordinate 758,246, forward strand.
TCGACTACACACAAACAGAGAGCGCAGTGCTCGTGTGTAGTCGATGTAGCTGTGCACATCAACACAGTGACTTGCGTCGTCGATATGCTCGGATATATCCGCAGATACGAAATGCTGAGATGCTGAGCCATCGGTAAACGTATGTTTGTAACAATTACAAAAAAAATTGACGTATGTTTCCAACATTGTTTGCAATTGATTTAAATTTTCTTAGTTTTTTAATTCTTTCGGAATTTTTTCTTGGTCTTTTAATTTTGACCAGATTGGATGACTATTTGAACTTGAAGCATGCAGATATTGTCTCACTTTTATATCTATGTGTGTTGGTTTTTAACATGTAAGTAATAAAACACCGAAGAGTTCTCAACAAAAAAAAAATTCCACATTTTGTTCCGTATTTACAACTGTTCTTGACCTACTTTGCACAGTGTTCAAATACGCGCCAAAAACAACGTTTTTTTAAATTCAGAGTTGACGCAGGTGAAACATTATCTTAGTATTGCCAGTGAAATGGCCCAATGAGGAAAACGTTACAGTTGTACACATTTTGTGCACGGCCAATATAATTTCTCCATAAGCTGTGCACAAAATGTGTACAACTGTAACGTTTTCCTCATTGGGGGTAGAATGTGATTCACCACGAGTGCATCAATACTCAATTGAATACGAACGTGAAAGAAAGAACTGCTGTCAACAGGTAGATTATCTCTGTTATTAAAACATAGTTAGCAAAAGTTATTGATTGTTGAAACCAGTCACAATGACGGCAATGTTGAATATTTTGTGGAATTTGTACGTTGATATTTTTGCAATAAAAGGCTATGAAATACAAAGTGGTTTTCAAAAGGCACCCCGCCTGTCGCAACGAAATAATATGTTGGCTGAAGTGTCGCGTGAACGTGGCAAACAATACTTTGGAAAAGGACAGTTATTCGAAGCGATGGAAGAATTCAACAATTGCTTGGCGTTGGCAGAAATTGGAACGAATGAAATGGGATTGGCGTTTGCAAATCGCTCAGCGTGCTATGTGCGCATGAATATGCCGATGAACGCCATGACTGACATTGATTTGGCCAAGGCAGCAAATTATCCACCACAACTGATGCACAAACTCAATGACCGTTACCAGAAGTGTTTTTTACGTTTGACCACTGAAACATTTCAACCGGCTATATTTCGTGTTCGTGACCTACGCTTAAGTTTCAATGAACATGACAAGTTCGAAGGTGTGGCAGACTGTTTGAAAATTCAACGAAACATGGCATACGGTCGCCATATAATCACAAAATGTGATCTTCAAATAGGTCAAATTGTTCTGCATGAAAAACCGTATTCGATTGTGCCAAATCAGTCATCGATGTCTTATAAAAATCGTTGTACGCATTGTTTTGAGTTATTCAAAAACTTCATCACATGCAACCAGTGTGGTGCCTATTTTTGTAGCAGTGAAGGTTGCCTGGAAATGTCTTACCATAAGCATATTTGCAACATCCCATACTCGGGGCCGAAGCACACATTTGATTTGGTTCTGCAGGTGCTTTTCGAAATCAACGATGCATACAAAGGCGTGAACCAACTGTTGAACGCGATCGAATCTCTTCGAAAGGGCAATTACTACATGGCCGATTTGACAGGTGACCAGCAGAAAGCATTCTGTTCAATTTTCCAAATGAATCACAACCACGAAAAGCAATCGGATGAACAAATGCAAAGTCTACTGCAGGCGTCGGCTTGTGCTTACCAACGCATCATGCATATCGCCAATTTTAACCGAAAATTCGTCACCAAAAAACATCGTCGTTTCTTGAAACATTTGATTTTACATTTGTTTCACATCGCGAAATACGCAATTGATTTGTACGACTACAGGCAAGAGGGAAGTGGCGACGATGGCATCACCAAAAATCATACGTTCCAAATGTTTGGCAGTGGAATCTACCCGATCGGAAGTTACATCAGTCATTCCTGCAATCCGAATGTCTTGTGTTATGCAAGTTGTTTCAGCTACATGGTGTGCCAGGTCATCCGTCCCATAAAAAAAGGCGAACAACTGTTCCGATCATAGTTGTGAGTTTATTGAATGAGAGGTTGAACGAAATTCTAAGTCAGTTTGTTACCTCTTTCAGTCCTCCATTGTGGGAGCTCGACCAACACCGAAGTTTGATTACAAAACTCCAGCATGAACATCATTTCAAATGTGGATGCATGATGTGCACAGAGAATATTCGTTTGCCTACAGCTGATGAGGTTAATTTCACCACAAATCAACTTTACAAAGATGGAATTGCATTGACCTTGATGACATTGAATCAATTTAGAAAACTGCCATTGGCCACCATCGAACGTCACGAAAAAAGTGCGATTCAATTCTTAGAATTGTATGGCCGATTTCATCCGATCAACGAGACGATCAACATGAAGAATGCCTTACTTATCATGTGGTGCATACTTGCCAAAGATTATTCTCATTAACACAGTCAACAGTTTTGGACTGTGATTACATTCCGCGATGAAGAAAAAACAACGTTAAAAAATTTTCATTTTGCCATTTTACATTTCATGTGGTATTTGTAACGCTTATATCCGTTTGATTTCCAAATCGCACTTCAATGATGAGTGTTTACAAACAATTTTCTAAATACGTCTTATTACACATGTTTCTCAGAAATAAAAACTAATCCAAATACATGCATAATATATTTTGGGTAGCCTGTGTTTCATTTGGATCGTGTTCTTTAAACAAATGATAACACAAACTGCAAACGAGAGTTATACTGCAATGTTTGATTCTACGTGTAGTGTAAGCTAAACAAACTTTTTGCTTGTAATCATATGCGAGCGACTTAAATAAACATTCTACACTCCATGATAATATTTCTTTCGCTCTGTTTTTGTCATAGCCATTTTTATCATGAACATCGGTTGTGTTTCATTCAATTACCGTTGAACTCTTTCGTTCAAAGCGATACTATTTGACAGTTCGACGATGTGTTTTTATACCGTACACAGGCTGTCTCATTTTCAACCGATTCGGTATGGTCATATGTATTGCGCTCTGAACTGCCACTCAATTCACCGCTTAACGTGCAAACACTTAGAACTCTCTTTTGCAACGAATATTCATACGATATTTCAATTAATCTCCAAAGTATTCGATGGGTTTTTGAAGAGACTCTATTTATCGTCGATGAATATTAGCTCTCTTATGTGCAAATTTGGTTCAGAATCAATCTGCTTTGCGTTTGTGCAACCACGACGACTTACATTGAACATTCTACGCCATTCCAAGTTGCTGAGTCAGCATTCCACAATCAGAAAAGAGACTTTGGTAGGGACTATTTTCGATTGAATTCATTGATTTTGAACATTTTCCAAATCTATTGATAAGAATACTTCAATTTAATCGGAATTTTTCTTTGGATGTCATTTCAATTAGGATTACACTTGTCAATCACATCAGTCATTTTCCTTTCAATAATGGATCAACAAAACCTCGAAGGCGAACAGGCAAAAGCGTGACCGAACCACAGCAAAACATGGCCGCTGAACAACCACCGCAAATCTTCAAACTGAACGTCGATTGCTTCGAAAAGATGTTTGAATATCTTTCAATCAAAGATCTACATTCTTTTGGACAAACGTGTAAACGCATGCAACGGGTTGCCGGCCATTTTTATCAGCAACAATTTTCAGGAACTAGCTTCCATTATGATTGTAAATTTGTTGATTTTCGTGAATATGCTGAAATTCTAATAATCGAGGACCTCACTAATGCATTGAACTCGATCAACATTGATTGGGCTTTATTTAAATCAGTTAAGAAAATCCAATTCAAAAGGATTAATTTGGATGTTGTCAACATGATGCCACAGGAATTCTCAAACCAAATCGAAGAAGTTCGCGTGGTACGTTGTGAAATGAACGAACCGTTTTTTGAACGTGTTCTTGGACGTTTTCCGAACATGAAAAGCTTGAAAATTCATAGAAGTGATTTTGACTGGTTCACCCAAAAATACCTGAAACTGCAGCATTTCGCATGGTACCCTCAAAATATTGCACAACCAGTTCAGGCTGGCCAATTGGAAATGTTTTTGCGACAAAACTCGTCCATTCGCTCGTTATCAGCGATGTCATGGTTGCTCTTGCCGAACCAAATCACGATGATGGAAGTCAAACTGGACGACTTGGGTATTGTTCTTGTTCCACTACGACAGGACATCTGCGAATTCGCAAATTCACTACATGCCAAAGGCGCATACAAACGATTACATATCATGAACTATGATAAGACTAATCAAGAATTTGTCGACAGATTGATCTCGTTGAAGTCCCTTGTCAGATTTGTTGCAAAAGAAATTACAGAAACGGTCGATTTGTCATCACTTGTAAACTTAAAAGTACTAACAGTTCGAAGTGGCGTCGAAAATATCGCAAACAAGCCAGCATTAGCACGGAGCCTTGAAAATCTCATTGAAGTGAATTTCTGTAGGGCCAACATCGATGACATTTTACCGTTTGTGCACTTGTCACCGAAATTGAAGAAGATTCACGTCGTCATGACATTGGGCGAAAATTCCAACCAAGCTATCGATCCAGTTACGATGAATCGTGAACGTGAAAAGCTATTGACCGAAACGTTGTACGTCAGCAAAGTGACGATTTACATCCCCGAATCGAATTACTTGGCAACAAAGTGGAAAACAACGGAGACCGACTTGAAGCTAATCGAAATTCAACGCGTTGAATCGTTTGATTTAATAAAATCACTGTTATTTTGATTCTATGGACACCAATTGCTGTCGAACAATTCCTGAACGAATGTACCGATAAAATAAAGAACTACAATCAACTTTCACAGTTAAATTAAGAAAAATCTCATTCGAAAATAAAATGATCAAAATCGACTTTTTATTTAAAAATACACAATGGTTAGATTAAAGCAAATAAAGCGAACCGATTCTATGTTGAAATTTTGTGTAGTTTGATGTTTTCAGCATAGGTTTCATAAAAGCCATACCATTTCAAAAATAACAGTGCCATTGAAGGCCGTCCAATGAACGGTGTGTTGTGTTTCGAAGTTATGGATTTATCCTGATCACGTCTGGTAAGAATAGTTATAAATGGCCAATGATTCGTAGAAGTAGGTTTCAAAACATCTATAAACGGAAAGACGAACTTGCAAAAGATCCAATTCATTGTTATTTCCATCCTTATTTAGTTCTGTTGTTCGATTTGTTTGCTTTGCGTGCGTTTGTTTTTTTTATCTCAACTGACGCATTGGAATTTTAAATGTGTTATTTGAACCAATTGCTATGAGATTACATGGGAATTTCACATAAAAGCAAGTACTTAAATAGGAGTTTAAGTACGAAAAATCATAACAATCATATACATGCATGTAATGAACATTTTGTTTATCTCTGTGTCATTATTCTGAAACTCTATTCAAAAATCAAATATATAAATTCACAGCAAATGAAAATATCAATAGAAATATCGATATTTCAATTTCAAACAATATAAGTGTACTCAAGTGTGTTTCACCGAAGATGAATGTTCCCATTATGGTTGGCCATTGAACGCAGCCCATTTCTTTATTTTGTTATGAAATTTTCTTTGTGTGTTGTGACTGTAAGTACGGTGTCATAACAGCAGCTGGTTTTAGTTATGGTGGACATCATTCGAGAATAAAGAAGTTCGAACGGGAAAAAAGCGTAGCGAGTGTGGTTCTTTGTGCTAATAATGACTGCAGTATGAAGTGTATCCACGAAGATTCAAACATTCTGCGTTCAAATAAATCATAGTAAAGGCCCGATGTGTGTGCGTGAAAATCATATTTTCGATTTTTGAATTTTTTTCTTTGTCGTCCGAAATCTAAAAGAAAGTGCATCCATATAAGGCAATACAAGCGTGAGAGAGAAATCTACGAACAAAGAGAAGAAAAAAAAACCCATCCATAATTTCAAGTCGATTTTGTTGTTCACCACGCACATACACGAGAAAAAGAATTCTATTTCTGGCCTTTAAAACCGTACCTACAACACTGAATAGGCGTATTTTGGTGGGTTTCTTCTTTGGATTTGTTTTCCAATTCTTCCCAGAAAAAAAAACACATCAATTTCCAGTTAATTACATCAAATTTGTATATATAGATTACAGCGAGAAAGAAAGAGAAAGAGAAAGCTAACGCGCACATCCATCGAAACAGAATCCAATTGATTTGAAATATTGGTAAAACATCACCGAATCATGATTTGCTACTTTTGAAGTGTTCTGTCGATTTGCTTACAATTTTGCTCTCTTTATTTTTCTTTACAACCTTGAAACAATGCAGTTGTAATATTGTGTTATTACCAATACGACGTACAGCTACACAGAGGCGACACCATCGCACGAATTTGAAACAACAACAAACGTAAACAAAGATTATATTCACAGTTTACTGTGGTGGAAACAGCGATCGACAATAAAAAGTAATACGAAGTCTTTGTGTTATTTATCAGCACTCACATCGTATTTTAAAATTATTTACAACAAAGAGAAAACAAATACAAATTTTACATTTGATTCCGAGATTATTTTGGTCGTTTCGTCTAAAATAAAATCGCGTAAATTTGAACGACGAAATCCGTCTGTGAAATGTCATCCAGTTGTTGTGGCACAAAGAAACAAAGAATGAATAATCAACAATGCAATCATACTCAAGCCAGTCATGCCAAAACCAATGGCATTGCACCCGGCTCATCAACATCGAACGGCACCCATAATCATGTGACCAATCATAACGGTATTTGCTCAAATGGCTATGGTGGCATCGAACAAGTTGCAAATCCGGAAATGTGCTTCTTTTGCTTTGAGGTTCTGTATCACGAACTGTATCGCAGCGACGATCAACCAGAGGCCAATTTCACAAATGAAGCCTAGTAAGTATCTGAAGTGTGGATAATATAGACCGTTTCTAAATAGATGAAGAAAATGTGATCCGTAAAACAACATTAAAGAAAAAAAATTAATTTTAAGACAAAAAGTTCAAATCACAAAATCTAACATCAAAATCAACAATCATTTTTAAGTCCGTTGTTCGTTACTTGGCATATTGGTCGAGACCGACGGTTGCGCGGTTGCATTGGGACATTCAACTCGATGAATTTGCATTCAGGTGAGCAATGTGTGGCTATTTTACAATTTTGTACATTATTCACCATTTTAATGGATATAACTTCATAATATAAACGTGAGACTCTCGTTTTCATCTGGATACAGGTCTAAAAGAATATGCCCTAACTAGCTCGTTACGAGACAGCCGTTTCCCTCCGATTGGCCGTGAAGAATTCGCCAAGTTGACTGTTTCGGTGTCGATTTTGCAGGTAAAATTGACCCAATTGAAATATTTGTGAACAGTCAATACAAGCTGTGCCTCTCTCTCCCTGTGCTAATATCCGATTATAGAATTTCGAAGAGGCCGATAGCTATCTCGACTGGACTATTGGTGTGCATGGAATTCGTATCGAATTTTTAAATGAACGTGGTAGTAAACGTAGTGCAACCTATTTGCCAAAGGTAGCTTCCGAGCAAGGTAAAGTCTTCAGTGGATTTGTTTCATTTGAACCAAAATGGATTGGTGCCTCGATTTTCAAAACGTGTCAATTAACATATCTTTGCATTGCATTATTATATTTTAGGATGGGATCAAATCCAAACGATCGATTCATTGCTTCGCAAAGGTGGATATCGCGGACATATTTCACAGGAAGTTCGTGATTCGATCAAATTGACGCGTTATCAATCGTCCGAGACTCATATGACCTACGGTGAATATCGTGATATTGCTGATCGTCGTCAATCGGGCAAAATGATCGGTGTGTGCTAACGGTATAAACATTCCATCTTCATCGACGGCGGCGGCGACGACGGCAGCACCAAATCCACACTTGAAACCACAGCTCCATCATGCCGTTATTGTCAAATGGAATTCAACAGCACATCGTATACTAATGCGTTAGTACTTTCGACGACAAAACTCCAATTCTAATAGCGATAAGAAACTCTTTTTTTCCCTGAAATTCAATTTTTAAAGACAGTATGAGAATGAGATCGATTTATTTTTGCGATTATTTTTTTCTTCTTTGGTTTATTTAAATCTCTAAAATTTAACAAAAAAAAAATGTGTGAAAAAAATATATTTCTGATCAATAGAATATGTTAAAACATAATAAAAATTTTGATGTCAAAGGTTTAAGATTTTGGGTAGACGTAAATCCGGACACATTAACAATGCAATCGCAGTGAAATGGAAACAAATACAAAAAAAATGGTTTAAACAGTTTAATTCACTTAAAATGTTAACCACTTTGATCAAAGAACACTACAACTACTTAAGAATATTACTTACAATGTAGGATAATTATCAGACAATTTTAATGAAAATAGAGCTCTACCTATCAATCAATTGTAACCGTCAGAGAAAGAGCAGAAATCATATTTTTTGAACAGTTCAAGAGGAATGAAAAAAAACAAAACAGAACAAAAAAAATTACTCTCTTCAGAATTTCGTACAACATTTTTTTTTCTCTCTAGATATTAAGCAATTAAACATTAAGGATCGTCGAAAGATCGAAAGTGTGAAAATTGAAACAAATCAAATTCAGAAGAGAAAATTTCATCTAATTCGAAAAACTATCTTCGTTTGAAACTTGATCGATTTATCTATTTTTTCTGTTGTTGAATTATCCATTTTATCCAAAGGAAATAAAAGATTACATGCAAATAAACAAAACAAATCAATATATATATATATATATATATATATATATATTTGCAGACAAGACAACAATTTCAAATTATTCAATGTTCTCTACATTACAACCATATATATAATTAGTCAGTTAATGTTAGAATCGTTTCATTCAATTTCATTTCATTGTATCCGATTCGATTAAAAGAAAAAGAAATTTAATCATAAAAATGTGATGCTATTTCACTGCCACTCGCTCTTTTCGCATCGTTGACATTATTAGCTCGATGAACAAACAAAAATGGAATAAATAGCAGTCAATATTTTTCTCTAATTTGTATAAATGGTTTTTGTTTTTATTTGTGAATCAAACAAAGCCCAAAACGCCAATTGTTTTTTAAATTTTGAAGTTCAAAATTCAACGTGCAAAGTTTTTACCTCTATTGTTTTTCTTTTTCGTTGAAACTATCGCTGAAATCGCGGGAAAGGTTGGAGTGAGAGTGAGAGAAATCGAGGGAGATCCAAGGAAGAAAGTCTGAGAAAAAGTTCAGATTGAAGGAGTACGAGGAAGATTTTTTTTGGGCATAAATCCGATTGAATGGAAATCTCGAGAGATAAAGAAACAAGTCCACACGAGCTTAATGGTGTAACATTTTGGGAATAAACCTTGAAATAATCTGATTGTAGTGTCCAATTGGGATTTTCTTTCGATCTCATCGATAGGATTTTTGTTAATTACCATTTGTCACTTGCTATATTGCAAATTTTTTTCTTTCCAAATAAAAACCAAGTATCCACACATTGTTACTGTAAATGATCACTTGATAATTAAAGTAACAATTGAAAATTCCAATTCATTTGTTTTGTTTTGTTCAATTTTATTGAAAATATTTCTAGCTTGAAACGAGTCAACAACATCATCATCATCAAATTTCATCGTTAATTCATTACATCGTCTCAATAAAAATCTAAAATTGCTTCATTAGCACGAGAAAAGTATGGATGATTCCTAAGATTCTTCTTCTAACATTTGTTTTACACTTCTTCAGTTGCTACATTTTGTTCAGTGTCCGGTTTAATTATCGCCTGTTGCAAATAGAAGAAATGATTCTCTTCCATGTGTGTGATGAAAAACGCTAATAATGTTTGCAAAGCAACATTTATGCCCATCGGCACTTTTAGTGGTATAAACATTTTCCTACAAAACTTGAGAAAGTCTTTGCGATCTCGTATTGGTGACGGAATACGTAGAGTAAAATGTCTTGTCGCAAACATAAACGATGAAGCGGGTACTAAAACTAATGGTTGTATCAGTCCGAAAATAACCTGAACGGCAGCAGCCCGGGTACCTTTGCACAGTGAACAACCCAATGGATCCACAAAAATGTCTTTTTGTATATACTGTAAATCATTAATCATTTTCATAAGAAAGGTACAATTGGTCTGTATTTCATTAGGTGCTTATAAGGTTTAAAACATACCGATTCATGAAATGAGGCTGTAATGAGAAATGGCAGTGCCATATTTGGTAGATAAGTTGAAAAAAATCCATAATTCTTCAGTCGTAATTTTCGGCGAAAGTACGCATTTCCATACATTCCACTGAGCGCACCAGCAAGACCAAGCACCTTTCCACCGTAGGCAAGTGCCCAGATTTCAGACTTATTATCCCATGTGTCTACAACAATGCGATAGAATTGTCCGACTTTGTCATTCCGCACATGGATAGCATCGGCTGGCCTCTCTCCCTTGTCCTTGTCGACATAAAATGCCATTTCAAACCGTGTTTATTTTGATCGGGTTGTAGGTTAAGGTTCACTCCGATTCTATCTGCATGATAAAATAAAAATCGATTCAGTGTGACATTTTGTAACCTTTGACATTTATTCACTTACTTGTTACTATTCTGTAAATCCAGTAATCAAAACCTTGGATTTTTTTTGGTAAATTTTCAGCTAGAAAAAGATTCGGTTTATTTTTGGTTGAAGGAAAGAATTTTGACAAATGTTTATCACATACTGCTATGGGCTACATAACCACAGACGTTTCATTGAAGCCATCCATTTGCTTTGACAGCTGTCGTATGTGTTCGCTATGCAGACAGAAATTCAATAAAGGTTCAAATTTCTGCTTCACTACGCTATCGCGTTGAAGGATTCAAACGGCGCTCTATGTGTATGTGTTTGTTTATCTTGCAGATATCATGTTTTTCATTTACAGTTTGATTGAAGCGATATTCGGCAGAGAAACTCTTAAAAATCCAATTGGATTCTATTTGGATATTCATGGAATCAATCTTTTGTAAATAACCAACCAAAAAGGGGTGCAAATATTTCAAATGCAATAAATCTGTTGAATCGTATAATGCGACAACACCAAAGAAATAACGGGAAAAATACATGCATAAAAGTGCCATGCTCGAATCTCAGCATTCACTGTTATTCAAACACATACGCATCGGAAGTGAACACAAACACATACGTGAACTGTGAGCACATTGTGCATGTATATGTGCCCAGCACACACAATTGAGAAATAAAAAAAAGGAAGAGAAGAGAAACGTTCTTGCTCTCTCCCTCGCAATTGTGCGCTGCACCTCAGTTAGTGTTCGATAAATTCATTCGAGATGGGGAGATAGAATTGAGCACTTAAAAAAACCGTAGTTTACTCATATACACACAGTAGCGACAAAGTACAGTGTGTGTTCTCTCTGTTTCTCTGTCTTTCATCGAACCAAAATTCTTTGATTCTCTGTTCTGTGTTCAAATTCAAATATGACGAGCAAGGATTAATTCAATCACACAACCACTGGTTTTCGCAAAAGAAATAAACACAGAGAAACAGAAGAAGAAGTAAGACATCTTTTTTTTCTGGTGTGTAGCATAAAATCGAGTCCAATCCTATCTATTGACAACATACTGTGCAACCCTCGGGCTAAAAGGAAACTCGGGGAGTGTAAAAGAGAGGAAAAAAAACATTTTTTTTCTCGTGTCAAAATTGAAGTGAACTCCAAACGGATTGTGGTAACATACGAAATCTCGATTTTCCCGTTGTTTGCGGAAGAAATTAGTTCAATATCTAGAGAAATAAGTACACACCTGAAAATTCCATGTAAATTCCACCTACATAGCCTGACACCACAAGGATACATTTCGAATAGAAAATTATCATCGATTTGCTGTACTCAAGAGGAACCACAGTGATATTTCCGTGTGCAAGCAAACTTTTGATTTTGAGTGCCCCATTTTTTTTTATTTGCGTGTATAACTCGTTGCTGCTCTTTTTTATCCTGTCTTTTGTGTGTGCAACATAGTTTTTGAATGTCGATAGAACTATATTAGTGTCATTGTGATCCTTGTAGTGGTTAAAATTTACAATTTTTTTCGTTAACTTTTCTTCCAATATTTTTCGATGTGCTAAGGAACATATAATATTCCACACAGATGTACCTGTTCTAGAAATTATCTAAATTACACACTTGCCACAGTACAAATGGTGTTTGTTATCAAATCAAAACAAAAAAAGTGAATTTTTAATCTGAAAATTCAATCCAAATAAATCGAACCGAAATTGTTTTGTTTAGTTTTTGGTGCAGGAAAAAAAACACTCGATCAAAAAATCCTATAATCAAGCCACGTATTATTTTCCTTGTCGACAGCACATAAAATATTGAATTAGTGCATTTTTAAGCAGTGTTTCCTTAAATTCGATTTCAATTGAAAACTAATGACAAAATAATGACCTCAATTTGGCTGCTCTTTTACCATCGAACCATCTAAAACGAATTTCACAGCTAAAATTAGTGATTAATTTGATTCATTTTTCGAATATAAACAGTGCATTCGGCGGTGCAAACATAGTTTCGAGTGAGAATTTGAAATGACACTGCTTGAAATCCAAACCAGAGACGTTCATCAGTGAAACCAACACCGAATGAATATATGGAAATAAATTGGCGACAAAAAATTTGTGTAAAAAGTAATACTCAACGCATTTAATTGAAAAGATAGCTGAATTTTGGAAGACGACAAACGACAACAGAGAGAGAGAAAGAAAGAGAGAGAGAGAGAGAGAGAGAGAGAAAGAGAGAAAAGCTTACGAACAAAATGCCAGTGAAAAAACAAGGTATGTGACCTCTTATTTCACCGTCTACCTATTTCCCGTTTAGTCTTGAATTTCATTGCACATGATGGTTTTTTTTACATAATCATATTTCACAAATGACTGGCTTTGGTGTTGTGACTTCGGTTTTGGGGTTCTGGTAGAAATTTTAAAGACAAGCATGAAAAATTGCATTCAATTAAGCTGACAATCAAATGAAGCGATCGAAACATGTGATTTCGTTTCATCATAGATGAAATTACGGCAAATATAAGAATAACATGTCAAAATCGAAGCGACGGAAAAAATAAAACAAAAACTCGACAACTGCACGATGCGAATAAAGTTGCCAACACTTGTTAAAATTGTGTAAAATCGGAGCATTTGTTTGTATTTTCAGAAGCTGAAAAAAAACACAAAATCCAATTCGTAGCCAAGAGATATTCAGACGTCATATATTTAATTTTGAAGAAGAATAGCAAAGATTTGGCGCAACGATACGCCAATGAACGAATAAAATCAGACAATAACTGCACACAAATTACGAGCTATAGACTCTGCATATCTCTTCATTCATTTCGTCATTTGCTTTGTTTTTTCCCCGAAATTTGGGATTAAAACAACACAACGATGCTATTTCTAGTGTGGGGATTGCAGAGAGTGTACGACATGTGCACACGTTACACAATATGCAAACAAATCATGGACATAAGAAATGTTCACTATATACTACTGCTCTATGGGTGATGTAACGTGCGAATAGGTGGCATGCATGTTTGTTTTTTTCTTCGTTTTTACTATATGATATGCGATGGGGTATGGGCTTTTTAGTCGGATGTAATAAATTTTGAAATAAGAGCTTGATTCCATTAGCTTACTTTCTTTTCAATGAGTTAATGGTTTTCCATGTGAAAAGTTTTGACAAGAAAAAAAAACACACATTAAATGCATTGCTCGACGACTGAACGAAGAAAAAAAAGCACCATCGAGGCACATTAAAAGCATAACTAGCGAAACGATGTCATTGCAGTAATTTTTTTTTCTCCTTCTGTCGCTGAGCGCACGTTAACGCCAAATATGGAAAATTGCTTTCGGTGTTGCATTTTGCGAATTCTTTTTAAACCGATTACTTCGGATCAAAATGAATTCAATGCTTAGAAATTATCCAAAGAGCTTGAAATTTTAATTTACATACATAATTTGAAACGAAGATCGACAACTATTTTACCATGCGGTTGCTTCTAAGGACTAATTGCTTAGTGTCAATGAAACAAAAATTCTACATTTTAAAGTCATCACAAGCCCAGAAGAGGCCATACTAAAATAATCCATCAATTGGCTTCGTTTTGATTATAAACACACAATACGTTCATGCTATGCATAGTAACGTCTAAATCGGTGCTCTAGATTCTTTTTTAGAGATTTTTGATGTGTGTTTTCGGGTGGTAATGAAATTTCATTGATTAGTGTGCGTCATGCAATGAACGATGTCACCGACAAGTTCAATTTTCTTGAATGTGGCCAAACTATTTTTAGACCGAGAAGCAGAGAGAGAAAATGCAAACGTCATTGTTTCCCTTTTCTCGATCTATATACACACACCGGCAACATGGTGCAAAAATTGAAAATTGATTATTTTCCAACATTCAGCCATTGTTTGCGAATGGCCATATTCCCTTAGCGCTGTGTATGTGTGTGTTGTACAACGTTATAAAAGATTCACCGAGATGCAAATGGTATAGAGAGAGAAAAAAAAGACACAATGGCAATCACGCAAATAGGTCGAGATTTAATTAATTTAAGTCAAAAGCCGAAGTCTGATACGTGTCTCGGAACGAATGAGAGAGAGAGAGAGAGAGAGAGAAAGCGATTGACTGAGCTGGGTGACTGACTGACAGTAAATTGAACAATAATGAAGCTGTGTGCCAATTTATGTTTCCCATTAAGTGACAACATGCGACACGTTCTCGAATCGCTTTACACTATTTATCCTAATTTAATCATAGCCAAATGGATACCTTTGAATATTTTGTGCGATTGGCACAAATAAAGTGATAAAAATTGACTGCTGCTGTGACAGCAACAGAAATCCCCAGCTTCAAAATATGCTACTAATTTGAATCTTTCGATCGTTATCTATATCTTATATACAGATATTGAATGTATTTCCAATTATATCGTATGTTCACTTAAATTCTCACCTCAAGGACAATCAAATGTCATCAACAAATTATTTAATAGGGGAGAAAGGATATGTTCTGCGTTTTTTCTTCTTCTTCGTTTGTTCAAAATAATACTTCATTCACAGAACAGCTATTTTTATCACACAATATCATTTATTCACAAGTTTCATACATATTTTTTTCTCTTTCTGTTTATGTTTCCATTTTTTAGAGGCACATCGTGCGCTAGAGCTGTTGGAAGACTATCATTCACGTCTTTCAGCGCCACAAGATCGAACCCTACGGATTGCAATCGAACGCGTCATTCGGATATTCAAATCGCGGCTATTCCAAGCATTATTGGGTAAGTGCATGAGACTAATTGACTTTTTGGGGAGGGTGGAAAGAGGAACAAATCAAGCAGTGATTACGTCGGTTAAAACCAATTTTGTTCTTTTTCTATATTTACCATAGAGATTGAGTCTATTGGACTCGGTATGACTAAATTGAAATGACCGTATCAATGGCAATTAGGCTGTGTAGCATTGAAAGAGTTTACATTTAGATGGGGTTTTTTTTGGGTATCTAAATTCCAATATTGACGCAGCGCGTTGCCGCTGATCTCGTTTTTTCCCTAGTATTCTCAGAGGAAAAATTTAAAATTAGAACAATTTCTTTAAAATCAAAATCAATATTTTAGTCGAATAGGGAAAACGGAATGAAACAAATGGAATACAATTTCGTTTATTCTTCCCTATTCCCAGACTCAGAAAGTATTTTATCCTATCACTTTCAACAGATTGCTTACAAATCATCTGTTTTATTTCTTTAAAATACATTTAAATGCCAGTTTACGCGTTGAATCCAAATCAAACTACCGCATAAACTGGCGACTATAACATGAACCATGCTGTGTTGCTTTGTTTGATGAGCATCCGTTCAAAAGACTTTGTTGGACATCCCAGCATTTTATTATATATACATCTGTATCGAATGTAACATATTCATCTGTAAGCCGTAATGTGTATGTGCGCGCGAAAGAGACGAGCATATAAAATCCAACAACCTCTTTTAGCGGTTGCGAATGCGTTCAAACAGAGAAAAATCGATATGCTACTTAAAAATATGCTTTTAATGTAATCAATTCCGTCGTAATACATTTCACTTATTCCCCAATTTTATTTTATCATCAGAACCACTTTGTTATCACGAATAATTGATGAATGCTCTCTTTCTCTCTCTTCAAATCAAAGAGAGATTTGGCCCAATATTTTCGGTTCGGATTCCATTTCATTTTATGTTTTGATATGTTTTCGAAGTGAGAGAGCATCCTCGCTGCTATTACAGTGAAAGCATAATTTTGAATTATATTAAGAACAAAGTGCATGATGATAGCTGGAAACGGAGTGTGGCACTGTTTTCGTTCATAATTGCTGTACTTCCGCTTGTGTGTGGTACAATCGGAGTGTGATATACATATACAACACGGAGAAATGCCAGAGAGTTCAAAACAAAATTGGGATACGCTGTTCATTTCGCTGTGCTGCATTGTGAAATCAAATCCGGCGGTATTGAATGATATTGCCCTCATTCATTATCTCAAAGTAATCAAATGGCGAAATGTAATCGCTGTGTTCCACTTGATAGCATTAGAAAAAGGATGTTGAAAGTACACAGATAGATGAAGTTTCAGATCAAATTTCACCGTTGCTCGTTTTTCTATTCACTTGTTTATGTCCATACGTGCAATTTTCTCATTAGAATCTCTATTTTCCCTATTTATATCACTTTTCTTTCATGAGGATTTCATTTGGATTTTGGTCTTGTTTTAATTAACTCTTCGCCGAAATGGGCAATTTTTTCTTCGGACACAAATTAGATCTCATTTTTGACGTAGGCATAATATTCGAATCTTGATTATACCGCAGACCTGATTGATAATAATTATGAAAATTGGTCACTGTTTCTATGCCAGGTTGCATCGTTCCAATTGCCTAGAAACCCTTCTTTTGTTCGTTCGCATTCAATTTCAAGACATCAAACCCCTTTCTATACTCGATTTAAATCAAAATCTATGAAAAGAACAAAATATTTAACAAAAAACTAATGAAATTAACTCTTACCGTGAATTTCTATTGAAAAGAACTAGAATGTAATATTTGAAATGAGTAAATTCCAATTTTTTTCAATAGATGTCTCTGGCAATGTATTCATGTCATATCATTTTCAGCGCGTGCGCTGTCTTTGTAGTGTTGAGTACATTTGACGTATCATTTCGACATGAACATTTCGTTTAGTCGATTGACTTGAAAGACCGTCTAGTGTTTTTTTTAAATAATAAAAATTGAAATAACCTTCTTAATATACCGGTAAGTATGTTTAAATCAATACAAACATTTCTTTGCCGGATGCCGGAACCATAAAAACGATAAAGTATATGAAATGCTTGTGTTTTCATTTTAGTTTAATTGATGCTTGAACTAAAAACCGAAGCGATGTTTGGGAGTATAACAACGTATTTAAATGCGATCGCTCGTTTATGGCATGCTCAAGACGGTGCATTAGTGGCTCAATTGGTGTCTTTACGGGATCGTCATGCGATTAATTCACAGCTGCAAATTGAATCCCCCGAAAAAATGGTGGAACGCATTGTTGATCCACCAATCGACGAAGTTGTGGCCGAACACATCAAGGTGATGTACTATCTCTCTCGAACACGTAAGTAACGCATACAATTCGATGTCGATTATCGTCTTTACTAATTGCCGCCACTTAAAAATGCAGCGAAAAATTACATGAAAGCATATAAGCATCAAACGGCCTGTGCCCAAAATGTGGTTAAGATGTTGCAAACAATGAAAGAAGAGAATTGGCCACTGCCCGTAATGTACACGGTGTGTTTGGATTTGAGGCTTCTGGCACAAAAATGCGAAGAGTATGAAGGATGCCATGTATCGAAGCCGGGCGAAATACTTGAAAAAGCCGCCGAGTGTTTAATGGGATGTTTTCGTGTGTGTGCCGCCGATAACCGGTATGAGAATGTGGTTTTTTCTTTGAAAATAACTCAATCATTCAATTCTACTTGAAAACCTCTCTAATGTCAAGGTTTCTTTTCATCGATTCAACAGATCCTCCGACGAAGACACCAAGCGCTTGGGAATGTTGAGCTTGGTCAATCAACTGTTTAAAGTGTATTTCCGTATCAATAAACTGCATTTATGCAAACCATTGATTCGTGCTATCGAAAGTTCAGCGTACAAAGACTCATTTCCATTGGCCCAACAAATCACGTACAAGTATTTCGTTGGCCGCAAAGCGATGTTCGATTCGGATTACAAGACGGCCGACATGTATTTGAGCTATGCATTCAATCATTGCCATAAAAAGTTTCCAAAAAATAAGCGTCTCATTCTGATCTACTTGGTGCCGGTGAAAATGCTACTTGGATATATGCCAAAACGTGAGATGCTCGAACGTTACGATGTACTCCAATTTCATGAGCTGGCGTGCGCACTGAAAGAAGGCAACATATCGAAATTTGACGAAGTCATTCAACGCCATGAGAAGTTTTTCATCGAGTATGGCATTTACTTGATTGTTGAAAAGTTAAAAATGTACGGCTATCGGAATCTTTTCAAGCGGGTAAGCAAAACAGACACACAATTGTTTTCTACTGTTTAACTTTCGTTTTTCTAACCAGATGGTCAGAAAAATTAAGTTTTTCTCTGAAAAAATTAAAGACTGAATTTATTAAAAAAACGATTTTCCCTTCTAGGTATATCTCATCACACAAACGCATCAATTGGACTTGCAACTTTTCCTAGTTGCTCTTCAATTTGCCGGCGAAAATGACATTACCATGGACGAAACGCATTGCATTGTCTCAAATTTAATATTTGAAGGACGAATCAAAGGCTATATATCGCAACAGCACAACAAACTGGTTGTGTCCAAACAGAATCCATTTCCACCATTGAACTCAATCTCCTAGATTATTCACCATTATTTCGGCCAATTTTTTTAATCAAATCCATACAAATACACATTGTTCATAAGTCAATACAGAAAAATAATGAATAAAATTCGTTTCATATGGATTTTACTATATAACAACATCTTGGAATTGAATATTTTCTATGAATTTCTTTGACTTCCACAATTGAAAAAAGCAACATGTCTACTTTTGGGGAATCACTGCTTGAAATGTTCCATTCTCCGTTTGATATTTTCCTCCTCTTTTGATAGAGACAAATATATGGGATGCTCAAAGTTTTTTGAATTCGATTTATATATTGAATACTCATTGTCCTTCTCATTACTATCCCCTTTCAATAAAACAGATATCCAGGAATTCTACGAATTGACATTGTTAGATGACACAAAAACCATTCAACAGAAAACAGTGGAAACACTCCAAATTGCATCAAAGTGGGAGCAAGAAAATTCGTTGAAAATCAATGCATCGGAGGTAAGAAGCGCTGGTTTTTTTTCTTTCTTGTCTACAGTGGAAAACGGAATTCCATGGAAAAATTGATTTATGACTTTCTGTTTGATTCAATTTGTGCTCTTCTTTTTTATCCACCTTAGACAAAGGAATCTGCTATGAACAATGCACATTTGCCATTGACACAAGCATTGATCAATTTAAAGGAGCAGCAAGAGTTAGCAGAGAGCCAGGTATGCTTACATTCTGAATCAAGAAAATATGCAGAAAGAAGAAGTAAAATTTATTATAGTTTGTGACACTACGGATGACAAAGTATGATATCAGTCATGCTATTTAAGTCATTGTAAATGCAAATTTAAAGGAAAAAATCTCTATTTTGGATGAAAATGTACAATTTTCTACATAAAAGTAGCATAATAATATATTGAGTAGAACATATCGAATGATTTCTATCAATTTTTCTCAAATGTAAATGAATTCCGTCAATTGAACTGTGAACAATGGTAAAAATAAACACGGAAAAGCGCACAGTGGTTAAATAAGTTGGAAGAGTTCAACGATTGCGTTCGCTTTTAACGTGTTAAATGCTGAAATGTATTTAGTTAAAGTGCATCTCGACGAAGACAAACATGGTAAATTCAATTAGAAGCATTGAAATTGAAATTGATTTTGCAATAAAGTCAGAAAAGCTGTTAACAAAATGAAATGAGAAATTTCCCCTTCCCTTCGCATTTCATTTATGTGCATTCGCAGTCGGATACGAATTACCCATGTTCATTACGTTAAATATGTATCATATTTATTTGATTGATAGCTTTAGCAAACGCATTGCACCTTTGCATGTTGAAGTTTTAATTAAATTCGATTTTCCATTCATAAATGGCGTAAGACAAACGATCGAATGTAAATGAATGAGGCAACAGCTTTTCGAGTGCTTTGTACACTTTTTCCATCAGGGGAACATTTTCGAATAACAAAAGATCAAAATGTTTGCAACAAAATGGGAAGGAATAACGACTTTGAAGAAAATTGAACAAAAACATGGGATTCCTTTCAAAAGAATACACTTTTGTACCATTGTTCGCGCTAAATGCTCAACATTTCTTGTTTTTTTCTCTCCCCCAATTGAATGTTTTTCATGAATAATTGAAACCATTTTTCTGTTGCAAAATATATATACAAGAATAATCCTCCGAAAAATACGAGATATATCGATTTTTGTTTGTTAGATTTTAATTTGGTGAAGTGTGAATTGAGCCAAGTGTCCACTTGTCGTCTTGTCACACTCTACTGTTGCATTTTCACAATCTTCATATTATATATATATATATATATATATATATTATTCAACACTCTCATCTCATCTTCTGTATATAACCAATGACAACGGATTTTCGTTGCTCATCGCACGCACGCATAAACCGTAAAAAAAGGTGAAATGGAAAATTGTACACAGGCCAGTTGTGTTTATGTGCGCTCTCGTTTTTCCGAAATATATATGCATTGAAGCATATATAACACATATATAAAAAAGAATGTCTAGTATCGCACCCTCACAACCATAGTATAATCTGTTAGAAGGCAAATCATCGGTTTCGTTAACAACCGCTTGTACGCAAGTATTTTTTCGTTGTTGTTCTTGATGTTGCTGTTGTTGTTGTTCTTCTACGCTCACATCCAACAAACAAACACCAAACGAACGCGTGTAGCATACATATATGCCGTGTGTACGGTCGCTTTTCCCAATCCTGACATTTTCAATAACTGTGAAGGTGACGAGATATATATGCGTCGTTGTAGTAGTTAACGTTGTAGCTACTCGGTGTAGCTCTCTCTCCTTCAACACCAATTGTGTATGGTGGAAAATAAATCAGTGAACGGCACGAGCTATATAAAATAGTAGCTATTTGTAGTCGCTCGAACGCAAAAGCAATTCCACAGACCTGTGCCACATTTATGCACACTTTGTGGCGCGAAAGCAGCCGATAGAGAAATATCGAAAGAACGAGAGGAAAACAAACCCTAAATCCAGTCGTAATCTATAGCAAGTTCTTTGTTTGATATTTTTTGTGTGTGCTAAAACGTTCTTTGATTCCCATCATTTATCGCGTCAAACAATATTTACACATGAAATTTTAAACACTTGGTTCTAATCTTTCAAGTAAATACATGTCAAAAATAGTTTAAACATCATCGAAATGTGCAGAAAAGGAAAGTGTGCTCTCGATGTTACAACTTTACGCATAAAAAGTAGAAAATAAACATTTGTGAAACAAGTGGAATCTTCGAATAAGTGCTCTATAAGTTATTCTTTCACGGCAGCATCCGTGTATTGGGTCTTATTTTAGATGAAGGAGAAAAACGAACGACGTTCTCTCGTGATAGACACTTTCCGTTGGTTCTTTAGTGATGCTTGGCGAAATATTGCTTTTGGATTTACGCTTCAAATGTTTTTTTTTGTTTTCACTTTGTAGTCAGTAAAAATCATTGTTCAATGTACGGCTTCGTTTGAGCGGCTTAAAACCAATCCTAGTGAATGATTTTCATTGAATATACGCATCAAAAGTCAAAAGAAAAGGGGATTACAAACATTGGGGCTACTCTATTGATGATAAAGCAAACTTAACGAAACGAGAAAATATCCAAAGCTTGGAAATTAAAATTCACAGTGAACAACAATATTGAAATAAACATCTTGTTGATGATTCGTTCCCTGATGAGATCTTAATTTTTTATTTTTTTCCTTTCGAAATAATCAAAAATGTGTTGCACAAAATCCGCGTAAACAAAATCATATGGTCTCGATTTTTCACGGAGAATCGAGATGCTGACTGAACAATATCTAGTTGGTACATTCTACTTAATTCCCAGAGTTAAGAAAAAGTTTCAAATCTCATTTTGATAATCAATTGAATGAATCATCGCAGAAATTCAGTGTCACATATCCCGTTTGATGTCTTGTTTAACAAAGGATATCCAGTTTGACACAAAAAAAATGAAATTAAATGGTAAAATTCCAAAAAGAATCTGTTCCTAAATTGAACGGCGGAACAATGTAATTTGGAATTTCATTTGAAAAATAATTGAGCCTACACCGTACACACACAGACACATACGCGCACGCACGCTTTTGGGAGTCAAAGATCAGAATGTTGTTAAATTTAGATATTTTTCCGTTGTGCTGTTGATAATAGCATACGAAAATCGATTAGCTGTGAACGAAAAAATATATATACGTTTCGAAAAGAAATCCAACCTACTTGTGTTCATTCAACATTTCAACGTCATAGCATTATTTCCGTCTTTAGCATTTTTTTTGTGTGTATATATACATAATACAATGCTGTACGCATAATAATGGTGACTGATACTTTGGGCAAAATATATTTTGCACGCTTCGTTTTCCATATAATTTCAAATCAATATCCCTCCGCAGAGGATACAGCGCATAATAATGAGTAATCATTTTGGGAAAATGTTTCATGCAAAACGTTGACTCATAACAACGGTCTTCGTACTGGTTTCCTGTGATGTTTTTTTTTACCTATTGTTGTCAACAATCTTATTATAAAGTCTTGCAAGTTGCTGAAGTCAGCTAAGCAGTTCGTAGAATTTTGAAAAATAAAAATTTTCTTTATAACAAACTAATTGGGCCTGTTTGTGAATACAGTTTCGACAGTACACATCGGGTGATAAATTAATAAGCAAATGGAAAGAAACAACAACAATTAATTTGCTTCTTTCAACACAAAATTTCATCTTGTTTTCCAACCGAACATCATCTCGGTATTGGATTTCACATTTTTAGCTTGTTTACATTCAGTTTTTTTTATTGTGGAATAAACACAAAAATAGCGTTCAATTCTTTCTGTGGCTGAACAAAAAAACACGAGCAAAGTGGGAGAGCGACAATAGGAAAATCCAATAAAATCCGACTATTGAAAAGTTTTCGGAATTATGTGGATGTCTGACGCTAGCACATAACTGTTGTTGATGAATACTATTCTGTTAATTAGTTCGAAAATCTCTTGGATGCCATTCGTATAAATATGATAGCTATCTAGACTACATCGTTCGACAAAACACAACAGTTATCAGCCGAAGCATGCGCACTTGATAAGCACGGAACCAAAAACGTCAAGGAATTAATTTAATTTTCGATCCTTTTCACTAGGGTGGTCCAAACTGATTTATCATGGTAAGGTATACATATGCTCCCAATAACTTAAAATTAAATTGGGCTCAAAACTAGCTGATTCCCTTTTTCAGATAAAAAATGTCAAAATCAAGTGGTCGATTAAAATGGCTGTTTTTGACCTATTTTTCAACATATATATTGATAGTAAACCCATAGGTTATTCAAATCGAATCTGGTGACATATAATTTTTAGGGTTTTTTGGGACGCTAAACACAAATCCGTTGTCTAAACTTAGCTAATATTGCTTTTTAAAAAAGTTTTAGTACAAAAACATGGTTTTTTTAACAAATTCAGCCATAAGTAAAAATAAATGGTTCCAAGTGTATTTTTAAAACCAAATTTGAACTCAGCGCCTCAAATTACCTTAAGATCGACTATGCTGATGACAAAAATCAAATAATCTCAGAACTAAAATTTTCTAGTAGTGTTCACGTATCGAAAAAAATCACATTTTTCAACGTCTTTTTCCACCAAAAGTAAATTTTTGTTCAAAGCAGTCATTTTTATGGTTATTTAGGCCGCAGATTTCGAATCCACCCAAAAAGAAATAACAAAATTTTCAGTAGGAAAATTGATATTTTTCTATACATTTATACGGATATTTTTGCATTTTTTCGGTTTTTTCCTCATAACTCGAACCCTATATGCGACGGAGCAGAACTTTGTTCTCATTAAAAGCTATAATTTTGCCGCAGACAGTCATCACTTATCTCTTATCAGTAAGGAGATAACAGTGATGATTGATAAAAGCTATCAAGGCCAATATCTCCTCACTGATAAGAGATAATTGATATATATTTGCATCAGAATTGTAGGTTTCAGCGGAATCTGAAACTTTGCTGAACAAAGTTTTGCTCCATCGCATATGGGGTACGAGTTATGGGAGAAAACCGAAAAAAACGCAAAAAATCCGTATAAATGCATAGAAAAATATCAATTTTTCCCACTGAAAATTTTGTTATTTCTTTTTGGGTGGATTCGAATTCTGCGGTCTAAAAAACCGTAAAAATGGCTGCTTTGAACAAAAATTTACTTTTGGTGGAAAAATACGTTGAAAAATGTGATTTTTTTCCGATACGTGAACACTTCTAGAAAACTGTAGTTCTGAGATTATTCGATTTTTGTCATCAGCATAGTCGATCTTAAGGTAATTTGAGGCGCTGAGTTCAAATTTGGTTTTAAAAATACACTTGGAACCATTTATTTTTACTTATGGCTGAATTTGTTAAAAAAACCATGTTTTTGTACTAAAACTTTTTTAAAAAGCAATATTAGCTAAGTTTAGACAACGGATTTGTGTTTAGCGTCCCAAAAAAACCCAAAAAATTATATGTCACCAGATTCGATTTGAATAACCTATGGGTTTTCTATCAATATATATGTTGAAAAATAGGCCAAAAACAGCCATTTTAATCGACCACTTGATTTTGACATTTTTTTCCATCTGAAAAAAGGAATCAACTAGTTTTGAGCCCAATTTAATTTTAAGCTATTGGGAGCATATACCTTACCATGATAAATCAGTTTGGACCACCCTATTGGAATGCCAAGAAAAAGAAGTGAAACGACGACATTGTTTTCAATTGATTGGCCAAGAACGTTTTAGCAGATTCGCTGATTCATTTCAAATGAATCATATATCATCAGATTTATTGAAATTACGATAAAAAGAGCCATCAAATCGTCCAATAAAGAAATGTGAAATTTTCTGTTCATTTTTTTTTTTTAAGCAGCCATTACCATAAAAATGCGATCATAAAAGTGTTTCAATGCGAATAGAACAATGTATACAAACGTTTAGAATACCGAATCGTTTCATTTATGCAAATAATAAACAATAATGATTGATTGGGTGTCGATAGTGCGACATTCAAGGCGTCGATTTTCGAATTATGTGGGAGCCCGAGCTCCGATTCGTATAAAAAAGCGTCGTCGTACCCCAAACTCATCAATTGTTCCATCAGCAGCAACGAATTCACATTCATCACACGACGATCGACCGCAGTACAATTGCTGTTGTACGCATGTAAGTGTACATTTGCCATACCCGCTGTGCATGGACAATGAACCGCATGTTTGTCAAAACGTAGTGTCACACAAATATTAACTACAACGGGGGAAAATGTTTAATGGAAAACAATGCGAAAACCATTCGACTTAAATGTTGTTTATTTGCAGAATCAGCGTTTTAAAACCGAAAATGAGAAATCGATTTCGAAGAGTGAATCGGCGATCAGTAATGTGGACGCAACCGTAAAGAAGAATGAATCTCCATTAAAACTATTGGTAAGTGTAATTGAAGCAATTACATGTGGTTCTCATTGCAGAACATGAACAACCACATGTTTTGAAACAAATATTTTCGAAATGAATTGAAAGTTTTTCCCAATTTGCATGAAAGTCCCCGTTTGCACTCGATTTTTTGTTCTTCTTTTCGAAAAATTATTTTCAAATATTAGCACCATCCAAAAGATACTTAAGTTGTTAAGTAAGTCATACACTTCGCATTTGGAAGAAGCAACATGAGAAATTGCGCTAACGCACCGTACGTAAATGAACGCATCCGAACAAAACTCGACTGAACCGGCGCGTTGATCGGCAGCGTCAGTGTTGCACTTGAATGCGTGAGCGAAACGACTAGCATACGTAGTTTGTCTTTAGGTATTCAAGGCACTCATACACACATTTGAACACGTCTCGTGCGTATACCTGGTCAGTCAAATGAATAAAAATAGTTTGGTTCAACATACAAATATATATACATATATACAGCGGCGGATAAGTGAAGAGAGTCTTGCGTTAGATTGTTTAGACTTTCTCTCTTTCGTTTCGTTTTATTTTTTTATTTTTTACGTGATTATTCGCGTTCGAATGTGTTGAGGAGGCAATCACACACAGTGACCAAACATGATGTGTTGGCCGAACAATAAATAATATGGCTACGCTAGGTTTAGTTTGGATCTACGCGTACACGACATACCGTGTGTCGGCTTCATTGATACCACGTCGCTTCAATTGAATACCTTTTTTTCGTCGTTTTAGTTTGTGTAGTGTGTGTGCGTGTACAAATAACAATTCGATACACAAAATTTGCTCGAGCATATATATATATATCGAATATAAATTGCGGTGTTTTATTTTTATTCAAATGAAGGTTAATACGAAGCAAACAATCGATTCGGTATAAACTAGCAATTCTTCTTCTTTTTTCTCTTCTCTTCATGAGGAGTACTCTGTGTGAATTCCGCAAGAGGAGCGCGCTATGATCGTTGACATTACAGTATATGTGCATTTTTATCGCGTTAATTTCAGTTTATATACACGTATTTCAGTAAACTTTTGAATGTTAACATTATATTGGCGATGCGTTGGAATGTGTTTCGTTTTTTTTAAAACTAGTGTGTGATGTGTGTTAAATGGCATTTGACTCAAACAAAATATGTTTGGATGGTTGAATACATGTTGAGTGAAGTTTTTCTTTTTCATTGATACGAAAATTGAGTGAAACTTATGAAATACAGTAATTAGTACAAACTCAAAATAGAAAATTGATTTGAACCAAAAAAAGCCGTAAAAAAAAATCGAATGCTATTCTAAATAGCTATTATTAAAGTTTCTTGTTTTGTATTTCGTTTAAGTGTATTGCCTTATATTCCGTTTGATCTGTGAATTCATTCAACGTTGTGTGTGCAAGTGGATATAAATGAAATAGTATGTGCTACGTGTATAATGAAAATGAACGACATATGTATGTCTGTGTCACTCTCTCTATCTCTCTCTCTCTGTGTGTGTGCTAATGTGTGCGTTCGATTTTTCTGTTTCTTGACTGTTTCCCGCACTATTCGTTTCGTTCTCACATCAGCGCAATAGTCATTTTCAACGTATTTACCATTTCACATTCTCGAGTAATAATTGTATGCGAGAGCGCGCGGACAGCAAAACGAAAGAAGGAATACAAAATAAAACAACATTGAAAAATTACAAATACGTGTTTGAGCACTTTTTTCACATTCTCTCGCACTACATTTCTTTCACTCTTTCTCTATCTCTCTCTCTCTCTCTCTCGCTCTTCGTGTCTATTTGCTTCCATGTATATGAGGAAACCTTTTCCGATCATTATAATAACTGTTTCCCATTTGTACAACCACTGTGTGTAATATTGTCATTTATTGTTGCGAGCCAGAATCAAATCATACATTCCATCCACGTATTTATGAACTTACTAAGTTTTTAATGGTGTCTCTCTACTATTTTCTGGCATTATCATTTATCTAACCATTTATTGAGCAAATGAAATGGCACTTTTTTTGCTGCGGCTGCTTACTCCTTGCGCGCAAACAAATTTAAATAAAAATATGCCATTACTGTATATGGTATTTGCTATTGTCGTTGCTGTTGTTGTGGTGGTGATGGTTGCAAAACCATAGTTTCTTATCGATGGCCAACACAAAAATATTTGCCACCAAATTGCCAAAATCAATGTTATTTGTTTGTTGTACGCCTTCAATGGAATTTTTCTCCATTTTATAACTACAAATACCATTTGATTACGATAATTTTATATCAATGGTGATATTTATTGTACAACTTGTTATCGTCTGTACTTAATGACGTCCGCTTCGATAACTGAACCATTTTTAGCGTAACACATTTTTGTAATTCCATGATAACAATGGTGCCAAATCTAATCGTATCAAGAGGAACAAGAAAAAAGATTCATGGCTATTATTTACGGCTCATTCAGTTCCACGGCATCGTTTATATCAATTGTGTCCGTTCGCTTTTTTTCCACATATTCAAGTAGAATTTTATTTGAAGCCGTAAAATTGTGTTCAGTGCGTGCGTATGCATAAACAGCACATAAAGGACAAATTGTTTATGTAACGTGGAATCTGTGAAATGTTAAAAAAAATTGAGTTCCTCTCTGTTCAAGCGAATTTCATTTCCGTTTCATCGTGTGAGTCATGTGATTCATGTATGAAAAATCGAATACAACGAGAAGAAGTGGACAACGCCTCTTTTTTACGTTAACTCTTTTATTCTGGCATTTATATATTCCGATTTCAACATTATTGGAAAGAGCTTCTATTTTTGTGTGTGCGCTTGTTTTATGGATACACAGAGACATGATCAGGTTATTATTTTTTGCATAGTGCTACTTATCACTTTGATATTCCCAAGTGAAAAAATTGTTTTTATCGAAAATTTTGACATTTGGTTGTGTACCTGTAATAGATATACAAGCGATTAAAATGCTACACGCCTGATGATACTCGATAGAAGTTCAACAAATACACACTCGCACTTGTCGCGACCAACGGCAACAACAACAGAATCAATGTTCAAACGATGCACGAACATTCTATATTTAACACCAACTATTAATTTTTTGTTCTAACACAATTTTTGTGTGTGGTTTTTTATTTCTCTCGCTGTGCTGACGACGCCGACGACGAGGGAAGAATACGGCCTCGTGCATAAATGTAGTTATAAAAACCGAATCGCTCACTGATCACTGATGAAAATGCCTAAAAATAAATACAATATCATTCTGTATGAAATTGAAAGAATCTATTAAATACGTAACCAGAGATTCGCAGCAAAACGCCGAAAATTTTTTGCACGAAAAGTGAAAAGAATCTTCCCCGTTCGCTCGTTCGCATGTTCGCCCGCCGTCAAACAAAAACAAAATCATATTGGATCTGTCTAGAGCTGAATTTAAATCGTGCGTTGAATGAAAATCAAAACCAGCCCATTGAGACCGTGAAAATGTACAACAAGTTGCAAGAATGATACATCATAAAGTATATATAGTAATCTTTCTGTTTTGTCGGCTATTTTCGCTACATCCAATACGAGATCTACTGTGTGTGTGTGAGTCTGTTTTTTTCTGTGTCACTTTTTGTGGTGTACATTGTACAAAATTGAATAATTTTCTGTTAATGTGTGCATATATTGAAATATCCAACGACGAAAAGTTCATAATTCGAAAGCTATTTGGAGACATAAACATCGATTCAACGGCTATCCGAAAATAAATCCGTTTTTCCCATCATTTAGCACACATTCGGAATTTTCACCGCACTGTCAACACATCTTTTTCGTGGTGGTAATTTGGCTAATGAAATTAAAGCTATTTCGGTTTCGGTTATTAATTATTTATTCTTCTATTATTTTCATTTGTGCACGGGGCAAAAACATTGTAATTTACTTCTTCCAAAAAGAGCGAATTAAGCTTAAAGCTTGGAAATTGTGTCAGTGGCATTTTTACTAAATTCATCCATTCGGTACGGCCAATTTAAAATAGTAATGATGATAATTAGCCACGATCGAAAAACAAACCAAGGAAATAATTGAATATTCAATGTGGAATGAATTGGCTGTGATGTGAATTAAATGAGTGACTGTTCAAAAGTAATGAATATTCAAAATAAGAAAGATTCGTTTGTTTTGCTTCTTTTACGAGAAAAGAATTGTCTGTTTGTGAACAAAGATTTATCTGTTTTGAGTTAGAAGAGAAACTGTTTCGTCTTCCGATTATCTGCTCTAAAAAATCTTTATGTTTGTTTGTGTGTAGAATACATGAAAATTCATTTGAATTGCGATTTTCACTATGAACTGTGTGTGCCGTAACGTATATATATATATATCGAAAATCATATGTGAGAAATTGAGTGACGATTGTGGCTTTTTATATATCTTGTGTAATTTTCTGTGCTTTTTTTGGATTTTGAGTTGAATAATTCTTCATTTCTTTTTTTTGTTTTGTTTATTTTAGATTTTTTAATAGTAGGTATATTAAATCGATCGCATGTGTTCTTAAGTGTTAAATGAATGAAACAATTGGATGAATCAAATGAAACGAAATCCATATAGATAAAACTGAAGAGAAAAAAAACAATTATGGCCCTAAAATGAACGGACACGTTGAATTCCTATAAAAAAAAAACCTGAAAACCGAGTCAACATCGTTCGAATTCAGTGTAAACACGCAATTTGCAACAATAAAAAATCGTATTTTAAAAAACAAAGAAAAAAAGTGATAAATTTTAATCAACTAAAATGACAACTAGAAAAAAGAAGCGTCAACAAGACAATGGTGGATTTTTGAAGAAAGTCTCATCACTTTTCAATTTGGAAACGGTAAAATATACATTTTTTGAGTTACTACTATTCGACTACTATTCTATTTCTGAATGGGGATATTCTACTGTTTTGGTCATCTATCTTTCATTCACTGAATTCTTATTCTTCTTTTTTGGTGTTTGGGCTTACTTCAAAACATTTATTTTCGATGGGGCTAAACAAATTCAAAATCTAATTCACATTCTATTCTTTTGAATACCAATGGAATCTTCTATTTTACTTTTCATTCCTTTTATTACAGCACAATTCCAACTTAATTTTTCATTATCATTTTATTTATTCTTTTTACATATTTCCACAACCCTAACCGTATCTTATTACGTAATGTACACATTCGCATTACATCATTCAAAAGACACATTCATCTGGGTGTAAAAATTGTGTAAGTTTAGATGGGGTAGAATAAAATAAAAACTAACAACTAAACCAAAGCTAGTCTAACTTGAAATGAATCTCGTGAATAATTCAAAATGCATGTAAAGAAAATTGACTACTAAAATAGAATAAGACAAGACATGATTAACCAAACTGTATGCACTAGATAATTTGAATTAAATTGCTACTATTTTACCCACTGCATTGGTACTATTTTTTTGTATGGTGGCACAGCTAATCCAATATGGATCGAATTTTCTCGCTGTCACTTAAAAGAAACCTAATAATGATAATAATCGTTAAGGTAAATTCTTTGCGCATTAGTCGGGTGTTGAGTAATATTAATCACACATGGTTATTGACGTTTTTTTCTTGCTGGTCTCAAGTAATGTTTTGGTATGGTGTGTAAAATCAAGCGACTAACAAATATGTAGCAACATTTAATAGATTACAATCAACTAATGTGTCGATTCCGGATTGCGTTGTATGTTTCTATAGGTGAACGGCGACGAGAGTTGGGCACAAGAAGAAATCACCCTTGAACGTGGTTCATCTGGGTTGGGATTCTCCATTGCTGGAGGTACCGATAATCCTCTCACATCAGGTAAATAAAATGGAAAAATATGAGCACTCGTATACGCACACAAATACGAACATACTTCGCGCTCACCAGTTGTTGTTTAGTTCGTGTCTCACTGTTTGTCAGATTCGAATATTCATTTATTTCATAAATATTCACAATATTTTTTATATACAGGAGTGGATACATCCATTTATATAACAAAATTAATACCCGGCGGTGCTGCGTCAAATGATGGTCGTTTACGTGTTAACGACTGCATCATAGCGGTATGTTTTACCCTGAATTGAACTAAAGAATAAGAACTAAAACAAAGCTGGAGTACACGCGATTTAATGGCTTTTTATTGACTTATTATTTAGGTAAATGATGTGTCCGTAGTCAATGTTCCACATGCAGCGGCGGTTGAAGCGCTCAAGAAAGCCGGAAACGTGGTGAAATTGAACATAAAACGAAAACGACCACCAACTACACCGAAGTCCATTGACATTGATTTAGTGAAAGGGAACAAAGGATTGGGCTTTTCGATTGCCGGTGGCATCGGTAATCAACATATTCCCGGCGACAATGGAATTTACGTTACAAAAGTGATGGAAGGTGGTGCTGCGCATGTTGATGGCCGCTTATCGATCGGTGACAAATTAATCGCCGTCAGAACCGCCAGTCACGTAAGTTAAAAGTCTCTGTGTTTCATGCAGTGTGTGTGTGTGTGTTTGACGAATAATTTTCCAAAACCGATTCAACTCACAAACACACACATAGTCCAGCTGTGTGCATTGTATGTGAACAGCACACTGACATGCAATTAGAATGAATCTATATGGAAAAACTTGAAATTAAAAGAAAAACAACGTAAAAACCCGTTCCGTTTATTTACTACTATTGCAGGGTGAACGTAATCTAGAAAATGTAACACATGAAGAGGCCGTTGCAACACTCAAATCAATTACTGACAAAGTCACATTAGTCGTTGGTAAAACGAATCTTGGCCTCAACAATACCACCAATTCGATCGGTTTATCGAATTCAAATTCACAATCAACAAGTGCCGTTAATAGTATAGGCCAAACTGTCGTCGATTATGGGCGCTCACAGTCACCAGCAGCGCCAGCAGCTTCATCACGTTCACATTCGCCTCGTACGTTCTTTCACGTTCATTTTACTCTTTTTTATCCACGATTTTCGTATCAAATCTTTTTTTAATAAAAAAAAATCATCTATTCTCTTCCTGCAGACCTGGAGAGCTCATCAAGATATGCATCATCAAATGTGCTGGCGGCAGTGCCACCAGGAACACCAAGAGCTGTCAGTACGGAGGACATTACAAGGTATGTTAAATGGGAATTAATTACAATAAGAAATTTGCGACCGGTAATGTTCTTAGAAAATGCCACCCTATGGAACCGGCTTTTGGTCTATGTTCAAAAATGGAGTTTAATTTTGACACAACATTTTGGCACACACAGAGCACTTACTTACTGTTACTTACCTGTTTGGTTTGAATGTATCCCATTTTGGAATTCGGTGCAGTGTCGTGCAACACGCACATAATGAATGCATCAACGTCAACGCAAAGTAAAGAATATGAAAAAAATGAGTTCAGTTCATTTTTGCCAGCGAACAGTATCTGACTCGTATCTGACTCGCATTTGATACGTATAGTTCACGTGGTATAAATTTTACGCAAAGTTTAATCGATGTGCATTTAAGTTTTTCATATATTTATTTTCTACAAACATAATTAATATTTGCTGTTTTCCATATCTTGTGCCTTTCGTTTTCTCACTGCCAATACGACGAACGGAACGCAAGCGATAAATAAACTCATTCAAGAAAGTAGCAAACAAGTCAAGTTTCTGTTGTTTAATTACTCATCATTATTTCTGCATTTGACAAGCTGACTAGTTTCGCTATGGGTTGCACGATGATTCAACATTTTCCATGAAATACAACAATATTTCGCAATTTTCTCTATCGCCTCATTCGTCTGCGAACTAGTAAAACGTCATATGACAGACAGCAGTCATTCATAAAGTGTCAATATATGAACAATTCCGAACGAAGTTTTTTTTTATGTAACACGGTCAATTTGTGGAATCCATTTCATTTCTCTCACTGAATCAAATCATTCAAGAACGGTCAATCATTCGTGAATAATTTTTTGCAATCAATTAAACGAGCTGCCATTATGAATAGTATATATCGCTTGATAATTTGGCGCAAAATGTAAGTCAAAACATACTTTGAACCGTGTCACACAGCTGAAATAAACTTTGAACTTTATCGCTGTGCTCATGAAATCGCTCATTTTTCCCTTGATAGTAGATATTTTTAGATTTAATCAATCGATTTTTCGTACTCACGATATTCATCTCGTTTTGATGATTTAGAGAGCCGCGAACCATCACAATAAAAAAAGGTACACAAGGTCTTGGATTCAATATAGTCGGCGGTGAAGATGGCCAAGGTATTTATGTGTCGTTTGTATTGGCGGGCGGTCCGGCTGATGTTGGTGGTGAATTGAAACGTGGCGACCAATTGCTAAGTGTCAATGGTGTCAATCTACGAAGTGCAACACATGAAGAAGCAGCTCAAGCTCTCAAGGTACTTGCATGTTTTTTCATGCTTGGTTCATAATTGGTGCATTTTGTCTGTGACACTTTTTAATCATGTCTATATTTTGCAGAGCTCTGGCGGTGTCGTAAACTTAGTTGCTCAGTATCGACCTGAAGACTATAACCGGTTTGAAGCACGAATCCATGAGTTGAAACAACAAGCTGCCATAAATGCCGGCACCGGTACACTTTTGCGAACATCACAAAAACGATCATTATATGTGCGAGCACTATTCGATTATGATCCAAACCGAGATGATGGTCTACCATCACGGGGGCTTCCTTTCCGACATGGTGACGTCTTACACGTGACAAACGCATCCGACGATGAATGGTGGCAAGCTAGACGAGTCATCGGTGATGGTGAAGAAGAAGGTAAATAATGGTGATTGCTATGAATTATGAAGCGAAGATTTAATGACAAAATTGGTATCTAATACAATGTTTTTGGTAATAGGTATGGGCATTGTTCCATCAAAACGTCGTTGGGAACGGAAAATGAGAGCACGGGATCGCAGCGTCAAGTTCCAGGGACATGCAGCTAATAATAATGTTGATAAGGTAAGCCACATAAGAATAAATTCCCGTTTTTAATGAATAAGTCCATTTGAAAATCTCAGTAATTAATCGGTTGATCTTTGCAGCAATCAACACTTGATCGAAAAA
The DNA here is from genome assembly GCF_009176505.1 of Sitodiplosis mosellana. Lineage (NCBI taxonomy): Eukaryota > Metazoa > Arthropoda > Insecta > Diptera > Cecidomyiidae > Sitodiplosis > Sitodiplosis mosellana. The sequence goes on from NW_022595246.1 coordinate 793,271, forward strand.
AGAAGAACTTCACTTTTTCGAGAAAGTTCCCGTTCATGAAAAGCAAGGATGACAAGAACGAAGATGGTTCAGATCAAGAACGTGAGTAAACTCAATCGATTTTTATTTTCACTTTTTGCACTTGTTACTTCTTTTTTCGTTCATTTTTTCGTCTCTTTTTTGGATTGAGTTAAATGTTCTTTCTTTTAAAATTTTGTTCTATTTTTTTTTTGAAACTTTTTTACATTTTTTGAAATTTTTCTATATTTTTTAATTTTATTTTTATTTTTTTGAATCCCGTGTGTTTTTATGCGTTCAAACCGAAAATCCCATAACCACATTAAAAAAACAAATGAATGCCAAATATTGGTTGTTCAAATCAATAGTCGCACAAAATGGAACAAATCACACTGAAGAAATTAGTCAAGATTATCAGCGTAAGTGTCAACAGAAGCTTTTATTATTATTTCTTTTCTGTTAATTATTGGTTAATTCAACAAGAAATGCTTATGTAAATAATTTGTCTCGATTGGTTTATGTGTGGTGTTGGGATTGAATGGTATCATTTTTCTCTATATTTTCGTACATATATATATATACCATATACCTCCTTTCCATTAATTTTCACCCTTTCCACGTGCACATCATCTAATTTTCTGCACATATACACATTTGACCATGATATAACACACGGTGCATCAATTTGATATCTAAAAAGAAATGTTTAGTCGAGTAAAACAAAACCATAATTTTTCTTCCGAAAATTGCAGCTTTTATGCTTTGCTATACACAAGATGATGCGAACGCTGACGGAGGTATGTACTATGCCATGAATTCTATCTTCTATCCACAAAAACAACACAAATTTTATTCGAAGTGTTTTTTTTTCGGTTATAATTTGTTTTTTCAAGTTCAATTAAAACTAACTCTTTCAAAAATGAATCTAACTAACCGCTGCTATATTACCCAATTAACATACTCATCATATTCTATCATTTGACTCTGTCGTCTATGTAATTCTCTCTCTCTCTCTCTCTCTCTCTCTCTCTTCTCATGTAATGCATTATCATATCTAACATATATTTCGTTTTTTTTATTTGTGCCAACGTAACCGTATTTTGTTCATAATTATTTATATCGTTCCATCGTGTTATTTTGTTATTTTTTTTATTCGGACGAATTGTTTGTGCGTTGCAATTTCTATTTTGTAATACTCGAGTCGAATAATTTTTTGTGTCTATGTCTCTTTTGATGATGAATTAATATTAATGCAAATTGATTGCAAGTTGACAACAATTCCAACGGTAGAAATTGCAATGTGGTCAATATTTTTCATTGATTCTCGTACGTGTATCTCTCTCTCTATCTATCTAATCGTTCCCAAAAAAAAACTAATGCTATTTCTGCGTCACTCAAAACCGGAAATTTGTTTATGAATCGGTCATACAACGACATGAACTGTATATATTATATTACGAACGAAGAAGAAATATTTATATTAATATTTATGCTGTGTTTGAATATGCTATGAACTATATTGAGTTAATTGTCATTATATTCAATCCTGTATTATTTTCGATGTATTTTTTTTTAAATATTTATAGATAAAAATGGCAGCGAAGTAATGTTTTTAACATAAAATGTATGACACACACACATGACAGTTTTGAACATTGTAGCGATCACAGCAATTTAACTACACTGTCGCTTTGTTTATTAGCGAGTTGATTACATTTCTTTCGTCGAACCACGCTGCAGCTGTGCAATTCATGATTTTTATTTTATCAAAGCCTCTGACTGTCATTTCATAAGCACAGATTATAATTTGCCGTTGACCACCATTTTTGGATGGAATATTTATTTCGACTACAACATTTTAACAAATGGTAACCAAAATATTCAATGGGAATCGTGTTTTTGTGTGAACAAATCTGGTAATTACGAGCGTTTTGGAACAAAAATGGAATTCCAGAAATATCGCAACAAAAACATGAGGAATATTTTTATAAAATCTTGGTTGATTGTCTATTTTTAGGATTGCAACCACAAGCTTGTAACCACAACTAAGTTGATTCGGTCACTTTGGCTTTTACTTGATTCGGTCACTTATTTGTATTATTTTTTTTAATAATCCGATGCAATAATTGTGGTCGACCACAAAATTTTAACTGTTCCCAAGAAACACGACAGGATGCTTTGATAAAATTTATCTCTAGGCTGACATATTCAGCTCAAAAACAAAGAACATTGCGTTTTGACAGCAATTTGCATTCAATTTACAGATGTAATCACATCCAGAATGCTCTTCAACGTGTACATACAATATCATTGTCTCAGTTGAGCTTCGTATCTCGCAGATATGCGAAATTCTTACAAATTCATACGTTTGGTATCGCAGTCGTATTGATTTGATATAATCTTTAAATTAAACCCGTATTGATGTTTTAGATTTGTTGAATTGATTTTAATGCTGTTCAATGCATATATTTTTATCGTGTTATTTTCTGAGTTTAGAAAATTAAATGAAATCGAATATTCTGTTTCAACGTTAATGCAATTGAGCAAGTTGTGTCACTAAAACCAAATTAAAACCGAAGAGAAAAAAAAACCGTCTGTGAACTGAACTTCGATTTGACCGTTCGTATTTGTATTCGAAATCACAGATCAAACCGAAACAATACAATATTCCGTACATATATTGCTTCATCACTGTTAATAAGCTGAACAATAATCACCATGATTTTCCACGTACTAGTACGTAGTATACGAACCTATTTTGATGTTGCTAGCTTTCAAAATATTTCATTCCCTATTTGTATCTTGAACAAAATCTACACACCTTCGATGGCATATGACCAAAGTCCAACTTTTCTAGGCACATACGAAAAACTCACCAATCGACCTGAACCGAAAAAAAACCCCCGCTTTATATTTTGTTTGTTGTTGTTGTTCCGTAGGAAGCTGTTTATTGTGTTCTTACATATATAGTTTTCTCCCCACCCCCCTTCTCGAACATTTCTCACCCACCCTATTGCCCTACAGAAGCAAATTGAACAATTACAATAATATTTACCGTTTGTTTTATGTTTAGTTTGAAATCGAACATTTACGATCCTCCCCTATCTCTATGAGTCTAGTGCATTAAATCATAAGATAATCTTATAAGTTTTTAGCAAAAAATTACACAAAAAGATCAGAACACCAGAACTAATTTTATCAGATCAAAAAAAAAAAATTCAAATAAACATCAAATCAACTTGTTTAGTGTTTTGATTCTGATCACACAAACACACACATAAATTAAACAATTCAACCAAAATTAATCTGTCTAATTAATAAAACGTTTGTTAATTTTCCGTTCGAACCTCGAATTTTCGGTGCATATATTTTTTAAGGCGAGATTATCTACAGAGTGGAGTTACCCGACATGGAGCAGATAACGCTAATCTACCTGGAGAATAACGATGCTGACTATTGTAAGTCATGCGCTGAAACAAAACAAACAAAAACTGATGTGAACTTTTTCACTCACCACACTCACACAGCATATGAAAACAAAATATACATACAAATGAACAGCAACAACAACAACAACAACAACAACAACAGCAAAACAAAAACTGCATCTCGTTTTGATATGTTTAGTTTAATTTAGATTGAGTTTTGTCAATTCAGTCCGATCGCACTTAGATCATTCACAAATCAAATGCGGTTCGACATGAATAATGTGTTACTTTTAGATTTTGAATATTATCACACCAAAAAGTAACGAGATCAAATCAGCACCACAATCACCGAATGATCAGTAATCTCATATTTTGTTTTGTTTATTTCGATTCAGATAGATATCTGGTTTAGTTGTATTTGAGCAAAAAAAAAGCAAGCAAACATGTGTGGGTGTGAGTGGAGACTGCAACAAAACAAAAAAATACCATAATTTTAAAATTAAAACCACTTCATAGAATGTTTACTTCTAACTTAATTTTTCTGTAACATTTCGATCGCTCAATACCAATCAAAGCAACATTTTCTGCTCAATATGTTCATTTTTTAGTAATTTTGATTGACAAACAACTGAACTTCCTTGTTTTTGATTTTTGTTGTAGGAAACAAATTTTCTCTACTCTTACATTACATTGAACTTAGAAGAAGTCTTGTTTTCTTTGTTTCTTCTTCTTGAGTTTCACACATTTCAATTCAGGCAATTGCAAGCATATTGTTGCATCTTGTTTTTTTTGGATTACATTTCATTTTTCAAATTCTAGTTTGCTAACTCTAATTCTGTTCCGTTTTTTGTTTTCTTTTACTTTCTCGATGTTCTTAAAATTAAGTATTAGCATCTAAATTTGTAACTTTTTCGAACACAAAGTTCCATCAATTTTTAGTAACATGAATGAAAAACCTTAATTCCGATTTCTTTTAAGTGAAGCCATTTCAACGACTGAAACAATTTGAACGAATTGAATATTTAGACAAAATTATTTTCCCATCAAATATTTAAGACTTTCGTTTCGGGTTTGCAAATATGTTTTTAATTTGGACAATTTTGGTTGAAATCAAATCCTTACTAAACAATCATTTGCTTGAATTCGTTGGTTTCTTTTGTCGTCGACTTACTTGATTTTATTTTCGTTCTCAAGCCTTATTTCTGCCCAATTTATTTTGAATGAACTGGGGTTGGGGAGAATGCTACGAAATTAAGTTTGTCGTGTTCATAGATTTTGCATTCCTAGCATTTATTTCAATGGATCTCCCTCCGAATGGAAAACACCAAATGATTAATTGCCTTCATCGTTCTTAGAGCTAATTCTACGGCAAAAATGCTTCGAAGAAATGTTAAAATTGTTTTTAAAAAAAATTGCATGCATTCCAAGATCTCTGTGTGAAATTGTATGTTTTTCCTTTGGTCCATGCCTTTGATTTGAGTAGAAATCGATTTCATTGCTGTGTGTCATCTTGTTTTTTGTACTTGAGCTAGCTATTGAGCTCTGGTTATCACATCTTCTTCTTCTTCTTCGGTCTGCATCATTCAAACTGTCTAGCAATTTTCAATTAATTAGTTTGTTTACTGTTTAATAACTCTATTAGCGAATGTACGAATACACTGTTCATCTTTTTATTGTTTTCATTGATGATGTTAATTAACTTAACTTGGATTCGTGTACTTTAATTAACAACTAAATGTGTTTGTGTTATGTATTGAATGCTTATTTAATTAATCTAGTTTATTCGTTCACTTTAGCTGTCGTTGTAGAGAATTGGGGTGGATTGATTGCAGATATATGTAAAATTTAATTGAATTGCATTGAACTTTACTACATTATCTACGATTAATATCCATTCTGATATGCATACATTAAAACGTTTATCAAACCAAAATATCGTTGGATTCATCACAACTACACAGAATTAAGTGCAACCGTTTGCTACGAATGTCGGCTTCTCTGTAAATGAAATGAGTGATTTTGAAATCAAGAACTATTTATTCTGGATTAAATATTCTAATTTCGTTAACAGAAATTTCGTTAGTTGATGTTTCGTTAATTGACATGCAACATGAATTTTTGGTTTTAGATTTTCATTTGAAATGTTAATAAAATTCCAGTGTGTTGTATTTATACTTAAACACGCTTATAATACGGTCAACCATTCTCTGTACTCTGCGAAAGAACATTGCACTCAAAGGAAGATTTAATCCATGAAGTTTCTCTAAATATATCTCACACTATTCACCCGCATAAAACTAATTGTTGCAAATTTCAAATTTTAATTCACATATCGTGCACTTTTCGTTCAAGATGGTAAAAAAAGTCATTGATTATCCGCCCAAAAATGGAAGAAATGAAAAAAATGAGACCACAATTCGTATGATTTCCGGCTACGGCCATCCACATTCCGTTCAAATGCATGAGAATATTTCATTCGTTAAAATATTTAAATGACGCTATTCTATAATCGAGTAATATTTTTGGGAATAAAAGAATTGCTTACAACACAGATTAGGCCTTAGTCGTTCACAATCCATTCTCAAATCAATTGTGATGCATTTATCTTCTCTATATAGATTTTTTTTAGACGTATTATATTTGCCCATAGACACAAAATTAACAGGGAAAAAATCGAACACTGTTTTATTAATGAACTCATTGTAATTTTACAGCTTCAGATGAGAACGTTTTGTCATATGAAGCAGTTCAACGTCTTTCTATCAATTATACGCGACCTGTCATTATCTTGGGACCATTGAAGGATCGCATCAATGACGATTTGATCGCCGAGTATCCGGATCGCTTTGGATCATGTGTTCCACGTAAGTGAACAAACAAAGTATTGTTTCTTTTTATTTTCAGCATTTATTTTCGGCAATAAAAATTTAACCAAAAACCTGTTGCTTCAATCTACAGATACGACGCGACCAAAACGAGACTACGAAGTTGATGGTCGAGATTATCACTTTGTTGGATCTCGCGAGCAAATGGAGCGAGATATTCAAAATCACCTATTCATTGAAGCTGGTCAATACAATGATAATCTGTATGGAACGTCTGTAGCTAGTGTCAAGGAAGTTGCGGAAAGTGTAAGTTAAATCGGATGCTTGTCAAATTTCAATTAAATCGAATATTTTAAAGTGTTTGGGGATCAAATAATTGAAATAGTTCAATCAAGCTTTGAAAGATAAAAATAAAATATTATTCATTATTTTCATTATTTTGATTTATTCTAGGGCAAGCATTGTATCCTAGATGTGTCCGGCAATGCGATCAAGCGCCTCCAAGTCGCCCAATTGTATCCAATTGCAATATTCATTAAACCAAAATCTGTGGACTCTATCATGTATGTCATCAACAATTGCCATCGAATTGTGCCAATTTTTACCTAATTTTGTTTTATTTCACATCAATAACAGGGAAATGAATCGTCGAATGACGGAAGAACAAGCAAAGAAAACATTTGAGCGGGCTCTCAAGATGGAGCAAGAGTTTGGTGAATACTTCACTGGTAAGAATTGATTCCAGCTCGAGTACTCGCGCTCTTTTTTTCTTCAAGCACATCCAATGTTGACCACTTTCTTCTGTTTTCTTTTGCAGCCGTAATTCAAGAAGATACGATCGAAGACATTTATACCAAAGTGAAGAACGTCATATGGTCACAATCAGGACCAACAATTTGGGTACCATCAAAAGAGAATCTTTGACCATCAGCAACTACAACGTGGACGCTACCGCCACGTGTTCGAGCCCGACCTGTCTCGAGATCTGGTGTAAATCACCATTGAAACATAGCGAGTTTTTAAACAAAAACGATTTATCATGATTAACATTTGGAATGAATATTTGGTGTGTTCACTGATGCTGATGTGAACAAAATGAAAACGAGCAAAAAGAGCAGTAACAAAAATAATTGGAAATATCAGTCGAAATGAAGTTAATAGAGTTTGGGCAGTGGGTAAGGTAAAGGATAGCATGAAAATCACAACAAATTCGAATCGAGTCTTGGCATTTGGAGGGACACACACACACACACACACACAAGCCACGAAACAAACATTCGCTGCAATGCCAAAAAATAAAAAAACAAATAGTTGAGAAAAAAAATCCTGATGGATCGATCATTTTTTTGCCGAGAACAAAATAAAATGCAAATAATGTTATTATTTGTGTGCCGACAGTTTGATCATATAGAGTTTATGTTGTTGAATCAAAAAAAATCGCAAAAACAAAACCCGCAAAAAAAGAACAGAAATCATATTGCAAATTATAAAACAAAAGCACGTTTGTTAAGTAGAGCCAAAACCATGACCTTTCAGTACTGAAAATGAATTATATATATATGATATATCTCTCTCTATTTATCCGAATAGAAAAAAAAACTACGTTCTGACTGTTTCAGATTCATATTTTATCATTGGTCAGATCGATCCCCAGATGTAATCACCGTATTTCGCCGTAGTCGTTTCTAGCAAATAAATCGAACTTTAAAAGGAAAAACAAATTAATAAACATTACAACTCGAATGATACAAGTCCTTAAACAAAACAAAACTTGAAAAAAAAACTCCTTAATACAGCTCATTATCGTCTGTGTGGCTGGGTCGAACAAATGTTTTTTTTTCTCTATATCTATTTTTTCTGTCTTATATATTTGTGCTCAACAACAGAAGCAGCAGAGAAATATATACATATAAATACATATATCAACTCAAAAGAAAAACAACCAACATATAAATTTAAAACAAACAAAACCCGTCAAAGCGTCCTCGTCTCGTTTTAAGATATCTCTGCTGCTGCAACAACAACCACAACAAAATGTTTAACGTATTTCTTTATTGTTTCTTATTAAAACAATAAAAAACAAATTATATTTATATTTTTATTTCGACATAAGTGTCCGTTCACATTTAGAGTGAAAGAAGAACAAAGCAAACACTTACTTTTCATTTCGACAAGGAAAAACAATTTAAATATTTTAGTCTAGAGTCATAATAAATTATAGCTGTTATTATATTATATTAGAGACGAAAGGGACCGTTTATGGGAGTAAATCAAAGCAGTTAAAATCGGATTAATTCTGTAATCTTATTACTTAATTTGAACAACATAAAAAACAAAAATATAAAGAGAAAATCCCCGAATATGAAATAAAAGTTGAAAAAAAGCAACAACAAAAAAAATCACACGATGTATTTGTAAATTTATGTATGGAATCCTTTGATGAAATGCATGCAAAACGTACAATCTATTGCACTGTACACCTCTATCGATGGTTTATGATTCTTTGTTGTTTAAGATACATATTATATGAAAACAAATCGTTATTCATCGATTCGAAACACAATCGTACTCGTCAATGAGAGAATTCAAGCGAAAATTTAAATGAACCACAGAGAAAACAACTTTCTTACGGATTAAAATGATCAACAAACAATTTAAAACAAGCTCAGTGTTTTAGATTGAACCTGACTGCTATACACTATAGCTAATATTATCTCTAGTCCCTATCAGATGTGGGTAGATCTACGAATGGCAACTGTATCAGCAGAGCTATAGCCGTAGGCTTAGTTTGTCACAACACATACAAATCAATTGATTGCTAAAATGGAAGAAACAATGTTGATATTTTGAAGAGAATTGTATTATTTTCGATCACTTGACATATAGATTGCAGCTTTTCTTCGTCTTTAGAGGCGATTTCTAATGAATAATTCAACCATAAAACAGAGTCATCTATGGCGTATACAAGAGAATCCAATTTGTGTTAAGAGAATGCCAAATCGTTTGACTCCATTTGACTAATTTTGTTCTGGCACCTCTTCTGGTTATTTGGTCTGGCGATAAGTCATTCGATAGCGACGTTCTGTTGAAATATCTTTGATCTTTGAAACGTTGAAAGGCCAAAGCCGAGCTCTTCAAACCTTCCTCCATCAAGGTTCAATCTTTCGAGCTTCTAGCTTCTGGTCGCCCGAAATACGAGGATCAAATAGAAATGGGGATATTCTTATCAATACATTAGATGGGCTCCTCTTTAGTGAAGACTCTCTAGTAACGAGCCGTTGCATTTCCTTTTTCCTGTGTCACAGTTCTCTTGGTATAACGCTGTGGTCTCATTTGACACAGTTTCGTTGGTGTATGTGGCCAAACGCAAAATAGCTAATGTTGAAATCTGGGCGACACTTAGAATGCATACGAAACAATGACAAAAGCACTCCAAATGTACATCACACATACTTTCCATGCACTTGTAATATTTATGGATCAGTTGTGAAAAAAACATTTCGGAGCTACGGCATTCTAAACACTATGATGTTATGCTGCTGTCAGATTAATATGTAAAATTCTTTGAATAAAAACCAACAAAAATAGTTTACAACATTTCATATACATGTTTTTATTTTCGTTGAATTTAAGAACAAGACAGAAAGTCTCGATTATAATTATGCACCGAACTGCACGAAGATGATATCACTCTTTATTCAATTTAGTCATCAATGATTGATGTATTTATTAAGTATTTATTTTCTTTTTGATTTCACCGAATTTTTTTGCAGAAACAACAATGTTTTCGATCAATTCTTTCTTCGTCTTTTTTCAGTCAACTTTTGATTTAGTTTTTGTGTTGTTCTCTCTCATACTTACGAAAAATGATTTGATCAGTTAATCCGAGTCGCTTCAAGTGGTCTTTCCATTATGATTAATTGCATAATTTCATATCGTGAACTTTCTATTCAATAAATATTTAGTCAAGAAGTATTTTTTTCTTACTTGAAGGAACGGCTGCCGAAAAAAACAAAAAAACATCTTTATTCTAATTCGATTGAATATCGTGGAGAAATTTTTGGATGCAAAATGCAAAATTTAATATCAATTTGTCTGAAGATGTGCAAAACATTCAATGAAGAAACAAAATTATGACATGAAAGAGAAATGAAAATTTATTTTATAGCATTTGTTTGTGAAATCACAAACATGAAACTAAACCAAAAAAAAGAAGAAAAAAATCATTTAAATGAACGTTGTTGAATTGATATTTCCTTTTTTAGCAATTAACAGAGAAAATGAAATCAAATATCTCTTTTCTTTAATTGCTAAACTTTACTTGAACTTAAACAGAGAAAAAACCAGAAAAAAAAACAACTTAAAAACTTGTATTACTAAAAACAGAGACAGAGAATGTCCCATGTAGACAAAATGTTGTTAGTCATTATATGAAATTTATAAGCAAAAGCTATGGTATTAATTATTATTGACGCCGAGTTATATTAAAAAGCGAATCGAAAGTTATAATATTTAAATAAAAAACCTTCTTAAACCCTTAAACATTTGGAATTGTTTTTTTTTGTAGTTGCAGCCAATCGAACTTCTGATCATGGAGAAACACTGTTCATTAGAATCGGGTCTATTCTTCAGTAGTGCACCGGCACGTTTTTTGCACGGTATAAAAGAAACGGCGAGAGAAAGAGGGAAATCCGGATAGTACTGACGTCTAACCAGATAGAAAGAGAGCTACCATGCGAAATCTGGATGTTTTTGTTATGCTCTGTGCGAATCTTCGTAACTTCTGAAGAATAAATTGTTCATATATGAAATAAGAGGCTATCCTCAGCGAAATATACGTTTTAGTTGGTATAGCGTATATCATGTGTCGACCATTCCACACGAAATCGACCAAGAATTTGATCGACCATCTCAATTGGCTGAAAATAGTGTAAATTTTGCGAAAAAGTCGAAAAATCGAAAAAATGAGTTTGCGCCAATTTAAATCCAACTGAGAATCAGTTGACACATTGCCAAACCACTGGTATCTTTGGAAAAGAAATCGATGGGGCTACAAAAATCACGAAGTCACTTGCGCTCTTTGACCCTATTGGAGCCTCCAAAAATGGGTTCAAAGTTTAAAATGTGAAATTCCTCAAATTGACGTATGATTTTTTTGTCGATTTTATTGCGTTAAAATATAGCCTATGTCGCGCGTTGGTGTTATTTTGGCCAATCCGGGTTTTATCAGGCCACTTTAGATTAATCCGTCTGGCTAGAGTCAAATTTATTTGCTATATTTCGTCGAAAGAACTTGATATTTTTAACCATTCATGCAAACATACTCTACTTCTTCAAAAACCAATGTGTTGAATTGAAGTATTGAGAGCCGCCAATCGTACAAATGATTAGTTCTATTGATTATGTTTGCCTAATACTTAAATTCAAATAAATAAATAATATTCACCAATTTGGACAAACATACTCGCCTTTTCCAAGAACCAAAGTCAGAAAAGCATACTCCTGATTATTGGTATTCCAAACTAACAAAATACATACTCTTGTTTAACGCAAATTAAGGTTTATGAAACATACTCGCCTTTATCATAGCCACAAACAGTCAATACATACTCTACTTTAACTATTTTTAAGTCGAAAGAAACTTACTCTTTTCTTTCGTAACAAAGTCAATGAAACATACACTACATAGATATACAGTTCGCATCGCAACGCCTCAATATCGATGGTCCGGTGTTTTTCAACACGCCATATCCATAGGCAGTGACCACTTCTGATGGGTCATTCAATTTGTAATCCTTATCCACAAGTTCAATACTACCAACGGTATCGCTGAATTCAACCGGCGTTTTCATTGTGATTTTGGCAATATCATATGCACCAGCAATTAAACGACTATAATGAGGGTGACATGCAATGTTCTCTTTTTCTACTTTGATTTTAATTTTCTGCTTTGCATTTGATACATTTTTCGTACCAGCTACCACATAAACATATGGAGCGTCATCCACACAATGGGCATTCGTGATAATTTCCGTTTTCGACAGAATAAATGCGGTACACTTATCCATCATTTTGCTATTGGTATTATTTGGATGGTCTTTGTATTCATGCAAATATTTTGTAATAAAATCGTTTCATTCTCAGTACAAGCAATAATATTTAAAGAAAAAATGAACACACACACAAAATTGCTAGGGGAACCGCGAATTCTTCATCTACGAAATTCGTTTCTATCATTCAGTTTTAATACCATCTGTATGTTAACTCAAATATTTGACTAAATCTATAATCCACTATGAACGATACTTTTGACCACCACAATGTGATGAATTTTCTGGGAGTAAACCGAAAGAAATGCATATTCGTTCTAATAACAACGCACAATTGAAAGTTATCATTTGCAGTGAATCGTTTCTGGAGAAAGTTCAAAAAATGTCACAGTTGTAAATATATAATTGTTTGAATTTTTTTTATAAAATCTAGTATTATTTTCAATTTTCTTAAGCGTGGTCAGCCCCTAGCAAAATTGATAGAATATTTGAATTTTTCGGACAAAATTCACACACAAAAAAATGAAAATGAAAATGATTCTAAAGCAGACTTACTTGCGGGGGTATGGATTCCAGCTACAAACTTTGCCTGTGACATGTTTTTAATCACTTCGCCGTGTAGTAGATTCATTTTAATTTGCCAACCAAACAGAGTTTTAACCTGTTGCACAATGATAGTAGAGAATTTTCTTGTACTTCTTTAGAAGATCCTTTGAATTCGTTTGGTCTTCCCTATGCGGTGCTGCCTCTTTTATACCATTCATCTACTAATAGCTGACACGTGCCATGCAACGTATAATTGTGATGAATTGTGGTATTGTTCAGTTATGGAATTTATGAATTGAGGTCTATGAGGTGCCAGGGCAAACTAACGCCAGATTTGGATAAAGTGACCCCAAAAAACTTTGTAATTAAGTTTTCTTCTCTGTGGGTGTTTCTTGTTGTTGCTTAGTGTAATCATATTCACACATGGGGAGAGACACCATTAGCTATTTTTTTGAAGTTCATATAAATACTAGAGGAAAATAGCAAAAATATCAAAAATAATAATAATAATAATAATATTTATTTTATTTAGATTTCTCCATTAAACAGCATTAACAATTTAAGTTTTCTTTGACGTATGTTTTCAACATTGTTTGGAAGTGATTTAACACTATGACGGTTTTTGGGGAATCCAGGGCCCCAAGCGAAATTTAAAGTTGAATAAAAGTACTAAACAGTGTAAACAGTACTAAACCAACCGGAGTTAAGTCTCATTGTATAGATTGAACATTTCTCTACACGAATGACATATGCACATATGCATATGTGTGAGTATGTGTAAAATACAGCCTTCGGAAAAACATGTTACGCTGTTGTTCTTTCGGGACCAGAGGGCCCCATGGCTATTTTATATTAAAACTGGACTATGATAAGAGATATCGACTTAGTGTCTGTGACAGTGTTGTAGACTAGTTTATGTACTACAACTTCGCCGTAGACATCAAGTCGTTATCTCTCATCAGTTACGCGAAAAGCCGCGAAAACTTGAAAAACGCGAATTCAAAATTTCTCATTTTTCAAGGAATTGATATGAAATAATGGGATGGTTTCTACAGCAAAGTTGTAGCTCTGGTCAAGTACTACAACTTTGCCACGAACACTAAGTCGTTATCTCTTATCAGTTACGCGAAAAAATAATGAGGAAAAATTCGCGTTTTTCACGGTTTTCGTGGTTTTTCGCGTAACTGATAAGAGATAACGACTTCGTGTCTGTAGCATAGTTGAAGTACTTGACCAGAGGCACAACTTTGCTATAGGCACCATCTCGTTATCTCTTATCATTTCCGTGAAAAATGATAAGAAAAAACGCGTTTCCGCGGTTTTCAGCGGTTTCTCGCGTATTCCGCGAAACTGATAAGACATAACAAGATGATTTTCGGCAAAGTTGTAGAGCAGCTTCAGTACTATAACTTCGCCATAGACATCAAGTCGTTATCTCTAGGGGGAAAGAACTGAGTAAATGAAAATATAAATATTTTAAATAATCGCATATTCTACCGAGTTTGGATCAATACGCGTCAATTCGTGTCAATGCGCTGAATAACTAGCTGCGAATGCATGCAAATATGGTCAATAAAATGTGCGTATTTGCAACTGTCATTCCTGCTCGCCACGAACGAGACAAAGCAACAGAAGAAAACAACAACAATAACACTACGGAACGCAGTGCAAATGCCTGTGAATATTTGTCAATACGTGTCAATGAAGTAAATATACCAATAGTTCTTTCCCCCTAGCGTTATCTCTTATCAGTTACGTGGAAACCGCGAAAACCGCGAATTTTTTCTTATCATTTTTTCGCGTAACTGATAAGAGATAACGACTTGGTATCTGTAGCAAAGTTGTAGTATTCGACCTGCTCTACATTTCTGCCGAAGAAGCAAGTCTCTTACTTCTTATCAGCTTCACTAAAAATGAAGTGGGAAAATTTCGCGATTTTCGCGGTTTTTCGGGTTTTTTCGCGGAACTGATAAGAGATAAGCAATATTTGTTGCAGCAAAATTATAACAAACTTCGAGTATTACAACTTTGCCTCAGGCACTATTTTGTTATCTCTTATCACAGTCCAGATTTCATATGAATTACATATGGGGCCCTGGAGTCCCCGAAGAACAGAAATAGGTAAAAAGTGTGAAGAACCGTCATAGTGTTAAATTTTCTTGGTTTTTCAATTCTATCGGAAGTGTGTTGAATATTTTTATTCCCTTATAAAATAATGAGTTTTGGCTACAAGCCTTAATTGCATCTGTTAGACAAATTTCATTTACGTTTCTTAGTGTTCTGTTTGTAGTTTCATGCTTAAAAATTATTTTCTCAGTTAGGTAATTTGGTACCAGCTCTTTGATTATCTTAAATATAAATATTGACGTTCTGAATAAAAATGTCTGGTTAACATTTAATAAATTTAAAGTATTTAGCATTGCTTCACTATTTGAAAAACTGTTCAGTCTCAATATCTGTCTCATACATTTGTTTTGTAGTTTTTGCAAACGACTTATATCTGTGTTGTTGGATAAATACAAAATGGAAGCACAATAAGTAAAATGTGGTTCTATAATTGACTTATATAAATAGCATGTTGCAATTTACTTTTGAAATGTACCTCACATTAGTTCAAATGAAAGCCGTCATGTAATCATACGAACAGCGCTCAAATCGTTTTGTAGAATTTTCATACAAAATGACAGTGAGGCACTTTTGCAACATGCTATTTAGTTTTTTGGCTGCAGTTCAATTCATTTCTTAATCTTCCAATTACGCTAATTTTGCTTCCTATTTTCTTACATACATGGTCAATGTTCTCATTAAAATTGAGTTTGTCATCAATAATAATTCCCAGATATTTTATTTTATTTTCAATTTTAAGTCTTTGCCCGTTTATGTAAATATTTATCTCATTTCTATCGATATTTTGGTAAGTGATCACCATTCCTTTTGTTTTAGTCACATTTAGTTTTAATTTGTTTTGGCATAGTAGATTGTATAAGGTGGCTAAATCTTCATTTAATTTTTCGATTGCATCTTCGATACTATCAGCAATTATGTAAACAAGATCTTATTATTGTTATTATTGTTTATTTCACCGTCTAATCACAGACTGAATAATATCATACAATTCATTTACAAAATACAATTTTAAACCAGCAATGAAACACTCCCCGATCGGATAGCCCAGTCACCAGCCCTAATGACTTCGAAATGACACTCTGTGGCATCCGATTGTGTTCACCGCTCATCACTATACATACAATTCTTCAAATACACGATTATCTAAATTGAATACATTCCGACTAAATTTTTGTCTTGATGCCGAATCTAAAAACGATTGTCTTACTTTGTTAATATATCTACACGCTAGAATAAACGGTTGGTTACGGGCATAGTCCGTGCCATACGTTTCAATTCTGACTAAGTCTCTGTTTCTCACATTTCTTTGGTTCCTATTGTCTAATCGTCTCGTATATACAATTCTTTCTCTCAGTGACATGCTAATTATTTTTCCTAATAAGAGATCATAAATTAAAAGTACTGAGGCATTTATACGCCGCCTCCAAAGCGGCTGAATATTCAAATTATCACATCTAAATTCATAAGATGGCAAGCTGTAGTTAACATCACTTCGGTAAATTCCTCTAAGTGCCCAGATTAAAAAGTTTTTTTGAATTGATTCTATTTTGTCAATGTATGACTGGTGGTATGGATGCCACACTACACTAGCATACTCTAATTTCGATCGAACTAATGCACAATATTACATTTTTGCTGATTCTACAGTGAACTTGTTTTTCAGTGTTCGCTTAATAAAACCTAATGCACCGTGTGCACTAGCTACTGTCGTATCAATGTGGTTGGCAAATGTGAGTTTCATGTCAAAAATGACACCCAAGTCCAGGTGTAGCTCCATTCTGTCAAATTTGTGTTGGCCATTGTTTTTCGTGTATTCATATTTTCGCTTTACAATATTTCAAACAATTTTTTGCTTTACAATATTTCAAACATTTGGCTATAATTATCAATGTACAAAATGAACAGAAGTGGATTTAGAATTGAACCCTGAGGAACTCCCAAATCATTGTTTAACTCGTTCGAAATTTTTGTGCCTATTTTTAATAGCAATATTATTGAAGAAATAGCGATTTGTTATTTACTGTTTTTAACCGTTGAAAACAAAGTTTTCGAGTTATTTTATGAAATTAAATGGAACAATTTGTTCTTTTCTATGAAATTACATTAGAAAAATTGCCAAAATATAATTTTTTTGCTTTCTTTCCAAGCATACAACAATAACTTGATGAGTGTTACTTGTACGTGAACTGTCAAACTGTCACGTTGCACATAGGAAAAAATAGCACTTTTATTGAGGGGAACTAGCAAAAATATCATATATTAGGAAACAATAGAATAAATTAGTGAAACTAGCGTTGGTGTCTCTCCCCTTGTATTCAGACACTAAATGAAGCTTAATAACAAAATTCCTTTCGTGGACACGTGTAGCTGATACAATTTGTGTAAATTGATGAAAAAAAAATGGAATACGTTCGAAAACGAAGTGCAGGGAAAGTGCACAACAAATTGGTGCAGCCGGTGGACAGGGTGAATCGGAATCACAAAAATCCGAGCAAACACGAGCACCGGAGCCAATATTGACTGAATCAAAACCATCGGTCGATAAAGGTGCAGTGAAAAAATTCAAGGAAACTACCGTTTCAGTGCAAGAGCCAGTCTCGACTCAGAGCCAACAACAAAAGGAAATTGCGACGTTGCCATCATCAAGTATGAATCTTGAATTGCCCAAGTCAATTCCAAACCGTGCACAAGGTGTAATGGCACCACCGTCTGTAAGAGCTGAGCCAGTGCAACAACAACAAGCTGTATTTCAGAAACCGAAAGTTTCCGTTGCAAATTCAGCACAGTGGTCAGAGCAAGCACAGAAATCCATCGCCCAATTCTCAATAAGTGCTTTGAGCGAAATAAATCAAATTCTGGAAAGTTTGTGGAATATTACTCCATTGCCAGTGCAGGCAACAGCTTAACATGTGCGGAAATTGGGAGAAACATTTGTGAAAATTGTCAACAAAGTGGTGCATTCATCGATTTCGTTGGAATCAGTTGCCGGTATGATTATTGCAGCTGTGACGAACTCATTTAATGAAAACATACGCCCCCAATGGCAATTCGGCCTCTTTGAACCAAATGTAACGTTGAGCTCTTTGCGTGAATTCTTGTCGCGAATCGACCAATATCTTGAGGTGCACGGAGCTGGAAAAACTTATGCCGCAGTGAGTAAAAAGGCAAGTGGTGCAAGTGCAGCACCACCTCAAGTGCAAGCAGTTCGTCGGGCAAGAGATACGTCAACCGATCGTCGACCAGCCGCAAAAAGCAAACCATCCAATCCATCACCATCTCCACGAAGAAAGATAAAGAAGGACGACTTAGAAAATCAATGCATCGATTGTGGATCGAATCAACATCACCTGTTCAAGTGCGACAATTTCCTCTTTCTGCAATTAGAGGGTCGTTTGGAATACTTGCGTACTCATCGGATTTGCGGTAATTCTATGCGTGGCTATCATCCGGAAGACGTATGCCCATATGATGAATGTTGGCAATGTGATCTCCTTCACAACTCGACCATCTGTCCAAAGACGTATGCAAAAAAGGGTGAGCAATCTGATGCCACCGACTCAGAGATAAGTCTTTCGGAAGCAGCGCGCTTCCTTCCGAGAGGACAACGATTCGAAATATCATCAGAAGAACTAAGTGATTACATTGAACAAGAGCATCGTTCACAACATTAAAACAAAGAGCAAAAGTGCCAAAATTCGAGCAAAAAATATAATTTCGAGAGATAAAAATAGAGATTGAATTGAGCATCTAAGTATAGTGGTTTGGAGCAAAGAAAATTAAGTTCAGCAGATTGTGCACGTTTCCCTCTCTTTTGAATCCTCACTCTTTGATTGAGAATTCAACGGGGGACGGTTCGATGGGAAGGAGAAGTAAAGAAGGAGAAATGAGCAACGAACAATGTGAGAACAAATAACACACAAACAAAGTCAGTCAGTGCGGCAGTGTGCGCCAAAGCGGCAACAACAAAAGAGCTGATTCGTTGAGTTGAACATGAGCGTTCAAGGCATAAATGAATTGAGTATGAGGAGTGAGAGCATTAGAACATTTAGAGAATCTAGAGCAATGAGCTATGGGCAGGAGCTTTATGAGCAAGAGGTTTTTTTACAGTAGAAAAATGCTTTTTTCCTCTATTCCAATGAGCCAACATTTTTCTGGTTAATAAAAGATGAGCTTGCTCCAGATTCCTTGTGTTGGAGAGACCAACAAATATGTAATATGTAATATAATAATATGCACATTTGAATAGCAGCAAATCGGGTCATACACCTATGTATGCAACATCAGCAGTTTGAATATTGCAGTTAAACCAGTTCAGCAGATTGTAGAGCAAATTTTTATTAAAGAATTCAGTTGAATATTAAAACTAATTGAAAACAGACGCGTTTCAATTTTGATTTCAATTCATAAAGGTATTACCCATACACCTTGTAAACAGAAATCTAGGTGTTTTATTTAAGTAGTTAGTTTCAACAGGAAGAGAGAATTGAATCAATCAACGGGGTATAAGGTAGCGTATCGCCTCCGTTCTCTATATGTCTTCTGGATCCAATCAAGCAACGGTGCAATCGGTTGAAAAATAACTGGCTCATTAGGATAACGAATTATGGTCATGCCCACGAGTTTGTTATTCTTTTTCGAAATCATTGGGCCTCCAAACGTAGCGGGAGTTCCCATGCTTTCATCTAAAGTGTAACACATCAAATAATCTGCATCAAATAGGGAGTGCACTTTCGGTTTGCATTTGGTGCCATCTGAATACTTTGTATCATAACGCCTCGTTTTATTTGTTCCATCCAATACCACATCACCGTAGACAGTGACCGTTTCGGACGGGTCATTCATTTTGTAATGTTTGTCCACCGAATCGATGCTGCCAACGTTATCGTTGAACTCCAACGGTTCTTTAAGTGTAATCTTGGCAACGTTAAATGTGAATCCCGACAATGCGTATCTCTCATGAACTTGTATCTGGTCTTTAGTGACTTTAAGTTTTGTCGCATTTCTTGATAGTTTATTAACGGTTACGTAGACATATGGGGCGCCGAGCACACTATGCGCACAGGTCAAAATCTTCGTTTTCGACAAAATGATTGCATTAAATGTTAGTTTAATATTTTCGTCAGCATCGGCAAAACGGTTTTTGTAAACAGTAAGAAATTCTGTAATAGAAAAACATCTCAGAATGAATATTTATGTTTACTCAAGAGAAAAAATACTCTTCATTTTTGCGGTGTACGTATCGCTCACGCTATGCGTACGCTCTTTTTCTGCCTTATTCACACGTACACTATATTCGTCATACAAAACAACGGCAGAATGTAACTACGTCTGCGCCACGTAGTCGCAAATCACCAAAAGCCCCTCAAGAAAGGACACCAGAGTCAAATCATCAAGTTCACACCAAGACCAGATGGGAGAACCTAAACACAGAAGAAGTGAAACCGCTCCTGAAATGATTCCTGCACCATGTGAACACATCAGAAACCATCCTCTCATCACCACCAACAAGACAAATTCTGACTCGAAAATCAAAGAATAACCATATCTCCACGTCGAAATCACAGAACAATTTGAACGAGACGCACTCTTCCAACAACTGAAGCCAAGAATCAGGACCAGATCAACACCAATCACCCACCATGTTTCAATCAGCGCAGCTAACAAATTCTGTCCCAAATTAACACCACCACACCAACAACAGACCAGACCATCTAGGAAGAAGACATGTCAACATCAAGAAGAGACCCTCTGAAAATCTCTTCTGCTATTCAACAAAGAAAAACATCACTCCACAAAGCCTCAACCTAACCCAAATGATGAACATCATTAAAAATTCGAGGACGATTTCATTTGAAAAATGGGAAGAGTGATGAGAGTAGACGGAAGCGTACAGCGGACGATATGCTTGCTATGATGATTTTTAAGAAACAAATGTTTGTTATTAGGTTTGAGCCAAAGGCGTCTTAGATTTAAGTTTTTCAATCACATGTAAATCATTTAAATCAAAGTAGGTTTAACGATAGTTTCATGTCAGATATTTGCTATAAAAGGCGAACAATCGAACATAGATTTTCAGTCTTAACTGACCTGTGAACTGTGAAACATCTAAGAAATAAAGCAATAAAAACAAATAAACAGTTCTCGATTGTCTTCGGACGATATTGTCCCTAGGACAATATCTTGTCCATAACTGGCATGCGGATACACTAAACGTTCGCGCTTCTCACACCAATACTAATGCATACGGTCTTGCGTCAATATCGTTACACACAACTGAAGCGCATCGCATGCGTTCTACACTTAGGTTCTGCCGTTGTTTTGTATGACGAATATAATGTACGTGTGAATAAGGCAGAAAAAGAGCGAACGCATAGCGTGAGCGATACGTACACCGCAGATTCGAAGGGTATTTTTTCTCTTGAGTATAAATCATGAAGAATCTCCACTTTTGCCTCTCCTCTATTTAAAATTTAAAAAAGTGACGTTAACCTTCAAACCGTAAATTGGGCACTGTGTGCCCAAAACCAAATTTGAATGCTTATATCTTAATTATTTCTTATCATAAATTAATAAAATAACTATGGTTCGATTCGTTGAACATTTGGCTACGAAAATTGCGTTAACATACCCACATACGCGCACTATCTTACCACATATGCACGTAAACATGTGTGATACGCTATACGTAAAATGGGTGCCCGAGTATATATACATTTTTCGATAAATTGCGTATAAAAATTAATGTGGGAACTATGAAATATACATCATTGAAAACATCTTGAACAGTATATGTAATTTGAGTTATAAAACATCAAAATCGATCATCATTTTATCAAAATATGGCCATTTTATCAATTTTGGCCAAAAAAAATCCAACGGCCAAATACCGGCCCATTTTGAAGTTTTATACCAAAAATGACATCTACTTTTCAAGACCTTTCTAGCACCTGCTTATCTTCACACTTTGAACAATTGTAGAGCGCCATCCATAATTGACGGCAAAATCATCTGTAAATAGCCGTAAGTGATTTCGACATATTGTGAAATGTTGCGAAATCACACCAATTAGTACTGAATTTTGCCGTCATTTATGGACGGCGCTTTACAATTTCACACTTCGTATTTTGTATGTATTCAATACAAGATTATATGCGTGTGCTTTCTAGTGATATACATAACTTTTTGATCCAAATCTCAATTTTTGACGTCAAAATCGGCCATAGTGGAATTTGTATGTATATGTTTTTGCCTTCATTTTTGTGAAGAGATCAACATTACAATTCCCACTTTATTGAAAAATTTCCAAGAAACTTGCTGTTGTCTTTCGATTTTTTATGAATTTTATCACATTTCAAAGTAATTTTCATACTTTTCCGATCAACAAATTCTGAAATATTTACATTCAAAAATAAAAATTTAAGAAAAAACTGACATTTCCCATATAAAATGCATTATGGGCACTCACGCACCGATTTTACGAACAACGTTAGAAAATACATTTTACGGTTTGAAGGTTGAAGACGTTTGATTTAGTTCGAATTTCGAATGCACACTTACTTCCCGGTGCCTCTATATCGGCTATAAATTTAGCTTCGTTAGGTGTAAGCGGAGGTGGAGTTGGTTTCACGCTCTGAAATTAATGCAAAAAATGTTCAGTTCTACAGAAATATCGTATTTTATTGGACAAAAGTGAAAATGATGAAAGAAAAGAAAAGAACTTACCGGAAATTCAACGATAAATAGCACCGAAAACAAACCGTATAGTAGATTCATTTTAATTTGCCAACCAAACAGAGTAGAGAGTAGAGAACCGTCTTGTGCTTCTTTAGAAGATCCTTTGAATTCGTTTGGTCTTCCCTATGCAGTACTGCCTCTTTTATACCATTCATCAACTAATAGCTGACACGTGCCATGCAACGTATAATTGATGAATTGTGGTATTTTTTAGTTATGGAATTTATGAATTGAGGTCTACTAACACTATGCAACAAATTTCGAAAACGAAATTCTCCCAAGAAGTAGAGACTCATTTCCAAGGTTTTTTTGGCCCACTTTATCCAAATCTGATACGGAAGCCGCAATGGACGTATCTTCAAAACTAGACGTGCCAGAGCAAAACTAACGCTCCAGATTTGGATAAAGTGGCCCCAAAAAACTTTGTAAATAAGTTCTCTTCTCTGTGGTTGTTTCTTGTTGTTGCTTAGTGTAATCATATTCAGACACTAAATGAAGCTCAATAACAAAATTCCTTTCGTGGAAACGTGTAGCTGATACAATTTGTGTAAATTGATGAAAAAAATGGAATACGTTCGAAAAATTTTAAACTCAGATGTAACTGGTTCGTAATTTGGTTATTTTCGGCTGTTGCCAATTGTTTCAACACTTCCTCATTGTTTTTTGTGTACATTTTTGTTCTCCAGCCTGATGATGCTCCTAATAAGAGCGAAACGTCACACAATAAACGAATAATCATTTTCGAAAGCTCAATAACAAAATTCCTTTCGCGGAAACGTGTAGCTGATACAATTTGTGTAAATTGATGAAAAAAATGGAAAACGTTCGAAAACATTTTAAATTCAGATGTAACTGGTTCGTAATTTGGTTATTTTCAGCTGTTGCCAATTGTTTCAACACTTCCTCATTGTTTTTTGTGTACATTTTTGTTCTCCAGCCTGATGATGCTCCTAATAAGAGCGAAACTTCGCACAATAAACGAATAATCATTTTCGAAAACAGCTTAAGCTCAACACACCAGTTTTGTGTTTGTTCAAATGGAATGAAAAAACAACCGCTATACGTGTGCGCCAAAGGAATTTAGTGTATTTGATGTTGGAGTGCGCACTGATGATATGAATTTACTTTAAGGGTACTTTTTTGTTCAATTCGTGATGAAGGGTCATCATGTACATATATATGTGTTGTTGATTATAAAAATGGGATTAGGCAAATGCGCATAGTTACATGGGAATCATATATGCGTTCCTGGTGAGAAATACGAGGCCAGTTTCTCAAGCAAAAATGAATATCTTGAAATGTTTCAGAACATTGCATGAAGTATCTGTCTCCTATCTCTTCAGGAACACAAAAATGGTCCGCATTCCGCCTATAAACTGGCCAATTCCATTTTTATTACAAGGCGAATGCTGGACCCTAACGCCATCTATTGATTTTTGTAGAAATCATTAAGGTTTAGACTTAACAGTAGACTTGACATGAAGCTCAGTACTTTACTGTTACTCAACTTACATTTAAGCTACTTGGACTAACTTGATAGCAAAACGTCAAACCAAATCGTAGTTGTACTCGCTGTTGACGTCTATTGTATTTGCCTTGTGATTTTTATCCTTGAAATCATGTAAGCCATTTGCATAAATCATGTTTTCTCGTCATTTCACCTATTTTCGTTCGATTTCTTTGCACAAATCAGTGGACAAATTACATGTAAATAGTGCTTATAAGTTTGGCAACAACCCTATCTAACCACGATAATCGTATAACTGCACAACGATCAATGGAAAATAAAATGAAATGCACTTTTCTCATATATTCGCATTTATATATTGTTTATTTAACTTTGATATGGAATGGAATGACAGGGAAAAAAGACGACAAGAAACGAATTTCTCATCGCATAAAAACCCTTATTCGAAACAAAAACAGTTAAAATAAATAGATAGTAAATAACAAGCAATGAGGACAGCTGCAAATAAAAGCACATTACTTTTTCGCCGCCACGCTCTGCAATAAGTTTAGTGATGAAATTAAAAGGAATGTTAGGATAAGTTCATTATATTCAATCCACCTTTGGATCATTGATAAAATCAAGGAAGAGGGAAATGGGAAGAAAGATTCCGCGACCACCTGTTGACGTTCCATTTACACCCTGCTTGATGCCCATGATTTTGTCATACTTTTCTGTGACAACTCGTCCGCTAGAATTGCCAGGTGGTTCAACAATTTCACCATCCGGCGTATCTCCACCGGCCATGAAGAACACCGCCTGATTTGGTGCCTTGGATGACATATACTTTGCATCACAACGTCTTAATATGTTTGGTTCGTGCACTGCCCCATATGTAACCATGGGTGGTTACAACTTCTGACGGATTATTATTATTATTTATTCGGTTTCCACATGCTTGCATCTAGTTGTACAACGGTTGAGATCTAAATTACTATACAAATTAGGGCCACATTACTCAAATTAGGGCACAACATTGAAATTGTTTTTTTTCGACCAGAGCTACAACTTTGCCATAGACACCATCTCGTTATCTCTTATCAGTTCCGTGAAAAATGATAAGAAAAAACGCGTTTTTTTCGTGAAATAGGTAAAAAGTGTGAAGAAACGTCAAAGTGTTAAAAGCGCAACAGAAAAGTTGATGGTTGAACAAAGCAACAATACTAATATTGTTGACCACACAAATTGATATGGTCAAAGATTGACAAAAAATATATTGGAATAATTCTTCTACAGGACAATCGAAAACGGGAATCGAAGGAAATCATCCGATTATTCAGCTATTCGCCACCTGGAAAATACAGATCGACTTAAGGTCAAACAATTTCTTGTTTTGTGAAAATATAAAGGGAATTACATTCGTAATCCCGTTTTTTTCCGTAAAGTTGTTCGTGCTTTTTATCATATTTTGTATAAAATTGCATATTTTCAGTGAAAGTCGGTCATTTTAGTCGAAATTACGACAATTCCGTATGGGAGGTACTTGTAAATCGATTCCGAATGGCTTTAAACTTTCTAAGATTTATGGCGAAAAAATAAGAATCTGAGAGTTTGAAGTCAATCGGAATCGATTACACATCCAAATACAAAATAAATTTCAAGGAAATTTCAAGAAAAATTTGAGGGCCAAAAACCAAACTTATGCAAATGTGAATCGCGATCAACGTGAAACTTTAAGAATTTCATTTTTTCACCAAAAAATGAAATCTCAGAAAATTTGAAGCCAATAAAAATCGAATGGGTCTCATTTTGAGGTTTGTTGTGTCTTTGTGTGTTCACACCGAGTTTTATTGTTTTAGTTGTTGTAATTTTTTGGCGTACGCTCGCACCACATTGTTACATGTTTTGCTTTCTGTATTTACTTTTCTTCTTTTTTCTCTCACTCACAATCGCAAACAGAGAGCTGAGTCCAGTGTAATTTGATACTCGCTGAGGATGACAAATGTCGAAATGCATCCGAACCAAAATTTCGTTTATAAATAAATATTCATATTGATTTATGTTTGAAATTTGAAAAAGCAAAGTCACTTTAAGGTGTTTTATTTAAAATTTAATCGTAGATTGAAAAAGTCTTTCCATTTCAATTCCCTTAACAAAGTGCACGGAAAAGTAAAATATTCAACATTACCATTGTTGGCAGCATATTGAATCTATTCCAATTGTTCTGCAATATTATTGTGACCTGAAAAATAATACAGATCAATGAAAAAGATCGAAGCGGTATTTAATATAGTCAGCAGTACCATGCCTAACAGCTAACTGACGAGGTGTTAGATTCGCAAGATTTCTAACATCAACTTTGGCTCCTTTTTTGATGAGAAGTTCAGCAACATTTTCGTGATCTTAGAAATAATTTGGATCGATGAAAAAGATCAAATCGATTCTTTATTTTGTGAAAATAACTATTCAACATTACCATATAAAGCAGCATAATGAAGAGGTGTATTATAAAAATCATTCATGACATCCATATTGGCGCCTTTGTTGATGAGAACCTCGGCGACATTTTTGTGACCTGAAAAATAATTCAGATCGATGAAAAAATTAATCCAATTTCCCATTTAGTAGACATCACACACAACTCTGACACCCGTGTATGTATGCTAGTCGGTTTTGTGTGTGAGTTGTCTATTGGCCAAAGCATATTCAATGCTTGCTGCTAAGCAATACTAATGCGCATAGTACTCGAAAAAAGTATTCAAAATTACCATGGGCAGCAGCATAATGAAGAGGTGTCTCTTTCCTATTAGTTTCACTATGAACATTGGCTCCTTTGTGGATGAGAAGTTCGGCGACACTCTTGTGACCTGAAAAATAATTCAGATCAAGGCTGCACTGACGAAGCGTAGTAGACATCACACACAACTCTGACACCCGTGTATGTATGCTAGTCGGTTTTGTGTGTGAGTTGGTTGCGATGGCTGTATTTGCGACGTTTGTTTGCACGATAGTTGTGTGTGTCGCAGTTGTGTGTGATGTCAACTGTATTGCATCGCGATATGCTTGTCTATTGGCCAAAGCATATTCAATGCTTGCTGCTAAGCAATACTAATGCGCATAGTACTCAAAAAAAGTATTCAAAATTACCATGGGTAGCAGCACAATGAAGAGGTGTCTCTTTCCTATTAGTTTCACTATCAACATTGGCTCCTTTGTGGATGAGAAGTTCGGCGACACTCTTGTGACCTGAAAAATAATTCAGATCGATGGAAAAGATCAAATCAATCTTTTATTTAATGAAAACAAGTATTCAACATTACCATAGTCAGCAGTTAAATGAAGAGCTGTGGTATTCAATTCATTTCCAATATTAGCGTTAGCTCCATTCTTGAGAAGCACATCAGCGACACCTCCGTGACCTTAAATAATACGGATCAATGAAAAAATTGAACCAATTTCCCATTTAGTGAGAAAAAAGTCAAGGCTGCACTGACGAAGTGTAGTAGACATCACACACAACTCTGACACCCGTGTATGTATGCTAGTCGGTTTTGTGTGTGAGTTGGTTGCGATGGCTATATATGCGATGTTTGTTTGCACGATAGTTGTGTGCGCGACAGTTGTGTGTGATGTCAACTGTATTGCATCGCGATATGCTTGTCTATTGGCCAAAGTATATTCAATGCTTGCTGCTAAGCAATACTAATGCGCATAGTACTCGAAAAGAGTATTCAAAATTACCATGGGCAGCAGCACAATGAAGAGGTGTCTCTTTCCTATTAGTTTCACTATGAAAATTGGCTCCTTTGCGGATGAGAAGTTCAGCGAGACTCTTGTGACCTGAACAATAACACCGATCGATAAGATAAAATCAGGTCAATCTTTTATTCAATAACAATAAGTATTCAACGTTACCTTTCTTAGCAGCATAATGCAGAGCTGTCTCATTAAAATTATTTCCAATATTAGGGTCGGCTCCTTCAGTGATGAGGTCTTCAGCTTCCTTCACCTTGCCTGAAAGAATATGAAAAATATTCATAGATCAATGAAACGGATTGAACAAAACCTTCTTTTTTATAAAAAAAAATGTCCAAAATTACCAGCAAAAGCAGCTCTATGCAGAGCTGTCTCTCCAAACATGTCTTTTTCGTTTACTAAAATATGTATGAAAAGTTTAGCATAAATGAGGTTTCTATTTCTTCGTTACAAGGTGCTTTGTATATGGAATTTAAGAGTTAAACTGGATAAATAAATGAAATTTCAATCTTACCATTCCTCCCGGGTGGTGCTCCACTCACATCCCCGATTAAGAACTGTGGAAATAGAATCAAGGTGATACATTTGGAATGAGAACAACGGATGCGATTAATACATTATGTATTAATAACAGTTTTCAACTGTTTTTAATAGAATAAAAGTTTCCGGTGGACATTTTTTTGGAATAGAAGAATTTTTTCAATTTAAGAACTTGAAAAAAGGACACTTTTCATTTTTTAAATTATTTCAGAAAAAATTATCACAAATTGTCCACGAAAAGTATCAAACATGAAAATTTTTTAAAAAATCGACTGAAATTGTCGACTCACCATCAAGCCAATGAGCAGCAGTGTGAAAGAACTTCGACTCAGCATTTTTCTAGCTTCGAACTATTGAACGTTTACTATGAACGTATCAATTGGTAAGAACTGTTTGATGGACATGCGAATCGAACGCATCCTCTTATATACTTTTCAAGTGTGGCCACGTCGGTGGGCCACACACTGTATGATTCAATCCACGTACAATGACGATTCTAATTAAAGCCCACAAAATATTATCGCACACATTTTTCAAGATAACAATGTCAAACAATTGATAGAATTACAATTCCACCTGTGCACGTGTGTTTAATTTCGCGTTTCACATCGAATGTTTTGCATTGAAAATATGAAATGTTTACATTTATTCTTTCATCACCTTCTTTAAACTATAAATTCAATGCAAAAATTTAAAAAGTAAATATTCTTCTCTCTTGAAGGGTTGAGTGGTGTTACTATGGCACGTGGCTGTTCAAATTTAAAAAAATTTACATCTTCGCTGCATGCACAAAACACATTCCGTTTCAAAGTCGACCCAAAGTTGACCACAGATCAACCGTCGCTTACATGATGTAAATTAGAATGAGAATGATCAAACGACCTGACTCATACCTTAGCGTTACATTCAGGCTCACATGCCATGGTTTCGTTGCTGTGTTCAATAGCTACAGTATTAGTTGAAGCAAAGATATACGGTATCACATTTACTTTACATCACTCAATAAGGTATAGGTAGGATACGATGATATTGATACAAATCTACGCATTCGCTAAAAAATTACAAGCGAATCTCATGCAAAATCATATCCATACTCAGTAACACTTTCCATAGAAATATAGACAGCTCCTCAATTAGTTTGAAATTCCAATGAACACACACGTAAAGAAATATTTACAATCCGAAACGAATCACATAAAAAAGAAAAAAATTCTGTCACTGTCGCATTTCGTACCAACACCAACTTTTTGTTTCCATGAAATAAATTCTTAGTAGTGGTAAAAAATCTATGGCACAAATTCGAGAGAAATATCACTAATTTTAAGAAAAAATTTGTTCCGTGTGTGTCATAGGGTACTTGCAAAAATCGAAAAATGTATTTATTTTATCAAGTTTATCAAGCACTTTTCAAGAAGTTTTTACCTAGCATTGAATTTTCGTTTAAACTTTACTATCTAAATACGGTCAAACTAGTTATAATGCCATCGTTAGATGGCGTTTGTTCTGGTCAAAAGCTTAAAGGTCCTCCGTGGTGTGCGTTTTTCATATTATCGCTAAAATTTTATTACTTTTCCGTACACACCGTGTCAGGGGAAAGTATAGGAATTGATCCCGAAAACTTTTTTCGCAAAATTGGTTTAGATCATCATAAAGCTCATGAAACGTGTAGAAAACCACTTTTTGAGACACTTTTCCATTCGTGTGCCCTTGTCGTCGTTGTCGTCGTCGTTGGTGTTTGTTAACACGATAACTCAAAAAATAATTGCAATAATCAAAATCTGGAAATGCCAAAAGTTTTGTATTCGAAAAACTTAGTTTAAGTTCGGAGATGAGCCATACTCGATTTGATCCTAGGGTACTTGTCCTAAGAAATAAAAAGAATTACATTGGTAATCCCGAACTTTTCTGTACCGTAAGCCTGTGTTGTCTGTAGGTACTTTTGATTATTTTTTGTGAATTTTCTTGAAATAAAGACAGTAAAAATATAATAATGGGAGGTACCCGTTAATCGATTCTGATTAGCTTCAAACTTTCTGAGGTTTCATTGTTTGGAGAAAAAATAAGATTCTGGAAGTTTCTTGTTGATCGCATTTACAGAAGTTCGATTTTTTGTCCTCAATTTTTGTCGAAATTTTCTTGGAAAAAATTAAGGGCCAAAAACCAAACTTCTGCAAATGCGATCAACATGGAACTTTCAGAATCTTATTTTATCTCCAAAAAATGAAACCTCAGAAAGTTTGAAGCCAATCAGAATCGATTAACGGGTACCTCCCATACAAAATTGTCGAAGTTTTAGTTAAAGTTACCGATTTTACTTTTCCGCAAACTTTGTTTGTTAGGTAAAGTATTGGTTTTACTAGCCAAAATTTCATGACATCTCCTCTTTCGGACCACTATAACGTCACGCCAAACTTGAAAAAGCACATATCTGTACACTAGACAATGTAGATGGGATCAAATCCTATCGATCAAGACCTATCTACCCCCAAAAACATGTTGTTTACTATGAAATATGTGCAAAATAGCGATGTGCGTATGGCGTCGTTCGCGTTCGCGTTCGCGTCCGAGCTTTTTGTTCGCCGATTATCTCAAAAAGTTGACAAGATAATTGAGATCTGTAAAAGCCAAAAGTTTTGGCATGTCGAGGCAAAGCTTCGGATTGATTTTGAGCTCATTATAACCTACCAATTTCGTACCATAAGCCTCCGACTGAGGACCTGAAAAACCTTGAAAAATGACACTTTTGTACGGAAAGTACCCGAAAAAAGCATTTTTCGGGGTTTCGATCAAGGCAAACTGCCTTTTTTTTTGCAAAAATAATGGGAGTCTGTGAACAACCGAACACCTACTTGCCCATAAATTTGGTCCAAAATCGACATTTCTTGAAATTTTCCTCGAAAAATAGACTTTTATATGAAAAATCACACAGAAAGCCACTTTTTAGTGTTTTGGTCAAGGCAAACTGATGTTTTTTTGCAAAAAAATGGGAGTCTTCAAACAACCGAAACCCACTTGCCCATAAATTTGGTCCAAAATCGACATTTCTTGAAATTTTCCTCGAAAAATAGACTTTTGTATGAAAAATCACACAGAAAGCCATTTTTTAGGGTTTTGGTCAAAGCAAATTAATAAATGAAATCCGTAGTTTTATAATAATATTTTCCCTTCAAATCAAAATCAACATTTTCAAAAACGAAAAATAGCAACAAGTTTTATAAAATTAATGCAGAGAACTCGTTTGCATTAAATTTGAAAACATAACCTAGAGATATTGGAGCATTGTCATTGTTTATCATTGTCGTTACTCCTGAATTGCAAAATCTTAAATTCAAGAAATTTCAAACAAGTTTATATATTTATTTAATCAGAAAATATTGTTTGTTATTGTTGTTCACTATAACATGTGTGTCTGTTCGTTGACAGTCATTGACAGTTCTCTCACGAAGTGAATACTTAACCTAAGTCAGCATTGATAATACTTTAGAGCACGTAGACTTTTGAGTAAAATATCAACCTCAACAACAAACATTTCCAGAATTTATTCGAAAATTCATTGATTTCATAGAATCAAAAAATAAATTTAAATAGAAAATAAAATTGATAAAACAATCACTGGCAAAAGTTTTTTTTAATTTTCACTGAAACAGATGAAATTTCATTTCGTCAATCGACTGAGTATCGATGGGATGTATGCATTTTAGGAGTAATGAAAATTGTTCATTGAAATTAAATGTTGAACTTATTATAGGATAATAAATGTTTTATTGTTGATTTCAAACCGCAAATATAAATGAGTGTAATTGTCATAGATTTTACAATCTGCTAGTAAAAAAATATTAAAAAACACACACATTAAAATTAGCTAAGAAAGAAACAGTTATTTAGTGATCAGCATATACAGAGGAGTACGTTCGTTGTACTTTATCCATTAAGAACAACTGTCATCTGGGCGCGTAGTAGCAACGTAGTTCTTACCGTGCACCGCCCTGATACAAACAGCACAAATGCAGCAAAATGATATCTTCTATTTACCACTATGACGGTTTTTGGGGAATCCAGGGCCCCAAGCGAAATTTAAAGTTGAATAAAAGTACTAAACAGTGTATAAACCAACCGGAGTTAAGTCTCATTGTATAGATTGAACATTTCTCTACACGAATGACATACGCACATATGCATATGTGTGAGTATGTGTAAAATAAAAGTGTCAACGGACAAGCACCTTGTCCGTCCGTCCGTCCGTCCGTTCAGGGCTCTTGAATTTTTTTTTGTCCGTCCGTCCGTCCGTCCGTCCGTTCAGCTCCAGTCGGACGGACGGATGGACAAGAAAATTTCTGAGGGTCCTGAATGGACGGACGGACGGACATGCAAAATTCTCATACAGTATTTTTCACGATTTGAAGAAAAAAATTTATTTGTTTGTTTTCTGCTCAAAGTTTTTTCCGTCTCACTTATGGATAAAGAGCTCATAAGTTGTTCATTCGTTCTATGGGTGTCAATTGTATGATTGAAATGTCGAAATCATAGTTTTGACATTTTTTTTACACTTCTTTCTCGATTTTTGCCTGTGTGGCGGCTATCTACATGGGAAGTTTGTATAAAAACCTCATTGTAATATAAATCGCAATTATTTCAGATAATCATATAACTCCGCATGGGCGAATGAAAAATAAAATGCATTTTTCTCAAATTTTCAAATTTAATCGGTTCTTTTGTTGAACATCAAATGACAGGGGCAAAAGAAGATACGGTATTCAGCTTTTTCAGGCGCCTTAAACCCATTTTTTTTAAGCCTATATTCTTCTTCTTTGGCTTCCGGATCCAATCAAGCAACGGTGCAATCGGTTGAAAAATAACTGGCTGATCAGGTAAACGAATTATGGTCATGCCTACGAGTTTGTTATTCTTTTTCGAAATCATTGGACCTCCAAACGTAGCGGGAGTTGCCATGCTTTCATCTAAAGTGTAACACATCAAATGATTTGCATCAAATACAGTGCTCAATTTCGGTTTGCAAATGGCGCCATCCAAATACTTTGTATCATAACACCTCGTTCTCAATGTTCCATCCAATATCACATCACCGTAGACAGTGACCATTTCGAACGGGTCATTCATTTTGTAATCTTTGTCCACCAAATCGATGCTGCCAACGTTATCGTTGAACTCCAACGGTTCTTTAAGTGTAATCTTGGCAATGTCAAATGCGAATCCCGACAATGCGTATTTCTCATGAATTTCTATCTGGTCTTCAGTGACTTTAAGTTTTGTCGCATTTCTTGATAGTTTATTAACGGTTACGTAGACATATGGGGCGCCGAGCACACTATGCGCACAGGTCAAAATCTCCGTTTTCGACAAAATGATTGCATTAAATGTTAGTTTAATATTTTCGTCAGCATGGGCCAAATGTTTTTTGTAAACAGTAAGAGATTCTGTAATAGAAAAACATCTCAGAATGAATATTTATGTTTATGAAAAATGAAAAATCTCCACTTTTGCCTCTCCTCTATTTAAAATTTAAAAAAGTGACGTTAAAGACGTTTGATTTAGTTCGAATTTCGAATGCACACTTACTTCCCGGTACTATTATATCAGCTATAAATTTAGCTTCGTTAGGTATAATCGAAGGTGGAATTGGTTTCACTATCTGAAATTAATGCAAAAAATGATTTTGTTTGTGTTGTTGAAATAAAAATTGGGGCATTGTGATTAGTTACCTTTGGGTCATGAATAAAATCGAGAAATAGAGAAATTGGAAGGAACGCTCCGCGACCATCTGCTGTTCCATTTATACCCACTGTTATCCCCACTATTTTGCCATTTGTTTTTGAAACGACTGGTCCACCCGAATCGCCAGTTGTAATAATTTTGCCATCATTCGTAGCTCCACCAGTTGTAAAGTACAAAGTCTGACTTATGTTAAATGTGTTGGTTCGTTCGACATCAGACATATAGTTCGCATCGCAACGCCTCAATATTGATGGTCCGGTGTTTTTCATCACGCCATATCCATAGGCAGTGACCACTTCTGATGGGTTATTCAATTTGTAATCCTTGTCCACGAGTTCAATACTGCCAACGGTATCGCCGAATTCTAACGGCGTTTTCATTGTGATTTTGGCAATATCATATGCACCAGCAATTAAACGACTATAATGAGGGTGACATGCAATGTTCTCTTTTTCTACTTTGATTTTAATTTTCTGCTTTGCATTTGATACATTTTTCCTACCAGCTACCACATAAACATATGGAGCGTCATCCACACAATGGGCATTCGTGATAATTTCCGTTTTCGACAGAATAAATGCGGTACACTTATCCATCATTTTGCTGTTGGTATTATTTGGATGGTCTTTGTATTCATGCAAATATTTTGTAATAAAATCGTTTCATTCTCAGTACAAGCAATAATATTTAAAGAAAAAATGAACACACACACAAAATTGCTAGGGGGAAACCGCGAATTTTTCATCTACAAAATTCGTTTCTATTATTCAGTTTTAATACCATCTGTATGTTAACTCAAATATTTGACTAAATCTATAATCCACTATGAACGATATTTTTGACCACCACAATGTGAAAAATGTCACAGTTGTAAATAATATATTGTTTGAAAAAAATGATAAAATCTAGTATTATTTTCAATTTCCTGAAGCGTGGTCAGCCCCTAGCAAAATTGATAGAATATTTGAATTTTTCGGACAAAAATTCACATACACAAAAATGAAATTGATTCTAAAGCAAACTTACTTGCGGGGTTATAGATTCCAGCTACAAACTTTGCCTGTGACATGTTTTTAATCACTTCGCCCTTAAGAAGAGCTTGCGAAAAAAATCCATCTGTTCATTAGAAAAAAAGTTGAAATTTCGAAATGAATATTATAAAAGTCTGAAAAAATCTTTTGGAATTATAAAAAGCTAGTTCGAAAACCAAAATTGTCTTACGTTTTCCTTGAAGTTCCTAGAAAAAGAAATTTCGTAATAAAAGTGAAAATGGTAAAAGAAATAGAAAAAAACTTACCGAAAATTCAACGATAAATAGCACCGAAAACAAACCGTATAGTAGATTCATTTTAATTTGCCAACCAAACAGAGTTTTAACCTGTTGCACAATGATAGTAGAGAACCGTCTTGTGCTTCTTTAGAAGATCCTTTGAATTCGTTTGGTCTTCCCTATGCGGTACTGCCTCTTTTATACCATTCATCTACTAATAGCTGACACGTGCCATGCAACGTATAATTGATGAATTGTGGTATTTTTCAGTTATGGAATTTATGAATTGAGGTCTACTAACACTATGCAACAAATTTCGAAAACGAAATTTTCCCAAGAAGAAGAGACTCATTTCCAAGGTTTTTTTTGGCTCACTTTATCCAAATCTGATACGGAAGCCGCAATGGACGTATCTTCAAAACTAGACGTGCCAGAGCAAAACTAACGCTCCAGATTTGGATTAAGTGGGCCCAAAAACATTGGAAATAAGTTCTCTTTTCTGTGGTTGTTTCTTGTTGTTGCTTAGTGTAATCATATTCAGACACTAAATGAACCTAATAACAAAATTCCTTTGATGGACACGTGTAGCTGATACAATTTGTGTAAATTGATGGAAAAAATGGAATACGTTCGAAAACATGTTAAATTCAGATGTAACTGGTTCATAATTTGGTTATTTTCGGTTGTTGCCAATTGTTTTAACACTTACTCATTGTTTCTTGTGTACATTTTTATTCTCCAGCCTGATGATTTTGTTCTCCAGCATAATAAGAGCGAAACGTCGCACAATAAACGAATTATCATTTTCGAAAACGGCTTTAGCCCAACACACCACTTTTGTATTTATTCAGATGGAATGAGAAAACAACCGCTATACGTTTGCGCCAAAGGAATTTAGTGTATTTGATGTTAGAGTGCGCACTGATGATATGAATTTACTTTAAGGGTACTTTCTTGTTCAATTCGTGATGAAGGGTCATCATGTACATATATATGAATGTGAATGAAAACGCAACTTCTATTCACAACACATATAAGTGAAACAAAAATAAAAAATTTATTGAA